>NC_134694.1:72861092-73178592 GCF_050947455.1 Rhinoderma darwinii | reverse complement strand
TAAAGAATTTCCAAGGCATTAGATATACCACGGAACACAGGGAAGACGGTCATCAAGAAGTGGATTACATTTGGCACAACAGTGACATTACCAAGTACTGTACTTCCTTCAAAACTTGTTGAAAATACAAGATGAAAATTGGTACAGGAGGCTACCAAGAGGCCTGAAGCAACATTAAAGGAGCTGCAGGACTTTCTGGCAGGTACTGGTTGTGTAGTGCATGTGACAACAATCTCCTGTATTCTTTATATGTCTGGGCTGTGGGGTAGGGTGGCAAGAAGGAAGCCTTTTCTAACGAGAAAAACATCCAAGCCCGGTTATGTTTTGCAAAGACCTACATCAAGTCTGCCAAAACCATGTGGGAAAGCGTATTATGGTCTGATGAGACCAAGGTTGAACTTTTTGGCCATAAATACAAAAGGTATGCCAACACTGCACATCACCAAAAGAACACCATTCCCACAGTGAAGCATGGTGGAGGCAGCATTATGCTTTGGGGCTGTTTTTCTGCTTCTGGAACTGGGGCTTTAGACAAGGTGGAGGGAATTATGAACAGTTCCAGACATCAGTCAATATTGGCACAAAACCTGCAGGCCTCTGCTAAAAAGCAGAAGATGAAGAGGAATTTCACCATTCAGCACGACAACGACATAAAGCATACCTCCAAATCAACAAAAATATGGCTTAACCAGAATTAGATCAAAGTTTTGGAATGGCCCAGCCAGAGCCCAGACCAGAATCCCATTGAAAATCTGTTGGGTGACCTGAAGAGGGCTGTACACAGGAGATGCCCTCGCAATCTGACAGATTTGGAGCGCTTTTGCAAGGAAGAGTGGGCAACAATTGCCACATTATTTTTGTTCTTTATTTTTCCACCCTAAAAGATTTCAGTTTGTTTTTCAATACAATTGTACAGATTATGGCTGACATTAAAAAAGCCCTGAAATGATTCACCTTGTACTGCTTTTGTAACATGGCATATATATCCACTGTATATATAGATAGATAGTGTGTATATATATATATATATCTAATATATCTATATATCGTATATGTATATGAAATAGGAAACCTTTTGCACAGGGGCGTAGCTAGGAAAGACTGGGCACCATAGACCCCCCTCTCCCCTAGGTGCCACACGCAGGCCCCCCTTATAGATTGTGCCCCCTGTAGATTGTGCCATACAGCCCCCCTGTAGACAGTGTTATAGAGCTTCCCTGTAAACAGTGTCACACCCCATTTGTAGATCGCGTCCCCACCTCAACCTTGTAGATAGTGCCATACAGCCCCCCTGTAGATATCGCCATAAAGCCGCCCCTGTAGATAGTGCCATACAGCTCCCCCTGTATATAGTGTCACACAGCCACCCTCCCTTGTATATATGGCCACACAGCCCCCTGTAGAGAGCGCCACGAACAGACTCCTGTAGAGAGTACCACACACAAATCTCTGTAGATTGCGCCACACACAGCCCCGTGTAGATTGTGCCACACACAGATCCCTGTAGATTGCGCCACACACAGCCCCCTGTAGATAGCGCCACACAGCCCTCCCCTTGTAAATAGTGCCACAGTCCCCCCCTTAGTAGTGCCACACAGTCCCCTTGTATATAGTGCTACACAGCCCCGCGTATATTGTGCCACACAGCTCCCCCTTGTATATAGTGCCACACAGCCCCCCTTATGTATAGTGCCACACAAAGGGCCGCCATCAGGGCAGTACCGCTGGTACTCCCGTCAGGGGCCCAGCCCCAAAAAAAAAGAACGGGGGCCCAGGCACTGTCCACTGCGGCTGCCCAAAGTTAATTTGGAGAAAGGAACTGGCCCCATTATATTGCAGCACCCGTTCCTTTGTCCTAACTAACACTGGGCTCTTCTTCACAGGACTCACGCTAGGTAGCATCATGATGTTATGTGCGACGTCGTGATGTTATATGCACTGTCGCACATAAAGTTGTAACACTACCCAGTGTCAGACTTGTGATGAAGAGGCCAGCGTTAGTTAGGAGAATAACATAATGGGACCTGTTCTTTTCTCCAAATTAACTATGGGCGGTGGCTGTGGTCAGTGCTAGCGGGCGGGCGTACCGTTGTGCAGGTCCCTGTTTCTTTTTTTGGCCGGGGACCTGCTACACAAGCCTGGCCAAAAATAGAGACAGGGGCCCAGCCAAAAAAAGAAACGTGGGAAAAACCAATCCCCAGCCTGGGATGCAGAGAACCCCAAAGAGAAGAGAAGGTAAAGGTGAAGTGGAGGAAAATAGACCAACTTGTTCACCTAACATAGCTGCTGCCCACCGATTGTCTCCTCCCTGCCACTCCACAGAGCAACTGCCAGTTTGCATCTCACCCCAGTCCGACTCCTGCCGATTCCCGTTGATCCCCCTCCCCGGCAATTGGGGGGGGGGCCTGCCACTTTGACTGTATGGGGCCCACATATTTCTGATGGTGGCCCTGGCCACACAGACCCCCTTGTATATAGTGCCACACAGCCCCCCTTGTATATAGTGCCACACAGTCCCCTTGTATGTAGTGCCACACAGCCCCCAACCTTGTATAGTGCCACACAGCCCTCCTTTTATATAGTGCCACACAGCCCCCCTTGTATATAGTGCCACACAGCCACACCTTGTATATAATGCCACACAGCCCCCCAGGGGCGTAGCTAAAGGCTCATGGGCCCCGATGCAAAAATTCTTACTGGGCCCCCCCCCCCGCAAACTTCTCATGGCCGACGGTCCGCAGCTTTCAGCTGCATCGCTGGGTCTCCTAAGTGACCCAACAATGCAGCACTAGCAGCCGGGGCGTCACCAAGGCTGGGTTCACACACCCTATTTACGGACATAATTCGGGAGTTTTAGCATTGAATTACGTCCGAAAGTGCGGCTCAATAGCATAGGCAAACATCTGCCCATTCATTTGAATGGGTCTTACGATGTTCAGTGCCGACGGTCATTTTTTTTTACGCGCCGCTGTCAAAAGGCGGAGCGTAAAAAAGACGCCCGCGTCAAAGAAGTGCCTGTCACTTCTTCAGACGTAAATGGAGCCGTTTTCCATGGACTCCATAGAAAAACAGCTCCAATTACGTCCGTAATGGACGCAGCGAAAGACGCCTGCACATGCCATTACGGCTGAAATTCCGGAGATGTTTTCTCCTGAAAACAGCACCATAATTTCAGCCGTAATGGACGCTGCCGTGTGAACATACCCTCAGGGCTTAAAATGTCAGGGGAAATAGCCCCAATACATATGTGTCCGCCCAAAAAAAAGTGTGTGTATGAGACAGCATAGCATATCTATAGCACTACGACCCTATAAACTATGGATAGGATTAGATACAGTGGCTCAGCAGACAGTATCACACATGATAGGATTAGAAGGCTCAGAAGGCAGTATCACACATAATAGGATTAGATACAGTGGCCCAGCAGACAGTATCACACATGATAGGATTAGATACAGTGGCTCAGCAGACAGTATCACACATGAGAGGATTAGATACAGTCAGGGCCGCCATCAGGGGGGTATTAGGGGTAGTGGTGTGAGGGGCCCGGCCAAACCTAATTGAAAGGGGGGCCCGGCAACTGCCTCGACATTCTTTTGGTAGGAAAAAACGGGCCCCTGCAATGGGGCCCGTTTTTTTCACCAAAAGAATGTCGTGAGCTGCTGCTGCTGCTGCAGGCCCCCTCCCCTCGTCATGGGGGGCCGTGAAACCGTCCGCCCGCGCGCGCGCACCCGATCGCGCGCACAATGAAACTCCCGCGCGTGCGCACTCGCGAGCGCGCATCCACGAACGCCCGCACTGGAGACCGCCCGCGCGCGCGCACCCGCGATCGACCGCGCGCGCACCCGCGACCGGCCGCCCGCGCACCCGCGAACGAAGCGCGCGCAGCCGCGGACCCACATGGACAAAACTTACCTGGAGCCTGGCTGGAGGTGAAGGACTGGACGTCTGGACCGAAGACCTCCCCTGGAACGGAAGAGGACTGGAGTGGGAGCAGCTCTTCTGACAGTGAGTAAATTATCTCAAAGTGCTGATCATGTATGGCCCTGTTTACACAGTATTTTGCAGGCAAAAAAAAATCTGCCTCAAAATTCCTTAAAGAATTTTGAGGCAGATTTTGCCCTGCCCACACTATCTTGCCGCGTTTTTTTGCTGCGTTTTTTGCTCGCGGCGATTGAGGACAGCAGACAAAAAACGCAGCGAAAAATGCATTTTCTGCCTCCCATTGATTTCGATGGGAGGTCAGAGGCGGAACCGCGGCAAGAAAGGACGCGCTGCTTTTTCTTTTTTCCGCGACTGGCTCCCATTGATTTCAGATTAAATCAATGGGAGGCGGTTTTGGAAGTTCTTTGGTGCTGATTCTGACGCAGTGTCCGAGTCAATATCAAGGCCCAAAAACTCTGCGAACTGGGCCTGTAATACGTCCGTGCAACGCGCGTGATTTTCACGCGCCTCGCACGGACCTATGTTACTCTATGGTACCGTGCGGACTGTCAGTGATTTTCACGCAGCGTGTGTCCGCTGCGTAAAACTCACGACATGTCCGATATTTGTGCATTGTTCGCGCATCACGCACCCATTGAAGTCAATGGGTGCGTGAAAATCACGCCCAGCACTTCCGCAGCCGTATAAACTATGAATGAAAACAGAAAAGCACCGCGTGCTACAAACATACAAACAGAGTGTCATAATGATGGCGGCTGCGCGAAAATCACGCAACCGCGCATCATACGCTGCTGACACACGGAGCGGTTATGGACCTTTTGCATGCGCAAAAAGCAAACGTTTTTTGCGCGTGCAAAAAGCACACGCTCGTGTAAATCCGGCCTTAGGGTAGGAACACACTAGGCGTGAACACTGCGGATTTTATGCAACACATTTTATTGTGGAAAATCCGCAGCGTATCACAGTCGCAGCAGAGTGGACCTGCCGTGTGGCTTTGGCTTTTTAAGTCGCATGTCAATGTATTCTGTGGAATCGCCGCTCCTCTGTTGCGGAAATGCTGCGGTTCTGCCGCAAAAATCACACAAGAGAAGAAAAAAAAGGTACTTTTTTAAATTGATAAAGTTTAGACTTGCCCCGGCCGTAGTCCTGGTGACGCGATCCTCTATTCTTAGCGCAGCCCCGCCTCCTGTCATGACGTTTCATCCCATGTGACTGATGCAGCGGTCACATGGTCTACAGCGTCATCCCAGGAGGCGGGGCTACGTTCAGAAGAGAGAGATGCGTCACCAGGACTACGGCCCTGGCAAGTCTAAACTTTTTTTTCCCTGCAGGATTCCCGCAGCGGACACGCCTCACGAAACCTGCGCCGCTATTTGGTGCGGTTTTGCTGGCAGAATTCCCTGCGGCTCCCGGGATAAGCTGTGTAGTTTTACTCTGCATATCCGCCTAGTGTGTCCCTTATGATGTCGCTCCTGGAGCTGCTGCCGGTCTCTAAATAGGCAATTGGTCCAGTAGAATTTGGAATTATTTTTTTTTGTGAACCAGCTTAAAAAAATACAAAACTTTTGTGTTAGGGCCTGTTCACATCACTGTTCGCTTCCGCTCCGGGGTTCCGTCTGAGGTTTCTGTCGGGTGAACCCCGCAACGGAAAGTGAAAGTGATAGCACAGCTTCCGTTTCCATCACCATTAGCGCAGTCGACTGCGCTATTAATTCCGTCCGAAAACCAGCCGGAATGGTGACGAACCACCGCTCCGGGGTTCCGTCTGAGGTTTCTGTCGGGTGAACCCCGCAACGGAAAGTGAAAGTGACAGCACAGCTTCCGTTTCAGTCACCATTGATCTCAATGGTGACGGAAACATCGCTAATGGTTTCCGTTCGTCACCATTCCGGCTGGTTTTCGGACGGAATCAATAGCGCAGTCGACTGCGCTAATGGTGATGGAAACGGAAGCTGTGCTATCACTTTCACTTTCCGTTGCGGGGTTCACCCGACAGAAACCTCAGAAGGAACCCCGGAGCGGAAGCGAACAGTGATGTGAACAGGCCCTAACACAAAAGTTTTGTATTTTTTTAAGCTGGTTCACAAAAAAAAATAATTCCAAATTCTACTGGACCAACTGCCTATTTAGAGAGCGGCAGGAGCGACATCATAAGGGACACACTAGGCGGATATGCTGAGTAAAACGACACAGCTTATCCCGGGAGCCGCAGGGAATTCCGCCAGCAAAACCGCACCAAATAGTGGCGCAGGTTTGGTGAGGCGTGTCCGCTGCGGGAATCCTGCAGGGAAAAAAAAGTTTAGACTTACCCCGGCCGTAGTTTAAGTGACGCATCTCTCTCTTCTGAACGTAGCCCCGCCTCCTGGGATGACGCTGTAGACCATGTGACCGCTGCAGCAGTCACATGGGATGAAACGTCATGACAGGAGGCGGGGCTACGCTAAGAATAGAGGATCGCGTCACCAGGACTACGGCCGGGGTAAGTCTTTTTTTCTCATTTGTGATTTTTGCGGCAGAACCGCAGCATTTCTGCAACAGAGGAGCAGCGATTCCACAGAATACATTGACATGCGACTTAAAAAGCCAAAAAGTCACACTGCAGGTCCATTATTTTTGCAGCGTGTGGATGAGATTTGTTCTAATCTCACCCCCTCTGCTGCGACTAATACGCTGCGGATTTTACACAATAAAATGTGTTGCATAAAATCCGCAGCGTTCATGCCTAGTGTGTTCCTACCCTAAGGCCGGATTTACACAAGCGTGTGCTTTTTGCGCGCGCAAAAACGTGGCGTTTTGCGCTTGCAAAAGGTCCATAACAGCTCCGTGTGTCAGCAGCGTATGATGCGCGGCTGCGTGATTTTCGCGCAGCCGCCATCATTATGACACTCTGTTTGTATGTTTGTAGCACGTGGTGCTTTTCTGTTTTCATTCATAGTTTATACGGCTGCGGAAGCGCTGGGCGTGATTTTCACGCACCCATTGACTTCAATGGGTGCGTGATGCGCGAACAATGCACAAATATCGGACATGTCGTGAGTTTTACGCAGCGGACTCGAGCTGCGTGAAAATCACTGACAGTCTGCACGGCACCATAGAGTAACATAGGTCCGTGCGAGGCGCGTGAAAATCACACACGTTTCACGGACGTATTACACGTTCGTCTGAATAAGCCCTAACAATAAGGCCCAGTTCAGAGTTTTTGGGCCTTGATATTGACTCGGACACTGCGTCAGAATCAGCACCAAAAAACTTCCAAAACCGCCTCCCATTGATTTAATCTGAAATCAATGGGAGCCAGTCGCGGAAAAAAGAAAAAGCAGCACGTCCTTTCTTGCCGCGGTTCTGCCTCTGACCTCCCATCGAAATCAATGGGAGGCAGAAAATGCATTTTTCGCTGCGTTTTCTGTCTGCTGTCCTCAATCGCCGCAGGCAAAAAACGCGGCAAGATAGTGTGGGCAGGTCAAAATCTGCCTCAAAATTCGGTGCGCGGTTCCAGGCGGTCGCCGGTGCGCATGCGCGGGAGTTTGCGGGTGCGCGTGATCGGTCGCACGGGCGGCGGTGTTTGACGGCCCCCATGCTACCCAGGGCCGCCATCAGGGGGGTATTAGGGGTACTGATGTGAGAGGCCCGGCCAAACCTAATTGAAAGGGGGGCCCGCAGCTCATGACATTCTTTTGGTGAAAAAAACGGGCCCCATTGCAGGGGCCTGTTTTTTTTCTACCAAAGGCAAGTCGCGGCAGTTTGCCGGGCCCCCCTTTCAATTAGGTTTGGCCGGGCCTCTCACATCAGTACCCATAATACCCCCCCTGATGGCGGCCCTGGTTACCATGATATAGTACTGGACGGAGTACCGTTAACAGGCGGTGCCACGGTAGGGGGGCCCAGAAAATGTAGCTGTAGGGGGCCCTGAAATTCCTGATGGCGGCCCTGGATACAGTGGCTCAGCAGACAGTATCACACATGATAGGATTAGATACAGTGGCTGAGCAGACAGTACCACACATGATAGGATTAGATACAGTGGCTCAGCAGACAGTACCACACATGATAGGATTAGATACAGTGGCTCAGAAGGCAGTATCACACATGATAGGATTAGATAGTGGCCCAGCAGACAGTATCACACAAGATACGATTAGATATAGGGCCCAGCAGACAGTATCACACATGATTGGATTAGATACACAGCTCATCAGACAGTATCACACGTAATTAGATTAGATACACAGCTCAGCAGACAGTATCACACATGATTGTATTAGATATAGGGCCCAGCAGACAGTATCACACATGATCGGATTAGATACAGGACTCAGCAGACAGTATCACACATGATAGGATTAGATATAGGGCCCAGCAGACAGTATCACACATGATTGGATTAGATACAGGGCTCAGCTCACTGACATTGCAGCTCCAGCGCTGGACCCAGGACAGGTAAGAATAATAATTTTGCTTCTTTGTGTTACTGATTATTTTTGTGTGTTTGTGTTTTTTTTACAGGTTCGGTTGTTGGACTTCGGATACGAGGACTTCAATGACGGCGTTTTTTTATTCTCAATAAAATGGTTAATGAGGGTTGTGTTTTTTTATTTCAATAAAATATTTTTTCTATGTGCTTGTATCTTTTTAAACTTTATTATCACCGCCTTAGTAATGGCCGCTGGCTGATTGACAACCTCCATTACTAAGGCGGGGCTTAATGTTAGCCGGTGCAGAGGCTACACTAACCCCCATTATTACCCCGGTACCCACCGCCACCAGGGGTACTGGGAAGAGCCGGGTACGAACCAGTACCCGACCATCTGTAGTGACGGGCAGGCACCGGGGTGGCCGCAGGCTGGTAGTATTAGGCTGGGGAAGGCCAAAAACAGTGCCACCTACCACCCTGGTAATGCTGCCTGCTGCTGCTGTGTTGTATCTGGCTGGTTATGAAAATTGGGGGGGGGGGGCCCACATCGTTCTTTCCAATTGTTTTTTAATTAACGTGGGTTCCCCCCCATTTTTCATAACCAGCCAGATACAACACAGCAGCAGCGGCCTAGCATCACCAGGGTGGGAAGGGCCACTGTTTTTGGCCTTTCCCCTCCTGCTAATACCAGCCTGCGGCCACCCCAGTGGCCGACCATCACTACAGATGGTCAGGTACTGGATCGTACCCGGCTCTTCCCAGCACCCCTGGTGGCGGTGGGTACCGGGGTAATAAAGGGGGTTAGTGTTGGCCTCTGCATCGGCTAACACTAAGCCCCGCCTTAGCAATGGATGCTGTCAATCAGCCGGCGGCCATTACTAAGGCGATAGTAATATAGTTTAAAAAAAAACACAAAGACATAGAAAAAATATTTTATTGAAATAAAAAACCCCCACACAGCCCTCATTCACCATTTTATTGATAAAAAAAAAGCCGTCATCGAAGTAGTCCTGGAATCCGACGTAGTCCAACGACCGAACCTGTAAGAAAACACACAAAAAATGATTAGCAACACGTGTGTTAGGCTTAGATACAGGGCCCATGTGTGATACTGTCTGTGCGACCCTGTATCTAAGCCTACCACAACGTAGGCTTAGATTCAGGGTCCAGCAGACAGTAATCTTATACAGTATAAGATTACTGTGTGCTGGGGCCCTGTATCTAAACCTACAGTGTGGTAGGCTTATATACAGGGCCCATCAGACAGGATCATGCATGGGCCATGTATCTAAGCCTACCATGTGATTGGCTTAGATACAGGGCCCAGCAGACAGGATCACACAATCTGTGATCCTGTCTCATGGGCCCCCTAAGCCTGCTACATCGTAGGCTTAGGGGTTGTGCAGTCCCTAAACATTGATGGCCTATCCTCAGGATAGGCCATCAATAGCTGATGTGTCTCCCGGGACCCGCCAATCAGCTGTTTTGAAGGGGCCGCAGCACTCGTACGAGAGCTGCTTCCCCTTCATTTCACTACTCGCCCACACTGTGAATCGCCAACACGGATTCACAGTGTGACCGGAATGAAGTGACAGGAATGAAGGGGAGCAGCTCTCGTACGAGTGCTGCGGCCCCTTCAAAACAGCTGATTGGCGGGTCCCGGGAGTCGGACCCCGCCAGTCAGGGCTAACCTTACCTTCCTCTTCGGCCGCGGCGGGAGTTCTGTCGTCTCGATGCTGTGCGCGGCGCATAGCGTGGTGACGTCATGCGCTGCGCACAGCGCTTTACGTCAGGATCTCCGCTGCCATCCGGAACCAGGAAGGTAAGTAAAGTATGTTACTATAGTAACAGGGGCCCGCGGCCCGAGTTACTATAGTAACTTTTTATTGATGTAGTGCGGGGGGCCGTGGGCCCCCTGGCTTCGGGGCCCGGTCGCAATTGCGACCGCTGCGACCCCTATAGCTACGCCAGTGCAGCCCCCCCTCCCTTGTATATAGTGACTTGTATATGGCACTGGGGCTCCCTCTGGTGCTAGCGCTGCCACAGGGCATGAGGGGGCGGGTCGTGTCGGAGGGCAGCACGGGCGCCCTCATGCCCCGGGCCCCATAGCAGCCGCTATGGCTGCTACAGCGGTAGTTACGCCACTGCTTTTGCATGCTAGGTCAATCATATTATTTAAACAGCAACATTACTAAGAACAAAAAGATCTGAGCTTTTTCTTGTGAGATGGTTGTCAATTATGTTAAAGGGTTAAATATGCTTTTCTTTTTAAAGGGTGTGTTGTCAAGCAAATTGTAAGTCTATAATGAGAATTGTTTTCCATGACAAGTAATTTGTAAGCATACCGTTCCTTAGTACAAGTATTTCAGGTTTCTCTTCATTAAACTGAGTTGTCTTAATCATAGATGAGTCTTTTTTTATTATTTGTATTACTCTGCTTTTAATTTGTCAGTGGAGAAACTTTGTCCAAGATGAGAGTACATGGGGAATAAAATGTAATAAACCTGCAGCCTGAAGAAATGTCTAACAAAAACTACTTAGTAAAAAGGTTCTGTAGCAAGTGAAATCATTGTCTACTCACGAGAAAAATCTATATTTTTCTTTGTTTCTGAAGGTGACCTCCCCAAGTGTGATAGAAAGAAATCTTGCAACTCCCTTTTCTCAGTACAGATTTAATGAAAAGGACCCTTTCCTCCCGCTGGACTTGAATCAATACAATCAGGTCACCTAGTGAGACCGAAACAAATAATAAAAAGGAGCAAAAGAAAAATAGGGAAAATCAGCTTTGAACTTTCCCAGGGCTCTGCACGGCAGGTATCTCAGGGGGAGGCTTTTATGTTAGAAGGATAATCCCCACAAAGTGTCTAAACTAGGGGTAGTCTGTTTCTTAAAAATATTGTTCTTAGTAACATAATTATATATAGGGTTTCATTGCAGAGAATGAAATTGTTTATGCTTGAGTTCTCCAGACTATAAGCTTACGTAAAGAAAGAAAAGGATGTGTGTGTGTATATATATATATTTTATGTTTGTTGGGTCAAATACTAGGTGGGTGAAGAGTTCATGCAGCTTTCTTTATATTCCCCTTGGAAACACAAGGGAGTGTTCCCCTGGACAAAATTAGCCTCATGAACCTATTGTGTAACCACCAATTCCATTTAGGACACGGCCAGACGTGGCTGAGTTTTTTCGCTGCAAATGTTGGTGCAGATTTGGGGCAATTACGCAACGAATCTGCACCAACATTTGCATATTTGACAGGTTATTCAGACGTTGCAGAAAAGACAGCGGACTTGCCACAGATTTCAGATTTTGCATTGCAAAGGCTGAAATCTGCAGTGAAATTCCGCTTCTTCTCCGCAACAGACAATGCATGCTGCGGGGGAAAATTCTGCACCGCAGCCTATGGTCCGCAGCGGAGTTTTCCGCAATGTCTGAACTAACTTGCCTAAAAATGTATTGAAACAACTGGAAAAAACGGCCGCAGGAGAATTCCACTGCGGACTGTCCGCAGCGGAATTCCACAGCAATACCGCCACGTCTGAATTGAATTGAGAAGCATCATTGTTATACAAAGAATTTTACTTGACATCGCTACCATCATTCAGGAAAAAGTTGGGGCAGGTGTCAGAGTGCTCTTGACCTTCCTAAGTAGAGTCGTGTGTTAATGAACCTTCCCTTACCCATCTTATCCCTCCACCCCCACCTTTAGGAAAGACACGTGACACCGAGGTTGGATGTGAAATGGCCACAGCAGCCGTTTATTAATTTCACAGTTTTATCAAAACAATTTAAATCCGAAACATTCGGATAACTATTTAGGAATCCACCAGAGAATTCCTCCTAATAATTCACTTGACCCAACATGGGTCAGAATCGTACATAACAATTTAACGTTAACATTAACCCGAGCAGAGGAAGTCCTTGAAGCCCCTTCAGATGTTCCTTTTTAAGAACACACCGAATTAGCCATCTGCAAACCACCAATTACCTCCAGCCGTAAACCAGCTCGGAAGCACCGTTCACCTCTGCAGATGGCTCCAACCACTAGAAGTCCACTTCAAGGGGATAACACCCGATGAAGCCCTCAAGTGATATACCGACCACTAGAAGTCCACTTCAAGGGGATAACACCCGATGAAGCCCTCAAGTGATATACCGACCACTAGAAGTCCACTTCAAAGGGATAACACCCGATGAAGCCTTCAAGTGATATACCTTCTACCAGAAGACCACTTCAAAGGGATAACACCCGATGAAGTCTTCAACCATGTACCTTTTTTGGGGGACGCATACCCCCGATGCGACCCCCCCACCATTTTGTACTGACTGGCCTCAAGGACTCCCCCCGCCAGCTGCCATGACAACAGAACCTACTCCGGGAAAAAAGGAAAAACATGTTAAATAAGCACACAAAACAAAGACAACACTCATAAACGGACGTACATAAAGCCCCACAGGGGTAACAAACAAAGGGCGGGAGGGTGGGAGCTTGTCTCTCCCTGTGTTACTCCTCCCGCTGCTTCCGGCTCAATGCCGCAAACAGCGGGAAGCTCAGCAACGGCCCCCTGACTCCTCCTTGTCCCTCCTCCACCTCCTCCTAACTCTCCCTCCAACTCTCCCTTACCTATTAACCCTTTCCCTACCAGTGAGGTCATGGAGGCTTCCCCTTAAGCCCTGCAGGCTGCGTCCAGCCTCTTCTTGACCTTCCTAAGTAGAGTCGTGTGTTAATGAACCTTCCCTTACCCATCTTATCCCTCCACCCCCACCTTTAGGAAAGACACGTGACACCGAGGTTGGATGTGAAATGGCCACAGCAGCCGTTTATTAATTTCACAGTTTTATCAAAACAATTTAAATCCGAAACATTCGGATAACTATTTAGGAATCCACCAGAGAATTCCTCCTAATAATTCACTTGACCCAACATGGGTCAGAATCGTACATAACAATTTAACGTTAACATTAACCCGAGCAGAGGAAGTCCTTGAAGCCCCTTCAGATGTTCCTTTTTAAGAACACACCGAATTAGCCATCTGCAAACCACCAATTACCTCCAGCCGTAAACCAGCTCGGAAGCACCGTTCACCTCTGCAGATGGCTCCAACCACTAGAAGTCCACTTCAAGGGGATAACACCCGATGAAGCCCTCAAGTGATATACCGACCACTAGAAGTCCACTTCAAGGGGATAACACCCGATGAAGCCCTCAAGTGATATACCGACCACTAGAAGTCCACTTCAAAGGGATAACACCCGATGAAGCCTTCAAGTGATATACCTTCTACCAGAAGACCACTTCAAAGGGATAACACCCGATGAAGTCTTCAACCATGTACCTTTTTTGGGGGACGCATACCCCCGATGCGACCCCCCCACCATTTTGTACTGACTGGCCTCAAGGACTCCCCCCGCCACAGCGAAACAGGCCTTGACCACCTTAAGCCTGTGAGTTCCGCCACACCACCACCGCCCTTTCTATTCCTTCTGCTATCGCCAAGCTCCAAAGATCAATGCCAACCTCGGTCAGATGAACCCCATCACCCCTCCAGAAGTTCCCCACTCCTGACTCCAAATCCCTGTGCCGCACACAAATGCCCCCGATTTTTGCTACGAAACGGGACACCGCCCGATTAACTTTTAATGCGAGCCTTATTGACTCTTTCACTGACCTAGCCAACCGCCAATGTTTCCTCGGGACTATGTCCGACCACACTATCACCAACTTGGGATAAGAAACCCACAAACCCAACATATCGTGTTTGATATCCCGCACCAACTCACGCAAGGGGCAGACTCCCAAGTCATCCCCACCCACGTGCAACACTAAGACCTCCGGAACCCTATCAAGCCGGGCCTATGTCTGGAATTCTGCCAACCCCCTGCTCCATGACATACCTCTAAATCCCAGCCAATGCACAACCGCATCCTGTCGCGGAATGCGCAACTGGCGACCGTCCGGGCCCGTACGAATGACCCAGTGCACGTACGAATGACCCAGCAACCACACCAAACACGGAGGCGAATCTGAAATGGAAAACAATTAGACACTGCCATACAAAACATTTTTTAAGCGTTAACCACAACCTCATAACAAATGGAGCGGACATAGGACTTAACTCAGTTGGACTCCCAACGACCAATGCGCCGCACCCCTTCATCATCCAACCCCCAGCGCCCCGCTGCAGTTGCTGCGCCAATCCTGAAGGAATGAGATGAATATGAGCCCGCCGCGACACCAACCGCCGTCAGACATTCCTTAAATACATCTCCAAACTGAAACCTGGACAAAACGACCCGTCCACATGGCGTAACAAAGGCAAATCTGGAGACCCCGCTTGCGGCTTAAAAAACCCCGCATGCACTCTACTGGGCACATAACCGACCCCGGGAGGGCGAACAAAACTATCAGCTTACCCTTCCCTACTTGGCTAAGCAAAGCAAACGACACAGGCCTTCTACTATCCGCCTCCCCTCTACCTCGGCCCAACCCCTTCAAAGCCTGTAGCACCAAAAATTCCTTAGATACATCTTGAAAGCCTCGTAACTTGAAACCAAACGCCACCGCAGATATGAACCGGTTCACCTTTGCCACTGAAAACCCCGCCTCCCAGGCGTCCCCTAACCAGTACAAAAGTGCCACCAACCTGTCTCTATCCGTATTGACGTCACCCAACTCTCTTACCCACTCCTCCCACTGCCTCCAACAAGCAGAATAAGCACTCCACGTCGTGCGCGCCAAAGACCTTTGTATCAGTTGTTCTACGGGACCGAGACCAGATCCCAAAGATGTTCCGGACAAGCCAAACCGAGACGTTCCACTCCCAGTGCCAATTGCCGAAACCGGTCCCACTGCGAGCGAGAAAGAGCATCAGAGATGCAATTCCGTACCCCCGGCACATGCACCGCCACCACCCACGCGTTCAACGACAAACATACCAACACTAAATGTCGCAACAATTGAACTACAGGAGGAGAGGACGCCGTGATGTTATTAATGGCCAGCACCACCCCCATGTTGTCGCAGTAAAAAACAAAACGAACCTTCTTATCCCTGACCCTGTCCCCCCAAATGGTTGCCGCCACCACGATGGGGAACAGCTCGAGCAGGGCCAGATTCCGCGTGAGTCCGCTGGACACCCAACTAGCCGGCAATTGACCTGCGCACCACGGACCTCCCCCGTAAGCTCCAAAACCGCCCGCCCCAGCCGCATCCGTAAAATTATTCAAATCACTCGCACTCCCGCCGTTGCCGCTGCCAACCGTCTACCAAACACCCTCCCCATTGGCCTAATCCGGCAGGCGAAATTCAACTTCCCCAGCAGCGACTGAAGCTCCCGCAGCGTCATTTTCTTCAGTCTACAAGCCCGCCGTACCTCCAGCCTCAAAGCACCCAGCTTATCCGCAGGGAGACGACACTCCATTGCCACCGAATCTATTTCAATTCCCAAAAAACAAATCGTCGCTACTGGGCCCTCCGTTTTTTCTGGCGCCAAAGGGATCCCAAAATCCCTCGCAACCTTCTGTAGTGCATAAAGCAAATTACCGCAAACCGGCGAACCCCCCGGGCCAACGCACAAGAAATCATCTAAGTAATGGATCAACGAGTCGACCCCGGATACTCCCCTCGCTACCCACTCCACGAAGCTACTAAACGCCTCGAAGTACGCACAAGAAAGGGAACGCCCCATCGGAAGGCACCGATCCACATAAAAGGCCCCATTCCAAAGACAGCCCCAACAGCCGTTGGCTTTCTGGATGAACTGGCAACAACCTGAACGCCGCCTCGATTTCGGTTTTTGCTAGCAGCGCGCCCGGGCCCGCAGCCCGCACCAACCCCACCGCCTCATCGAGTGAGGTATAGGCTACGGAGCACAACTCGTGATCTATCCCGTCGTTTACCGACGAACCCTTGGGATACGATAAGTGTTGAATTAAACGAAATTTTACGGGCTCACGCTTAGGAACAATACCCAACGGGGACACAACTAAATCTTTTACTGGCGACTCAACAAAAGGCCCTGACATGCGACCCAACGAAACTTCTTTTAACAATTTGTCCGACACGACCTTGGCATGCGAGTAAGCCGATTTTAAATTCCTCCGCGTAACCGGAACCTCATAAGGAGGCGGGGAATAACGAAACCAACACGAAAACCCTCGTAAAGCAACTTAGCCGCCGCCCTGTCCGGATACTCATTTAGATAAGGGGCCATCTTTTCCACCCTCACCGGTGACACCCCCTTGACCAGCCGCGGAGGACTGGTTCCCTGACCTCCTTTTCCGCATACATTTCGCCGCCCCGTGTGATGCACCATTACACTCCGAACACACGTGCTTGAACTTGCACGTGGCCCCGAACTTGCACTGGCCTTCATTAAATTGCCAGCAAAACCCTGCCTTTCCCCCGCCGCCTTGTCCAACCTGACTAGACTGGCCTCCTTGGCCGGCGCTCCCGGGGAAGGACTGCCTAACCGGAGCCGTAACCCGTAACCAGAGAGCAATATCCTTCTGGTCCCACCGAATCGCCGGCCGAACCGCTTTTCGCTGACGGAATTGCTCGTCGTATCGCAGCCACGCCTGGCCCCCATACGCCCTATGAGCCTCCCCAATAGCATCAAAATAACAAAACAACGCCGAACAATTTTTCGGCGCCTTTTCCCCTATCACACTGGCTAATATGGCGAACGCCTGCGACCAATTAACGAACGTCTGCGGGATAAGCCTATACCGCCGCCGTTCCTCCTCGTCCTTTTTACTCTCGTCCCGCTTGCTCTTATCCAAATTAAATTTAGCGAGCGGCAAGAGAGAAAAAATCTCTACATATTCGTCCTTCCAGATCCGCTCACGCACCTCCTGCTTTAAATGCGCCCCCAACGGACCTTCGAAACACACATACACCTCCCCACGAGCGCGATCATCCATACGCACCCGATCGCCATCTTTTTGCGCCTCGGTCTGTACCGACACCGCGACCGCCTCTCTAACCGCCGTTACGGGCCGCGCTTGTAACAATCCCCCTTCCCTGGGACCCTCCCAAACTACCGCCGGGGACACTTCCGTGACTACCGGCGCCACCGCCCTATCTAGGCGCCCGACCAGCTCTCTCAAGCAACCCACTAAGTCTGCCAAACCCGCGCCATCGCGCCCGCCCGCGCCACTACCGGCCACCGATGCGACGCTAGCAGCCCCCCCGCCGATACCCGACATAAAAATCGCTGGATATGACAATGATGGAGTTATACACTCACCGGGCTGCACAGGCGCTGTGTTCCCGTCAGCCGGACCATCCTGACCTCGACGATACACGTCCAGTTCACCTTCCTCCAGCTCTTCTCTCGCCGACGACTGTCCATCCAAACGACATCTTCGGAACGGGGATGAGGACGCGCTGACCGATGGGCCGGCAACCTGCCGCCCGACCGCCGGGACCCAGACTTCCGACCGGACCTGTTGCCTCGACGTCGCTGCAGATCTAGACGTCCGTCTCGCTGATCCTGAAGAAGCCTGCCCCCTGGCCGGAACATCACCAGGCGGGGCGGCCGTACCTTGTCCTCCGAATCTTCCATCCGATGGGGGAGGGGTGACAGGGAGCCCGGCCTGCGACTCCCTGCTTACCGCCGGACCCCGTCGCGGCTTGGGATTCCTGCCAGGACGCAGGGCCTGGGAAGGGGCGGTCCTCCCAGCTGCCTGGCCTGCAGCGTCCGAGATCGGGCTCCCTCTGCGACGCCGTGTCCGCGGGACTGCCTCAGGACTGAGGCGCTCTGGAGGTCGGGACCGCCGGGAGGGCCGGGTCGACCCGGCCTGAGTCGCCGTCACCCCCGGCAACGCTCTCAGCCTGCTCCGAGCAGGAGCGGTTGTTGCCGACTCCCCCCCCGCCGCCATAGTAATGCTAGTAAGGGGGCCGGGGGAGGGGAGCCTGTCCCCTGCAACAGACCCCGAACGCCGGGCCCGGCGTGGCGAAACGGCGTCCGGGATCCTAGTTAATGCAGCCACGGTCTCCTCAAGCCATCCGGGACCGTGGTGCACATCAGCGGCACGCAGCCGCTCTAATAATACGGCCTCCGACATTGTTATAAGCGCGGGCAACGGGGAGCTTGTCTCTCCCTGTGTTACTCCTCCCGCTGCTTCCGGCTCAATGCCGCAAACAGCGGGAAGCTCAGCAACGGCCCCCTGACTCCTCCTTGTCCCTCCTCCACCTCCTCCTAACTCTCCCTCCAACTCTCCCTTACCTATTAACCCTTTCCCTACCAGTGAGGTCATGGAGGCTTCCCCTTAAGCCCTGCAGGCTGCGTCCAGCCTCTTCTTTCTTTGGAGTCCTACGGAACAAACACTTCCAAACAACACATAAAAGCATCAAGTGCTTTAAAAAAAATTAATCAAAAAGTCTCAAGCCTGCTGCATAAAATATAACTTCAAATCACTGAATGAGTATGGGGATGTGCAGATGCAAAATGCAAAGTGTTACTCGGGAAGAAGGAAACAGAAGTTAGAGGGGTTGAGCACTTTGGACAATCCAATTATGTTAGAAGGGTCCACTGTGAATAAGCTGATCATAAGGTGTCCTGCTTCTGGGACCCCAAGCAATCAGCTGCAATCTTCAGAGGAAACTGGCAACAATTTCCCTGTAGCCCCACCACAGGGAAAATAAAGCATTACATGATGTCCATTGAAATCAAGTTACAGCAACTCTCTGCTCTGTATAATCCATGGCATTTAGGGTATGTTCACACGTACACGTCCGATACGCGTGAAATTAAGGAGCTGTTTTCAGGAGAAAATAGCTCCGGAATTTCAGACGTAATGGCATGTTGCAGGCGTTTTTCGCTGCGTCCATTACGGACGTAATTGGAGCTGTTTTTCTATGGTGCCAATGGAAAACGGCTCCAATTACGTCCCAAGAAGTGACAGGCACTTCTTTGACGCGGGCGTCTTTTTTACGCGCCATCTTCTGACAGCGGCGCGTAAAAAAATGACCGTCGGAACAGTACATCGTAAAACCCATTCAAATGAATGGGCAGATGTTTGCCGGCGCATTGGAGCCGTATTTTCGGACGTAATTCGAGGTTAAAACGCCTGAATTACGTCCGTAAATAGGGTGTGTGAACCCAGCCTTAGAAATAAGAGACTCCTCTATTAACTCAAAATGCCCATATAGGGTATTTTAAAAAAAAATACTTTTTCTAAACCAGACAACCCCTTTAATTTCAAAGTAGAGCAGAACTTGACAGAAATCAAAAAAGGAAATGTTGTCATTAGAATCTCACAGTAGTGCAGCCGGGGGACGAGGGTTAGACAAAATACGCAACCTTTTCAAGAGGGAGCGGTCCAAGTTCAGGATTAAAAAGCAATGCTCTGCATTTACATTTATTTGTACAACTGTAGAAACTGTAGGTGGCCGGGTGATTTAGTGCACTGGCGAGGAATTGGCCCCTGGAACACAGGAATTAGAAGGAACTGACTGATTCTAGAGAGCAGCCAACAAAAGAGAGGTGAGGAACTGCAGAAGCATATAAGTAAGGTAGGCAGCCAGACATGCACATGTGTGGAGGAGATGGGGGTGGAGGGAAATGTTAGGGATTGGAGAAAACGGGGCAACAAGGAGCAATTAAATTAATGACTGCCGATCCAATAGCTATCATGACCAACTACAGGGATCCAGGGTGAACGAAATAGGCACCAAGAAAACGCATACTGCCCCTGAGTGTAGCCTCAGGCTTTGGGCCTGTAATTTTCAGTGGTTGTATCTCAGCATGGAAGTAAAATGTTAAAAACTGTTTTCACATTTTTAATTCAACTGTCCTTTTATTAACATTTTTGTACCAAAAAAATAAGCAAAAATTAAAAAGACAAAAAGGCAAGTCATACATTTATAATGGAAATCTACATAAGTATACATGGCAAAGGTCTAGAAAGCATAATACAAAGTCCAATCTCCTGAAATAAAGAAAAACGTGTAGAAGAAACACAGTGGTTTAGGCAATATTGCATGGCGAAGGTTGCAAAACTTCCTGACGAAGGCTCGAAACACGTCTCAAGATGCTCCGTCGGGTGACTTTCGTGTCATTTAACCATGTCTATAACAGGTAGTTTATGTTATATTTTGTATGTTGAACTGTCCTAGGTTTCTATTCTAGCTGCAGAGCCTAGTTTAGGTTCTGGCACCACCTATAAATGTAATTATATCCGCATACAGTCATTGACTATTTACTAGCGTGGTTAGATGGGTGCATATCACCCCAGGGTAATTTCATGTTTTTATCCTCTCTGTCTTTGGGGATAACCTAGTATTATCTCATTGTATATATTAAAGGGCAGAAACTTTTTTTTTACATGAAAGCATTTGTCTTTTGTGTCTATCTTTGAAAGCTTCGATATTGTTGGTTTATTATGTTGACATTTTTATACTAACGCTTAATATGCTAGTGTTGTTCAAAAGATATATAGGTTAAAATATTGCATGGAAAACAGTAATGTAGTCATAGGATTTGCAAAAAACTTGCCATATGTAAATGAAACATACAGTAAATCACATAAACAGACTAAAAGACAAGGGTGAGGGGAAAAAAAGAGACTCTCTACATAGCAATAATTGTGTGGGGGTCACAGTGGCATCTCTCTAAGAACTCAGCCCCACCAATATGAAACTTACACTGATCTAAGGTATTATTTTTCAGAAGCTGTCAAGTGTTTGAAGGAACTGATCTCGCGTATCCTAGTCAACAAGTCCATCCTGGAAGGTGGTAATGTCTGTTACCACAATGTCTGTCTTTGCCAAAGTAAGGATATGTTGGAACAGCCTAATGGACTATTTCCCATTGCACTCGGGGGTATTATATTGCAGCATTCTGGAAGTTAAGTCCCTTTTCCCCAGTATGGTCTTATCAATTGGCATTCCCAAAAATCATGACTTTAAATATGAAGGGGGGTAGTTTCATAGAATGTGTTGCCTGCCACACCTGTGGTGGAAATAGTGGAGGAGAGCCCACTTCCCAGTTCAACAACTTTGGCATCGGAATTAGCAGATTTTCGTAGAAGTGTGGCAGGTCAGAGTGGGAGTGAATAGTGTCTGATGTTTTATACTTGCGGGCTGTCAGGTCACAGGGAAAGCCCAGCGGTAGTCTATTTGGTGGTCTTGGAGAGTGCTGAGAATAGGAAAAAGATGCCTGTGTTTCTGCAGGGTAAACTAGGAGAGATTGTGTAAAAGTTAAATTGGGGGCACCATTAAACCCCAAATTCCTCAGGTTACTTTATTTCGCCATTATTTCTACCTTGATAAGAAAGTGGTGCACACGGCATATATAACGTCCCTCGGCTAGAAAGTGGTACCCTTACATTTCAAAGCTCTGTGAGCCCTGTCCAGGTTAACTTTCTGAGTAGCCGGAGAGTTCAGGATTAAGTTGAAGATGGCTTTGAGTGTGACATGGAAGTACTTTTCCCTTGTTGTCTCTTCAGTATTGTTTGTACACCCTCTATTATCTAGCTCCTCAAAGTGTTCCATATCACGTAGGGTAGCAGACTGTGTGGCAATAGTGGGCCAAAAATTATTTCTGGTAGCGTTGTGGTCCTCTTCCAAGGTATTCACACGAGTGGAAATGTGTTGTAAATTCTGACTATACATGTGTATGTATATATATATATCTATATATATATTTATATATATATATATATATATATATATATATATATATATATATAGGTAGAGATAAGCAGCACTCTGCGACAGATTCCAACATGTTAATGGGTGCAAGCAGGTAATCCGGATCCGTGGATTATAAGACATAAATTAAAGAAATCCCACAGCACTCCGATGGTTCCAAAAAGTATGTGATTTATTAAGTCAACAGCTGCAATGTTTCCGTCCTGCTATAGGTATATATGCTTGAAAAAGGTCCTATAGCAGGACGAAAATGTTGCAGCTGTTGACTTAATAAATCACATACTTTTTGGAACCATCGGAGTGCTGTGGGATTTCTTTTATATATATATATATATATATATATATATATATATATATATATATATACACTACCGCTCAAAAGTTTGGGGTCACCAAGACAATTTTATGTTTTCCATGAAAACTCACACTTATATTTATCAAATGAGTTGCAAAATGACTAGAAAATATAGTCAAAACATTGACAAGGTTAGAAATAATGATTTTTATTTGAAATAATAATTTTCTCCTTCAAACTTTGCTTTCGTCAAAGAATGCTCCATTTGCAGCAATTACAGCATTGCAGACCTTTATCATTCTAGCTGTTAATTTGCTGAGGTAATTGGGAGAAATTTCGCCCCATGCTTCCAGAAGCCCCTCCCACAAGTTGGAGTGGCTTGATGGGCACTTCTTGCGTACCATACGGTCAAGCTGCTCCCACAACATCTCTATGGGGTTGAGATCTGGTGACTGCGCTGGCCACTCCATTACAGATAGAATACCAGCTGCCTGCTTCTTCCCTAAATAGTTCTTGCATAATTTGGAGGTGTGCTTTGGGTCATTGTCCTGTTGCAGGATGAAATTGGCTCCAATCAAGCGCTGTCCACAGGGTATGGCATGGCGTTGCAAAATGGAGTGATAGCCTTCCTTATTCAAAATCCCTTTTACCTTGTACAAATCTCCCACTTTACCAGCACCAAAGCAACCCCAGACCATCACATTACCTCCACCATGCTTGACAGATGGCGTCAGGCACTCTTCCAGCATCTTCCAGTTGTTCTGCATCTCACAAATGTTCTTCTGTGTGATCCAAACACCTCAAACTGTGATTCGTCTGTCCATAACACTTTTTCCCAATCTTCCTCTGTCCAATGTCTGTGTGCTTTTGCCCATATTAATCTTTTCCTTTTATTAGCCAGTCTCAGATATGGCTTTTTCTTTGCCACTCTGCCCTGAAGGCCAGCATCTCGGAGTCGCCTCTTCACTGTAGACGTTGACACTGGCGTTTTGCGGGTACTATTTAATGAATCTGCCAGTTGAGGACCTGTGAGGCGTCTATTTCTCAAACTAGAGACTCTAATGTACTTGTCTTGTTGCTCAGTTGTGCAGCGGGGCCTCCCACTTCTTTCTACTCTGGTTAGAGCCTGTTTGTGCTGTCCTCTGAAGGGAGTAGTACACACTGTTGTAGGAAATCTTCAGTTTCTTGGCAATTTCTCGCATGGAATAGCCTTCATTTCTAAGAACAAGAATAGACTGTCGAGTTTCACATGAAAGCTCTCTTTTTCTAGCCATTTTGAGAGTTTAATCGAACCCACAAATGTAATGCTCCAGATTCTCAACTAGCTCAAAGGAAGGTCAGTTTTTAGCTCCTCTAAACAGCAAAACAGTTTACAGCGGTGCTAACATAATTGCACAAGGGTTTTCAAGTGTTTTCTAATCATCCATTAGCCTTCTAACACAGTTAGCAAACACAATGTACCATTAGAACACTGGAGTGATGGTTGCTGGAAATGGGCCTCTATACACCTATGTAGATATTGCATTAAAAACCAGACGTTTGCAGCTAGAATAGTCATTTAGCACATTAACAATTTAGAGTGTGTATTTCTGATTAATTTAATGTTATCTTTATTGAAAAAAAAACGTGCTTTTCTTGCAAAAATAAGGAAATTTCTAAATTACCCTAAACTTTTGAACGATAGTGTAAGTATATAAAAAGAAATCCCGCAGCACTCCGGTGTGGCAAATACAGGTGATTTATTTTAAACAGCAAAACTGGATGCATGTTTGCTGTTTGAAATAAATCAACTTTATTTGCATACCGGAGTGCTGCGGGATTTCTTTCTATATACATTCATTATCCTTGGATCAGGATTACCTGCAGGGTACCCATATCCATTTTTGAATTTATCTTTGAGTGCTGCTTTTTTCTATTTTTCTATTATATATATATATATATATATATATATATATATATATACTTAGCTGCTCTGATGACCCGATGAGTCCACAAACATAGGTACAATCCACCTGAGGGTAAATTCCTTATTTTCTTTTCTCCACCTTGAGGAGAGTCAATAGTACAATATACCGGCACGATAGATGTAAAATGGATGTTTCAAGATTTGCTGGGATCAATACTTCTACCGCCGTCCCAGGCTCCTTTAGGATATTCCAAATGAGCCTACTACAGGAAAGAAAGTTAGTGTCAATCTGATAATCCTGTTTTCGTTCTGTTAAATTCTAAATTTTACTGCCGGAAATGAACGATTAAAATAATTATAGGGTCAGCAGCAGAGACACGACCTAAAAGGCAATAGGTAGTATTCACCCCCAGACCAGTCTCTCCTATTATATTATAATTGCTGAACCACAATAATTGAAAGGTAATTGCGCTGTACCACGCTATACCATGCGCTACACCGCGCTAGTCCGGCTCTTTAAGCCAAGTACAATGATATGGTCAGTAATTGAACCCAACAACTTCCGTTGATAAGTTGCATACACCTTGTTCTACAATTGCTGCCCCATATTCACTCAATATTTAATGTGAAATACCGCGCTAATCCTACGCGTTTCTGCACCACCAGTGTTTATGGTGCATCATCAGGGATTGTTTGTATTTTAAATTGTTATTTCACAATATTGCCGGATCGCACATTTGTGTGCTGTTGTATAACCTCCCGGCCCGTGCACGACTGAGGTATAATGTTCGCTACAGGAAAGAACTGCAATAAAGTAGTCCTGCCAGTAAATTGTAAAAATTTAAGGTTTATTTATACTCACAAACAAAAGTTTTAAAACAGCATGTAGTAAAAAAAAGTGGCGCGCCAAGTCAGTCCGACCCTGGGTTTTGCATATCGGCTTCTAACGGGGCAAGATGCAATTTTTACAATTTACTTATTGGGTTGTCAGAGCGGCTAAGTATTTATATATATATTTTCTGTGTCCTGATGAGAGTTTTTGGACGACTCCTTTTCTTAGCCGGCTCTGATCCTTCCTGACAAAAGTGCGTAGCTTTTCTTACATATATATTGGTTGTTCACATATATATTTATTGTGCTGTAAATTCTGTCTAGTGGCAAGCCTTTATATCCTCAGTAATAAGCGCCTTGAAATCGCTTTTAGGGCTTGTCCACACGTAATGGATTTGCTGCAGAAAATTTCTGCAGTATTTCTGCTTAAATTAGCAGACAATCCGCTGCAGAAAAATCGCACTTTTGTCCTGCGTTTTTTTTATTGCAGAAAATGGTGCGGATTTTGCTGTTTTTTTTCAACTTTGTGATATGGTGAAAAACGCAGTAATTCAGTCCACTTTCCACAGCAGGAATTGACTTGCTGCGGAACGAAAAATATGTTACGTGTGGACAAGCCCTAAGGCCGGGTTCCCACGGGTCGGCTGTGTAAAAATCACGCAACTGATCTGGAACCCACAGTACATTCTGTCTGAAAAATCGCACCACATTGTGGTGCGGTTTTTCGAGCGGAATTTCCATAGCGGGAAAAAAGCAACAGAAAATCAAGAAAACAGGGCATAAATTGACAAGTTACAGAATGAAATTCCGCAGCGCAGGTCAACTTATTAACATTTACGCTGCATTTTTTTCCACAGCGTGGGCATGAGATTTTCTAAGTCTCATCCACTTTGCTGCTACAGTAATTGCTGTGGAATTTCCGCACAAAATTATGTGAGAACCCGGCCTTGGTAGGAAGTTGCAGCATACAATCTCGCAAGAACTTGGAAATTCGAGGGCTGAGTAGACCTCATGTGTGCTGCACTGGTGATAAACAGCTCTTGGGTGCAATTCCCTCAGAAGTCTGACGTTGGGGGCACTCACCATCAGCCATAGTGTAACTGGGATGCCTGCAGTGACAAGGGCGCAAGTGGTTATAGCGGCAGAGTGGCCTGTGTCTTCACCTGACGGAGGAAGTAGAGATACAGAGTTGAGCCTGTAGGGACTGCTGGTGGTTGAGAGGAGCAATTCCACATAGGTGGTCCCAGATGGAGCAGTATGAGGAGCATTAAGCTGAAGAGGCAGGCCTGGAGCTCAGGAGCTACACATTCTCTAACATGACCACTAGTCACGCCACTAGTTTTCATAATTCCAATGTATATTATTGATATTTTATATATCTTTAATGGTATGTCTCCTTTAATTTGTAAATGGAATGTACAGTGAAGCAAAGATAACTATAGACTTCATCCCTTTGAAATCTGTTACCACATTAGTAAATCATTTCCAACATGATCTATGTAATTTGGATGGAATGCCCTTAAATGCTTAATAGTTAAGAAAGAGGAATTGCTGTTGGCATTTTAAGATCACTAACAAATCTTGGTAAATTTTATGGAAACCTAAAAACAGTCAAATGACTTTTCCATATGGGTATGTAGGACAAACATAAAACAATAGATACAGTAAATTGACTTCTAATGATGTTAGTACTGGTTAAATAACTATCTGCAATATGAAATGTGACAAGTGTTCTGAGTAAGATCTTGTAATGTAGTCAGTTTGTAATGGGAGTTGACAGGCTCAGGGACAGGTTTCCACATGTATAGGTGGTTATGAGAATCAACTTGGTGTCTACTGGATTCCACACACTGTATTCTGCTTGTCACTAAACACCTGCATAGACTGAAAAATAGGCAGGGAAAATACCTAATGCAGCAGTACAAAAAACAACAAAAACGAAACATATTTCCACTATTGTGCATTGAGCATTAGCCTATGCTAGAAAACATATACGGTCTGCCTTAGCATCCTGGAAGATGTGGTCCAGCATTGTGTTAAGTGACACAATGTATCTATCACTACTATAACTGATACATCTGTCTCCTGTCTGTGGCAATGCTGTGCCTGATATGATCGAGAACAATTCTGTAGTCGCCATCAGCCCCTGGCAGAGTGCTCTATCCACTGGCATGGATGGAATGTTTCTACTCACTGAACTGTCCCCCAGAGGCTAAGCAGTCCTGAGATTTATGTCCTGACTGTTAATAGAAGGTCAAGCTGCATGGTTTTATAGGGCATGTGTGGCATGTAAGCAAACTAAAGTGTATTCCCCCAGCAAATAAAATCTACGAGGCAATAAAACATAAAACCATCTTCCAACACATTAAACCTGCTAACATTATCATAAGAGCCACCCAATGAATTCAATGACTTAATAGTCACTCTGGGATTAAGGCAAAAGCCTCTGCTTTAAAGCATACCCAACGTTTCAGTTGATTTTTCAGAATAAGCTGTCATATGTGTGTACATGAGGAATAACACCCTTTCTGGCCACTATATGACTTGTATTCTGCACTTTTGGCAGTTTTTCCCTCTGCAGGTTCTAGCTCTAATTCTTATTTTAACTGAGTTGTGGGCGGAGCTTAACTGCTATCTTGACTTCTATACACTGCACACATAGAGAAGAGGAGAATCCTGCTTCCCTATCTCTATCACACACACACACATATATATATATATATATATATATATATATATATATAGAAGCTGCAACAGCATGGAGGACATTATACAGCAGTAGTGAGCAGTGTTAGCTGAGAATCCAGCACTGGGATGAGACAGTAACACGAACCCAGGGGTGGGATCCGGTCGGTTCACCCTGGTTCTCCCGAACCGGTTGTTAAAATTACAGCCGGTTTGGAGAAGCGGGGTGAAGCAGGAACCAGAACCGGTCCCCTGCACTCAATTGTATCCACGTCTTTAGGACGTGGATGCAATTGATTTGTCTAGTGCTGCCTGGCGTGGCATCGTATGCCTTGTCATTTGGTGCTTTAGAAATGATGCAGTCAGAGCGATGATCTCATCGCGCCGCTGCATCGTTCTGCTGGATGAAGCCTGGCGTTGCTGGTAATGGTTTTTTTTTCTTTTACAGTGGGCAGTGTTGGAGGCACTATATACAGGGGGCACTATCTACAGGGGAATCTACAGGGGACTCTATAAGGGGCCCTATCTACAAGGGTCATATCTACAGGGGACTCTACAGGGGGCACTATATACAGGGGGAGCCATATCTACAGCGGACACTACAGGAGCCACTATCTACAGGGGACTCTATCTACAGGGGGCACTATCTACAGGGAGAGCTATCTACAGGGGACTCTAGGGGGCACCGTCTATAGGGGACTCTACAGGGGGCACTATCTACAGGGGACTCTTCAGGGGGCACTACTTACAGCCTGTAGACTACAGGGGACACTATCTACAGGGGATTCTATAGGGGCCCTATCTGCAGGGGACCTATCTACATGGGACTCTACAGGGGCACTATCTACAGGGGACTCTTCAGGGGGCACTACTTACAGCCTGTAGACTACAGGGGACACTATCTACAGGGGATTCTATAGGGGACTCTATCTACAGGGGGCACTATCTACAGGGGACTCTTCAGGGGGCACTACTTACAGCCTGTAGACTACAGGGGACACTATCTACAGGGGATTCTATAGGGGACTCTATCTACAGGGGGCACTATCTACAGGGAGAGCTATCTACAGGGGACTCTAGGGGGCACCGTCTATAGGGGACTCTACAGGGGGCACTATCTACAGGGGACTCTTCAGGGGGCACTATTTACAGCCTGTAGACTACATGGGGCACTATTAACAGTGGGCACAATCTACATGGGACTCTATGGGGGCACTATCTACAGGGGGCTCTATTGTGGCACTATCTACAGGAGGCTCTATGGGGAGCACTATCTACTGGAGGCTCTATGAGGAGCACTATCTACAGAGAGCTCTATATGAGGGGCACTATCTACAGGGGGCTCTATGAGGGCACTATCTAAAGGGGGCTGTATGATCTACATGGGGCATCTTGAGCGGCACTATCTACAGGGGGCACTGTGTGTATGTGTGTGTGTGTGTGTGTGTGTGTGTGTGTGTGTGTGTGTGTGTTGCATTCGTGAACATATATATTCTATTGGGACAGTAAAGGGTTCCCCGAAATTGATATCCCATATACGGGAAGTACATGGAAAAAAATCCAAAATTTTTATCTTTTGCTGGAATACAACGTGTGTTATGCCCCATGTGAGGGTGGAGATCGTTACGTCAAGCTACTCCGTTGTGAAGCAAATTGGATAATATAAACCGAGGCGTTAGGACCCCTGGGTTTGAATGATAGGAATGACCTATCAGCTTTTTAAAAATAAAATAGAACCTTGAAATAGGTATGCTTGACACATTGTAATCAGTTTATCGATCGGATATTTGTAACATGTAGGTGTTTCTATAAATATTTGATGTTTTTATTTGTATTACCGTGAGAAGTGGAAGTGCTATGATGAGACAAGGTGTGGGTATTTAACTGTGTGTGCACCGAATCCCATTATGCCTTGATAAAGCGTCTGAAGGACGTGAAACGGTCAGCTCTGTTGTCTTTTTGAATCCCGTGTTGCCTGCCTCAATCTTGGAATAAAGAGAAACCTTTTGCAAATGGTGAGTGCCGTGCTGTCTTCTTTTCTACATGTCATTTGCTGAAACTAACTTCAACATGCACTGAGCACCGCCAGACAAAGGCTGTCGAACCATAGGTCTCAGCGAGCATACCCACAGAGTCTGTGATATTGCAAGTTAAGGCAGTGCCAACCATTTTTTTCATCTCTACATGTTGCACAGTATATGTTGATATTATATGTTTTCTCCAATTGCCAGGCAGAGCGATTATTACCTGAAAATCCTGTCAAACCATACTGGTATTTTTTACCTAAAATCCACAAAAGTTATGTCAATCCACAAGGAAGAACCACCGTGGCGGGCAGAGGTTCAGTAACTGAACCTCTTTCCAGCTACCTAGATTGGTACCTATGCGCTCTATTGAAAAGTGTTCCCTCATATTTGCTAGACACAAAAGCACTATTACAAGATTTCATTGATTTTCAGTGTAACAAAGGTGATAGCCTTGCCACTATTGATGTGACAAGTCTATATACCAGAATCTGCCACACTGATGGCCTAGGTGCTATCAGATCCTTCTTAGATAGAACAGGGAAAAGCGAGGAAACCATTAATTTTATTTGTGAGTCACTTGATTTTGTGCTCACTCATAATGCCTTTTGTTTTGGAGAGCAATGGTTTGCACAATGTACTGGTACAGCAATGGGGACCCCAGTTGCTCCTACATATGCAAATCTATTTTTAGCCAGATGGGAAGAAATATATATATATAACGTTAATAATCCATACATCAAATATATTAGACACTGGTCCAGATTTATTGACGATGTCATAATAGTGTGGTCGGGGACACAAGAACAGTTTGGTGAATTTGTGGAGTACATTAATATCAATGATGTGAATATGGAATTTACAGCTAAATTTGTATATACCACTGTGGATTTCCTTGATGTTAAAATAACAGTAGATAAGAATGGTTTGCATACAAGTGGTTTTCGCAAACCCACCGCTACTAATTCCCTCTTACATCATAAAAGTTTCCATCCACCTCATATCAAACGATCATTACCTTATGGTCAATTTCTTAGGCTAAAAATAATTAATAGTGATCATAACAAATTTTTGGAATGCCTTGATAAAGCGTCTGAAGGACGTGAAACAGTCGGCTCTGTTGTGTTTTTGAATCCTATGTTGCCTGCTTCAATCTTGAAATAAAGAGAAACCTTTTGCAAATAGTGAGTGCCGTGCTGTCTTCTTTTCTACATGTTGTCATTTGCTGAAACTAACTTCAACATGTACTGAGCACCGCCAGACAAAGGCTGTCGAACCACAGGTCCCAGCGAGCCTATGCACAGAGTCTGTGATATTGCAAGCTAAGGCAGTGCCAACCATTTTTTCATCTCTACATGTTGCACTGTGTGGTGCTTTACTTTACAGTGTTTGACAACATTTTATTCATTGGCACAGTGTATATAGTATTATTATATTCAGGGGCACAGTGTATGGTACTATTATATTTGGGGGCAAAATGTGTAGCACTATTGTATTCAGGGACACAGAGTATGATATTATTATATTCAGGGGCATATAGGTGCGGAAATGTTGGAAAAGTGAGTAGCCCAAGACATCTGAGCAGCAAACTCTGCAGAAATGGGTCGTGGCCAGGAGGCATTTCTGGAGGTCTGGACCAGATGGAAAAGAAATGGGAAAACGAACGACTCCAATCTGAGAAGACATCACTTGTGAGTCACTATATGTAAATGTTTTTTTTCCCTGTGACTGATCAGTACCGTAATCACTGTATGATCTGCAGCGAGATTATGGGTGTATCGTTCTTTTTTGTGAAACAGCATCTCCCAGCATATCCTTACCATTGTTCAGGCCATACTCGGAGCTGTAGATTTATGTCGTACAAACTTATATGGCAGGGATTAAACTGAATTTGCAAATGATCTCTGTACTGAGCTGTATTTGTGCTTGTGCTGTATATATGTACTGAGCTGTATTTGTGCTTGTGCTGTATATATGTACGGAGCTTGATTCTGGTGCTGTATTCTGGTGCTGTATATATGTACTGATCTTGGTTCTGGTGTATTTATGTACTGAGCTTGGTTCTGGCACGGTATCTGTGCATTAGCCAGTAGAGTTTTCGTGGCTTACTGTGCACGCTGCACTGTCCACCGCCCTTCTCATAGTGCACAGCCTAACTAAATGGGCTGAGCACGCTCAGGATATGGAATGTGCGCATATAGGTGAGCTTAATATAATGTGTGGGTAGGTAGGTATGTACGCATGTGTAATTATATACATAGTGTGGCAATCCAATTAAACATTCTGGTGTCCATTAGAGTCCATTTTAATATATAGGGTGTATTTGGAATATTTTTTTATTTATTTGAATATTAGAATCATTTTCCATGGCGCGATGCATCGCAAAACACTGCGACCCCCCGGCGCGTATGTCTTTGTCGGCAAAACAGAAAACCTGTTGTTAGAAATTTGAATCCCACCCATGCACGTACCAGAAGCTGCAACACATCTGTGTGTGTCTTTCTCACTCTACTCCTGCTCCCCCTCACCTCTCGATAGACTTGTATGGGATGCAGTGTTTGTGTCTCTCTCACTCTTCCACAGCCTTCTTATGCCCCTTCCCTCTCATTAGACTTCTAGGGGCAGGCTGTGAAGAGACACCCCCCCCCACTTCCTGCAGTCTGTCTCCTCTGCTCTGTAACTAGGGACGGATTTTGCTTGAGAACAGGGGGTGGACAGCAGATTACAGAAAGGGAGACACCTAGTGGCAGTAACTTCACACAGAATTTGCATGGATAAAACAACAACATTTTAACAATAAGTAAATGACAAAGTTGAAATATATCAGGTATACTATTAGATTAGAATAAGATGTTTGAAAAGTTAGTGTCTATTTAATCTAATTGACACAGGCTTCCTATGTGTGACCAGTAAAAAACACCAAGCTTTCCGAGGGAAGAGAAATATAATTTTCAAAATATACCGATGTACACGTTTGTGCAGTTATGTGTATTGTACTATGCGCTTAAAGCATTGTGTGTTCTTTCTATGTGTCTGTTACTATACATTTTGTATATTTTAGTATAGAGTAGGCAGAGGGCTTCATGCCCATGAATGTATATTTTGACCCGCAATAGGGCACCCATATGCTTCTATGGGGTGTGCCCTACTGTACCTCCACATGCCTCCAATTTCATATGGCTCTGCCGTGTGCATGGGGCCATACAGGGTGTTTGTAATTTGGCAAAGCTTAATATGATATCACAATGAGGTTTACATGCAGGATTGGATTCTGCTATATGCACAGAAGGGGGATGGCTATAGGTGGCATACCTCCCAACTTTCAAGCAGTAGCAAGAGGGTCAACTGCATATACACACCCAGTTCAGCCCACACAATATCATGCTCCCATTGTGCCTCCCCTCAGTATAATGACCGCACAGTATAATGCTCTTATAGCTGCCCCCACACAGTATAATACCCCATAATGCCTCTCACACAGTATAGTGCCAAATCGCTGCCCCCACACAGTATAATGCCCCCATAGCTACCCAATGCAGTATAATGCCCCCATAGATGCACCCATACAGTATAATACCCACACAGATGCCTCCATACAGTATAATGCCCCCATAGCTGCACCCATACAGTATAATGTCCCCATAGCTGCCCCATATGGTATAATGCCCCCATAGCTGCCCCATAAAGTATAATTCCCCCTTAGCTGCCCCCTTACAGTATAATTCTCCCATACAGTATAATGCCCCCTTAGCAGGTGCCCCCATCCAGTATAATGCCCCCTTAGTAGGTGCACCCATACAGTATAATGCCCTTTAGTAGGTGCCCCCTACAGTATAATGCCCCCTTAGTAGGTGCCACCATACAGTATAATCCCCCCTTAGCAGGTGCCCCCATACAATATGATGCCTTCTTAGCACGTCCTGCTTCATTTTCATTCCTTCTGGATATTCAGGTTACGTCATACAGCAATGATCAATTTTAACTGTACAGTCTTCTTTTAATCTAGCACTGAATTTTGTATGTATTTCCTCTTCATCCTATATGAAAATATTGTACTATTTTGGTGATAGTCTTTAATTGCACAGACATAATGAACTCCTACATAGACTTAATAGCTGACAATATTTGCTACCAGGAAACGACACTTAGAAGCCAAAACTTTATCAGCGAAGAAACTGTGGGCTGAATGTATTTTTTACCCCATTTTGACTTGCTCTTATATGATCACAGTAATTTTATTTTTATTTCAGTATTAATGGCTCTCAAATTTATATCAATCACAGCATTAATGAATGGAGTTTGTCGCAGTATCACTTATGAAGAAGGGCAATGAGTGAAGTTACGACAATGGATATATAATTCATTATATATTATTCAGGGTAGTTAGCAATATAGCCGTTTATCTAATGCTGTAGAGTAGCAGTATTAAAGGCTATGGACACCTTTGTGAATTTTTTTGGGTTGCAATGTACATGTTTTGTGTAAGAAAAAAACCCAAAAAACAAAAAGGCTGAATTTTGATCAGACCCATATTCAACTTACCCATACTGATGGCGGGGCTTTGTCTCAGCCGGAGATGTCACTCTCCAGACTGCATTGATTCTGCAGGGTTCAGCAATTGTCAAAAGAAATCTGGTAAGTATTCACAGCAATGTGTTTTTATAGATAGTTGTGTGACACTTACATGTATCCAGCATTAGCTGATGCATGTGTGGCATGTGTCAAGCTTAAGAGAGTTGCGCGTGTGGTACATGTCCAGCTTTGGAGTGGCGTGTGTGAGTGGTGTGTGTGCGACATGTGTCCAGCATGTGAGTAGTGCGTGTGCGGCATGTTTCCAGTGTGTGAGTGGTGTGTGTGTGGCATTTGTCCAGTGTGTTAGTGGAGCGTGTAGGGCATGCGTCCATCATGTGTCCAGCGTGTGAGTGGTGCGTCATGTGTCCAGTGTGTGAGGTAGTAGTGTAACTACTGCCATAGCAGCCGCTACGCGGCCCGCAATTTAGTTGTATCTGTTTCCTTAGGACACAGTTACAAACTTTCAATTGTACCTGCATTCTCAGGACTCAGATAGAATTGAATACAATAGGTGGAGCTGCTCCATAATTCACTCTATCACTCCTAAACTCGGTGAAGGCGGGCACAATGTATTGACGTCATCGCGCCTGCCACAAACAGACGAATTCACAGACTGGAAGAAGCCTGAAGAATCAGCTGCTTCGTTATTCGTCGGAACATGGCTAGGAGAGTATTACTTTTATTATTTTAAGGCAGAGGCGTAGCTAGGTTCTCCAGTACTCGGCGCCCCACAACTTCTTTCCCTACCTCTCCTTTGGCCTCGACATGTTTGCTTTCTCTACCAATCAATGAGGTGTACGTTTTTTTCCACCATTTTTTTTATGTAACTCGAGCATAAAACAATTTCTACATTTTACAAGCAATATAGTTTTATAAGGGAGTTGAACATAACAATAAGTTAAAAGAAAATAAATTAAGGAGGCCACACACAGCACCCTTGTAGATAGCACCACACACAGCCCCTTGTAGAAAATGTCACACACAGCCTCTTGTAGATAGCGCCACACACAGCCTCTTGTAGATAGCGACACACACAGCCCCCTGTAGATAGCGCCACACACAGCCCCTTGTAGATAGCGCCACACAGTCCCCTGTAGATAGTGCCAAACACAGCCCCCTGTAGATAGTGCCACACACAGCCCCTCTCTTGTATATAACGCTATACAGCCCCCTGTAGATAGCTCCACACACAGCCCCCTTGTAGATAGCGCCACAAACAGCCCCCCCTGTAGACAGTGCCATATACAACCCCTTGTTAGCTCCACACACAGCCCCCTTTAGATAGTGCCACACACAGCCCCCACTTGTACATAGTGCCACACACAGCCCCCTCTTGTAGATAGCAACATACACAGCACCCCATTGTAGATATTGCACACAGCCCTCCCTTGTACTTAGTGCCATACCCCCTTGTACTTAGTGCCACACCTCCCCTTGTACTTAGTGCCACACTGCCCCCCTTGTACGTAGTGCCACACTGCCCCCTTGTACTTAGTGCCACACTGCCCCCCTTTGTACTTAGTGCCACACAATCCCCCTTTCCCTTGTACATAGTGCCACACAACCCCCCTCCCCCTTGTACATAGTGACACACAACCTCCCTCCCCTTGTACATAGTGCCACACAACCCCTTCCCCTTGTACATAGTGCCACACAACCCCCTTCCCCTTGTACTTAGTGCTACACAACCCCCCTTGTACTTAGTGCCACACAACCCCTCCTTGTACTTAGTGCCACACAACCACCCTCCCCCCTTGTACTTAGTGCCACACAACCCCCCTTGTACTTAGTGCCGCACAATTCCCCTCCCCTTTTACTTAGTGCCACACCACCCCCCCCTTGTACTTAGTGCCACACAACCCCTCCTTGTACTTAGTGCCACACAACCCCCCTTGTACTTAGTGCCGCACAATTCCCCTCCCCTTTTACTTAGTGCTATACAACCCCCTTGTACTTAGTGCCACACAACCCCTCCTTGTACTTAGTGCCACACAACCACCCACCCCCTTGTACTTAGTGCCACACAACCCCCTTGTACTTAGTGCCGCACAATTCCCCTCCCCTTTTACTTAGTGCCACAAAACCCCCCCTTGTACTTGGTGCCACACAACCCCCCTCCGCCTTGTACTTAGTGCCACACAACCCCCCCTGTACTTAGAGCCGCACAACCCTCCTTCCCCCCCTTGTACTTAGTGCCACACAACCCCCCGCCCCTTTGTACATAGTGCCACACAACCTCCCTCCCCTTGTACATAGTGCCACACAACCCCTTCCCCTTCTACATAGTGCCACACAACCCCCTTCCCCTTGTACTTAGTGCTACAAAACCCCCCTTGTACTTAGTGCCACACAACCCCTCCTTGTACTTAGTACCACACAACCACCCTCCCCCTTGTACTTAGTGCCACACAACCCCCCTTGTACTTAGTGCCGCACAATTCCCCTCCCCTTTTACTTAGTGCCACACCACCCCCCCTTGTACTTAGTGCCACACAACCCCTCCTTGTACTTAGTGCCACACAACCCCCCTTGTACTTAGTGCCGCACAATTCCCCTCCCCTTTTACTTAGTGCTACACAACCCCCCTTGTACTTAGTGCCACACAACCTCTCCTTGTACTTAGTGCCACACAACCACCCTCCCCCTTGTACTTAGTGCCACACAACCCCCCTTGTACTTAGTGCCGCACAATTCCCCTCCCCTTTAACTTAGTGCCACACCACCCCCCCCTTGTACTTGGTGCCACACAACCCCCCTCCGCCTTGTACTTAGTGCCACACAACTCCGCCTGTACTTAGAGCCGCACAACCCCCCTCCCCCCCTTGTACTTAGTGCCACACAGCCCCCCTCCCCCTTGTACATAGTTAGTTAGTTAGTATGGTTGAAAAAAGACACGTCCATCAAGGTCAACCAAGGGATGGGAAAAGGGAAGGGAAACATTTCTACATTCTTTCATTCTAGGAAATTATCTAAGCCTTTTTTAAAGCCATCTACTGTAGCTACAGTGACCAGCTCCTGTGGTAGACTATTCCATAGATTCACAGTTCTCACTGTAAAGAAGGCTTGTCACCTCTGCAGATTGAACCTTTTTTTTTTCTCCAGACGGAGGGAGTGCCCCCTTGTATTTTGAAGGGGTTTTACATGGAACAAGATTTCACTATATTTTTTGTAGGTGGCATTTATATATTTATATAAGTTAACTATGTCCCCCCTTAGTCGTCTCTTTTCAAAGCGAAATAGGTTTAAATCTTTTAATCTTTCCTTTGCATCTTTTAAGCATCCTTTCTAAGAACTGGGGCCCAGAACTGAACTGCATATTCTAGATGAGGCCTCACTAATGCTTTGTAAAGTGGTAATATTATATCCCTGTCCCGCGAGTCCATGCCTCTTTTAATACACGATAATATCTTGCTGGACTTTGAAGCAGCTGATTGACATTGCATGCTGTTGTTTAGTTTATGATCTACAAGTACACCCAGATCCTTCTCAACAAGTGACTCCCCCAATATAGCTCCCCCTAGAACATATAATGCATGCAGATTGTTGGTACCCAGATGCATAACTTTACATTTATCTACATTAAACTTAATGTGCCAAGTGGATGCCGAAAAACTTAGTGTGTTCAAATCAGCTTGCAGTTTATGAACATCTTCCATAGACTGAACAATACTAGATAGCTTGGTGTCATCTGCAAAAATATAAATAGTACTATTAATCCCATCCTCTATAGCATTAATAAATAAGTTGACTTAGTGCCACTGAACCCACCTTCCCCTTCTGCTTGGTGCCACTGAAACCCCTCCGCCTTGTAATTAGTGCCACAGTGCCGCCAGAGCGGAGAGCGTTAGCGGAAGCCCATCGCAGAGTTGCGCCCGGGATACATGCCCCGCCTGCCCCCACTAGCTATGCTAAGGGGCACTATTTCTGTGTGGGTAGGTACTAAGGAGGCATCCCTACTTTGTAGGGTCCACTAAGAGAGCATCCCTACTGTGTGGGGAACTAACGGAGCATCACTATGGTTGGGCACTAAGGGAGTCATCATTACTCTGAAGGGACACTAAGCCGGCAACATCACTGTGAGGAATTTCTATGTGAGGGCACTATGGGGGCATCCTGTGTAGGGGTACTAAAGATGTATTACTATTGTGAGAGGGTACTAAGGGGGCATCTTCACTATGTAGGGGCACTGGTACTGTGTGCCACACAAAGAGGGCATTATAAAAGTGTGTAGGGCACAAAGGGGCTCTATTACTGTGAGGTGGCAGTATTAGTGTATGTTCACACGGCTTATTTTCGGCCGTTTTCCGTGCCGTAAACGGCCGCGTAAAAAGCCGGCCGCAAAAAAGAAGTGCAGGTCACTTCTTGGGACGTTTTTGGAGCCGTTTTTCATAGACTTTATTGAAAACAGCTCCAAAAACAGCCGTAAAAAACACAGTGAAAATCGCGAGTGGCTTAAAAAACGTATGAAAATCTGAAGCTGTTTTCCATTGAAAACAGCTCCGTATTTTCAGACATTTTTGACTCAGCATGTGAACATAGCCTTACTGTGTGGGGGCACTAACGGCAAACTATTACTGTGTACTGCACAAAGGGAGACACTATTACTGGGTGGGACACTAATGGGTCACTATTACAGACTGGAGCACTAATCTGTTTGCCACTATTATTTTTGGGGGTGTTATCTGTGTGGCAATATTTTTGCAGCACTGGGACACTGTTAAAGGCAGTAGCATAATGGGAAGTTTCTGTACAGGGTATATTCTCAAAAAGTGAAGCGCTAAAGACATCTGGGCAGCAAACTCCATAGAGTCAAATCGTGGCCGGGAGAAGTCGTCATCGTGGTCTGGGTTGGATGGAGAGAAAAGGGAAAGTGAACAAGTCCAATCAGAAAAGATGTCACCTGCGAGTCACTAGATTTCATTGTAACGTAATCATTGCACGAATTCTCTGCAAAACACAAGTTCAGAAATGGTATGAGGGAACTGTATAGTGATATTTTTTGTTGTATTGGTCTTTGTGGTACATATAACAAAAATAGGCAGCAAGCCAACAAATTTAAGTCGAAAAATAGGACTTTACTAGCTCACTATACTGTGTGACGTTACAGCCCACTATACTGTGCTTTTCTCAATCAGTAAAATATATGTGGTCATGATGTGGAGGTGCCATTTGGGTCCTTGTATAGTGATATTCGATAAGTGCATGACTGTATTATTGAGAGGTAAACTATCATATATACAGTACATTAGTCTTTATGATGGGGAAATTATTTGGGGGCAGGGCTGATGCTTTTACGGATACAGGTTCCAGGCACTAGAATGTTGATTTTCATTATAAAGTAATATTCACCATGTGCACCATGTATTCAATGTGTGAATGGTGCATGTGGGGCATTTGTCCTGAATGTGAGAAGCCCATGTGGAGCATGTGCCCTAAGTGTGAGAGACACATGTGTGGCATGTATCCAGTGGGTATGTGGGACATGTGTCCGGAGTGTGAGAGGCACATGTGTCATGTTTTTAGTATCTGAGTCGTGTGTGTACACTTAAGGCCCTATTACACCAGCTGATTTTGGCAGCGAGACAGATTGTTGATTGGCGCTCGTTTGCTCCTGTCACAAGGAGTTATGTATGGGGACGAGCAGTCGTTACTCCGATCGCTTGTCCCCATACATTATTATCATGTCGGCAACGTATCTCCCTGTTTACACAGGGAGATGTGCTGCCAACAACGATAATATTTTAAATTTTTAAAACGAAACGATCAGCAACGAGCTTGCTCGTTCATCTGCTGATCGCTGCCCTGTTTATACAGGGCAATTATAGGCAACGAGCATTCTATGAATGATAGTTTGCCCGATAATTGCCCAGTGTAAAACCCCCTTTACTTTCCACATACCAATGCACATTATCAGATGCCAGTACACAGATAACAATGGCACAATTTACAGTTCCAAACAATAGTACTAGCCAGTTCCACCAAAACAGTGCCAACCAGCCACTTTTCTAGTGCCAGTGTCCTCCATAATATTATCAGACATGTTTCCGATGTAACAGTGCTATCCAGCCACTGAAGACCGTAACAGTGCCTGGCAACCACAAACCTACAGTACCATAACAACACCAGTTACAGTGCCTCAAAATAGTTCCAGCCACAGTGCCCCAATAACAGTGCCAGCCTGACACAAATAGTCTTATGACAGACCTAGCCATTCACAACTTCCTCACCATAGTGGCAACAACAGTTCCACATAATAGTCAGCTAAAGTTCCCCTAAAAGTGCCAGTTAACAGGTATTGCAAATACCTAGACAAAATCTAATGACTAACCATCTGCATGATATTGCTGCAGAATTGTATCAAGTATGTACATTACATCTCTGTAGATATTTGTGAAAAAATCAACAAATATATATTGAACTGTCTTCTTGCCCGGTATTCACCCTCAATCAACAATAACAATGATAGTGATCGGCGCTATTTTGCTCCATTTACATGGCACAATGATCGTGAGTATGGGGACAAACGATTATTAATACGATCATTCATCCCCATACAGTTTGCATCTTGTCGGTAGCACATCCCGTTTACACAGGGAGATGTGCTACTGACAAATGATCATTTTCAGGCAGCATAAAAGATGTGATTAGCCGACAAACGAGTGTTGCTATGTTAACATAGCCAATGATCAGGGACGAGCAATCGTATGAGCGCTCGTTCGCCCAATCATCGGCCCATGTAAAAGCGCCTTAGGTATATGCCAGAGGAACAGAGATTACATTGTGAGACTCACAAGGGACAGAGACTGATGGAAATGAGCATAGCAAGTGTACAGAACTGCAAAATATGTTAGCATTATGTTTATGTAATTAACATAAAATAATATTAATGAATCTAATTTGTAAAAAAAATAATAATTCATTTTTCCTTTTTTTAGACATATGTTTTTCTATGCAGGATGACTGTGAAGGGTTACAAGAGTTAGACAAAGACTGGTATTAATAACCCACCTTGTGGAACTGAGATTTCAGCTAAATATCACTTTCTGAAGGGACTGTGCTTCTGTAACTTCAGACTAAGGAAAACAGACGCAACTGAGACAGGCCTGAAGCAAAGTCAAGCAACTGTGTGAATAACACAATCTTACAATGTCACACGAGACAAGCACAGGTCTCTCCCCTGCCTCAAGGAGCGTCTCCAACTCCACTCTTCACCTTACACTTCTTGCATAAGAGTGCAATCTGTATGTTACACGGCACAGCCAAACTGAGCTCACCTCAGGGCGGCATAGTCTGCTTATTAGCACATCACATGCAAGTCATTTTATGTGCTCCAAGTCTACTGTCATTATGGATTTCATGTCCCATAAATAGTATAATAAGTAAACAGCACATTATCCTGAGAATATTTTGTATTAGTGAATAAAGACATAACACAAACTGCTCTGGTATTTGGCGTAATTGACGGATAAACTTTGGAACAGAAGAAGAAATGGTCATTAATATATTTTATATTTGTACTGCCTCTAGCTCTATACAGCAGTTCTTAGAAAATTTTCATAGGTCAATATAATAGCTATGTGACCTGCGTTACATCAATATTTCAGCCATGCTACCTGGATTCTATCATTGCAGCAGCAATATTCCCTGTCTTATGTCAATGCAACAATATTGCCAGTGCACAGGCGCACCCTAATGCCCCTCTCAAAAAAATGTTTGCCATTAATGAGTACACAGATGGCTGCAGCAGTACTAGCAGGCCAGGCAGCATGACTGACTGTACCGACTGGTAAGGATAATCTTCAGTGGGCAAAGGGTAAGGGACAAGTGCAGGTAATAATGCTGATGCGTGGGCAGGGAAGGTGAAATCGTGTTGTCCGGTGCCCACCTGAAAGAAAACTGCATCTGCAAGCCTGTCATCCAATCAGCGTGACTGAAGGCTGCTACTGTCAACCCTGATCAGATACTGTATCTATGTGTGGCCTGAGAGCTAAAGAGATAGGGTGCTACGCTGCTGCCTACTGGAGGCATGTAACAGGGGTAAACACTGTAATTAAATTCATGTAATTATATGTGGATGGGTGGCAATGACTTTCTTTCGGGCAACAGTCCTTAGTCGCAGGGTAACCACTCAGTGTAATGGGTATTATAGACTGCGGGCAGTATCATTCCCAGGCCCCATGTTGTGAAAAGTCCCAGGCAGTGTACAGGCCTCCAAGAAGCGCAAGCATAGCCTCATAGTAGCGCGTCTTGGAGGGCAGGGTAGAGCCTCAAGAGATGGGGTGAGCAACTTGGAGCCAAGGGTTTGTCGTTTTCTGGGGATTAGTGAGAGACTCCCCCCCGTGATCAAAAAGAGGGCCTGTTGCTCCTGAGATACATGTGGAACTACCTCAACACGAAGGCTGCTGAAAGCCGAGTTGCCAAGTGGGGCGGAAGCCACCAAGAAGGCTGCTAAAAGGCAAGTTAACAAGCTGGGCTGAAGCCGCTGAGGCCTGCTAAAAGCTGGATTGCCAAGTGGGACGGGAGCTGCTGAACAGGCCTACTCTGTTTGCAGTAGTTGGAAATGGAAGTAGCCAACCAGTGTTAAAAAGTTCCTGTTGACAAAGAATGTGGTAAATGCATGTGTAACGTTGTAAGAATTCTGACTCTCCAAGAGAAGCCAATTTCCAGCAAAGATTTGATTTGTTATATCACCCATGTCTGCAACATTTATATGCAGGTTAAAGGGGCCAGAAAGTTTCTCCGAAAGTGGACTACTGTATCCGCTAATTCTCTCTAACTATTCCATCGTGTGGCTTGGGCCCCGTTCAGGGGCGTAGCTAAAAGCTCATGGGCCCCGGTGCATGAATTCAGCTTGGACCCCCCTACCCCTCCCCAAAAACACCAGACCCCTATGCGCACCTATGCCCAGCCGCCTTGCCTGACGGCAAGACAAAAATCTTATACATTTTAATCCTATATGCATAATGCCTCCATAGCCCCCACACAGTATAATGCCCCCATAGCAGCCTCCCTACACAGTATTATGTTCCTTTAGTGCCTCCCCACACAGTATAATGCCCCGATAGCTGCCCCAACTCGGGATAATGCTCACCCACAGTATAATGCTCACATAGCTGCCAGAACACAGAATAATGCCCCTATAGCTGCCCCCACACAGTATAATGCCCCTATAGCTGTCCCCAAGACTCAGTATAATGCCCCATATAGCTGCCAGCACACAGTATAATGCACGTATGGCTGCCTCCACACAGTATAATGCCCCCATAGCTTCCCCCCAGGGGCGTAACTAGGAAAGACTGGGCCCCATAGCAAACTTTTGACTGGGGCCCCCCCTCTGCTGGGTATCACACAACCCCCCCCCCCCTTGTAGATAGTGCCTCCCTATAGATTCCACCACACAGCGCCCCCCTATAGATAGCACCATACACAGCCCCTGCAGATAACGCCATACAGCCCCCCTGTAGATAACGCCATACAGACTCCCTCTGTAGATAACGCCATACAGCCCCCCTGTAGATAACGCCATACAGCCCCCCTGTAGATAACGCCATACAGCCCCCCCTGTAGATAACGCTATATAGCCCCCCCCCCAAAAAAAAACGTCCTATAGTTTGTCCTACAAAAGACATGCATCCCCTATCCACAGGATAGGGGATACATGTGTGATCACTGGCAGCGATAAGGAGAACGGGGGACCGAAAGTCCCCCGAAGTTCTCCATGACTAACCTCGGACTTCCGGCGTCTGCGCAGTTCAATAAAAATGAAAGGAGCGCTGGTCACGCATGCGCACAAGCGCGACCGGCGCTCCATTCATTTCTACGGAGCTGCCGACACAGACCCCGGAAGTCCGAGGTTTGTCATGGAGAACTTAGGGGGGACTTTCGGTCCCCCGTTCTCCTCATCGCTGCCAGCGATCACACATGTATCCCCTATCCTGTGGATAGGGGATACATGTCTTATGTAGGAACAACCCCTTCAGTGGCGTCGCGCTGTAGCAGCCATAGCGGCTGCTAGCGGAGCCTGCGGCCATGGGAGGGGGCCGTGCCGGCGGGTGGCACGGGCCCCCTCATGCTGCAGGCCCTGTAGAAGTCACTACGGCTGCTATAGCGGTAGTTACGCCACTGCGTATAAGTTTGTACGGCGTAAAACTACAGCTCCCAGCATGGCCGGAACAATGGTAAGGATATGCTGGGAGATGCGGTTTCACAAAAAAAATCCTATCACCATCATCTCGCTGCAGATCATACAGTGACTACAATACTGATTAGAGGCAGAATAAACATTTACATTAAGTGACTCACCGGTGACGTCTCAGATTCTAGTTCTTTTCTTCTCCCTCCGGTTCAGACATCTATGATGGATTTCTCCCGGCCATGACCCATTTCTGCAGTTTTCCGTTTAGATGTCTTCAGCTTCTCACTTTTAAAACATTTCTGCACCTATAAAACGAAGTTAAAATTCTCAACACATCTAAATATAACTGTCACAAACACACAACATGTCCCCTGTAGATAGTGACCTACATAGAAGCCCCTGTAGATAGTGCCCACATATGGACTCCAGAGCTGCAAGGCAATAGTGCTAACCACTGAGCCACCGTGCTGCCCTACATATAGCTTCCCCTATAGTTAGTGCTCCACGTATAGCCCACCTCTGTATATAGTGTCTCACATATAGCTCCCCCTGTATATAGTGTCCCACATATAGCCCACCCCTGTAGACTGTGCACTACATATAGCCACCCTGTTGCTAGTGCCCCACAGGTAACCCACCCCTGTATATAGTGTCCCACATATAGACCCCCCTGTATATAGTGGCCCACATATAGACCCCCCTGTATATAGTGGCCCACATATGGACCCCCCCTGTATATAGTGGCCCACATATAGAGCCCCCTGTATATAATGGCCCACATATAGAGCCCCCTGTATATAGTGGCCCACACCCCCACATATAGACCCCCCTGTATATAATGGCCCACATATAGAGCCCCCTGTATATAATGGCCCACACCCCCACATATAGACCCCCCCTGTAGCTACTGCCCCACATATAGACCCCCTATATATAATAGCCCACATAAAGATGACCCCCCCCCCCCCCCCATAGATAATGGCATTCACATTTTTATGAGGGGAAAAAAAACAAAAACTTGACATACTCACATTCTCCGGTTCCCACGCTGTTCACTGGCGATGCAGACATGCTCTCTTCTGAGCATGTCTGCAGGAGTTGAACGAGCGTCCTCCAATGACGCTGATTGGCGGGGCAGAATGACTTGCCCCGCCAATCAGCACCTTCCAAGCATGGAAGCGGCGCGATGATGTCATCGCGCCGCTAGCCAATCAGTGTCATTGTAAGGCACTGGATGGTCAGGCACGGAACATGCCCGGCCATTCATGTATTTGGCTGCCGCTAGCACTGGGGCCCCCTCCGGTGCTAGCGACACCTACAGGCATGAGATGGCCTGTGTAAGGCTCGGCGTCGCGGGCCCCACAGTAGCGACGCTACCGCTGTAGTAGCCATAACGGCTGCTAGCGGCGCCACCGGGCCCCCTCAAGCCCCGGGCCCCGTAGCAGCCGCTACTGCTGCTACCGCGGTAGTTACGCCACTGCTTCCCCCCCATAGTATAATGCCTTATAGCTGCCACCCACACAGGAAAATGCCCCCATAGCTGCCCCTACACAGTAGAATGCCCCCATTCGGTCTATTGGCCCCCTCTCCATACCCAGTATAATGCCCCATAGTGCCCAAAATTAAGAATAATATAATAAATACTTACCTATTACTTACTCCCACGAAAAGGGGAGGAGATCCTTCATTTTTCTGAACAACGTCTGGATGCAATCGTCATCATGAAAAGGAAATGCCAAAGGAGCCCCCGTGATTGTAGAGGTCCCTGAGGTTGGGACTTCTCCAATCCACCAATTAATAAGTGATTGCTAAAATAGGAAATCCCCATTATCTGCAAATATTCTATCCAAAAATCTCTTTCTTTCTTATCTCTACACATGAGAAATGATATAAGACTACCGTATCTAGTCTATCTCTTCTCTACTGTTTCTAAATTTATAGCAACAGTATAAATAAATATGCTACCATTTTTAGTCTTCTGAACAGTATAAGTTAAATTACCAGGATGAATTATTGTGATTGTTCTAAGTAAACACATGGTAGAGAGACTTCCTACTCATGCTGGCTGAGGGTGAGTCAACAGAACAGGAAAGGGGGATACTAGAGAGAGATGAGGAGGAGGGGAGCAAGACAATGATCTTCCAAAAATAACCTTCTTTAACATCACAACATACTTTATCCTAATCAACAGCAGTGAACACAGGACAAACCCATCTACAGATGCTGAGTGTTTAAGAATTTCCGAATCAATGTTCATACAAAATTCTTCAAATTAAATTGTACTATTGTAACTGGTTGCCTTGTAATATAACAGTCTAAGGCCTCATGCACACGACCGTGTTTTTGCTTCCGCAATTCAACCGCAAATCCACGGGTTAATTGCGGACCCATTCATTTCTATGTGGCCATACCCACTATCCGTGTTTTCATGGCTCTCCGCATGTCCGCACATCCGTGCCGCAGAAACTCCGGACATGTCTTATTATGGGCCGCAAATGCGGTGCGGACATGCCAATAGAAGTCAATGGGCCCGTGGAAATTGCGGATACACCGCCGTGTGTCATCCGCAGTTTGCGGATTTGCGGAAGTGTTGCTAGGCGACGACCGGGAATGACTTCTGTCGTCGTGAAGTCTGGAGACAGTGCATGAGAGCAGCAGAGAGCAGCAGAGAGCAGCATGGCTTCAATAAACGTCGAGAAACTAATCATCCTGGTCCAGCACAAGCCCTGTCTGTGGAATAAGCGGGTGGAAGAATATGCAGACAGGAATCTGAAAGATCTTGCCTGGCAGGAGGTCTGCAGTGAGGTGCATCTTACCGAGTGGGAGAAGGCAACTAAAGTGCAAAAGAAGCGCATGGGTAAGTTTCACACCTTGATGCGGTTTCTGAGTACTCCTGTCATGTCATAATGACATGCCTGACGTTTTGATTGTTGGTGGTTGGATCACTGAAACACCCACCAATCGCTGAAATGAAGCTTCAGAAGTGCACGTGAGATTGTGGGGGTCTCATGGCTCTGAACAGCACCGATCAAAACGTGACATGTCACTATGAGGGTATGTTCCCACACACTAATTACGGACGTAATTCGGGGGTGTTTGACCTCTATTACGCACGCTAAATACGCCGCAATAGCGTTGACAAACATCTGCCCAGTGAAAGCAATGGGCTGACGTTTGTGTGTTTTTTTTTTTTTCATCCGCATTTTTGCGGATTACATACGGATGAACTGCGGATTACATACGGATGAACTGCGGATGACATTCCACGGAACACGGTCCTGGAATTTGCGGACCAGAAAAACACCACGGTCGTGTGCATGAGGCCTTAAGGGTATGTTCACACGCTTATCAAAAACCAGCTGAAAATACAAGGCTGTTTTCAAGGGAAAACAGCTCCTGATTTTCAGCCGTTTTTTAATGAAACAAGTGTTTTTCACTGCGTTTTTTACAGCCGTTTTTTGAGCTGTTTTTCTATAGAGTGAATGAAAAACGTCTCCAAAAACGTCTCAAGAACTGACATGCACTTATTTTCACAGGGCGTCTTTTTCCGCGCTTTTTTTTTTTTTTAAATGGAGGCGTAAAAAAATGCCCCGTTGGAACAGAACGCCGTATTTCCCATTGAAATCAATGGCCAGATCTTTGTAGGCGTTCTTCAGATTTTTAAACCATTTTTCGGGACGTTTACGGCCCGAAAAACAGCTGAAAATAGCCCGTGTGAACATACCCTAAGGGGGAACTCTGGTAATATATTCATATAGCTTATAGGCATATAGATGTGTTCAAATATATTCTTCCTTACTATTCGATCTGACAGCTACAAGAAAAGCATAATACATTCATGAATTGTTCTATCTTACTTGCTATGATATTTAATTGCCGATTGCATCAAGCGATAACCTCTGCATGTAAATGACTTTCAGCAATCATATTCAATTGACCAAAATCAATGCCATAGTATATTAAATTAATCACAGTCTGCCTCTGAACTAAGTAGCCAAGAACACTGTCCATCCAAGGATGGCCTTCCCCTCTTCCGGAATCAAACTTATGTTCTTTCAAATCTCAGACAGACTATGATCTGCCAGATAGATAATTATTTTCTTACTGGCCAAGGGGAAATCAGAAAAAACACCAATTTAGTTTGTAGAGCCTTCTGGTGGCCTCGCTTATAGTCGCATTGTAAACCCCTTGTTAGGTCCTGTCCAGTCTCTACCTGGAACAAGAACATCCATGCTAGACCCTTAGGGCTTCTCCAGTCTCTTCAAGTGTCTTCAAGGCGTTGGAGCTCTATTTTGATGGACATGATGACGGACCCCTAAGCTCTCCAGGAGTCCTTTTTGTCGTTGTCGATCGGTTCAGTGAGATGGCTCATTTCATTCCCTTAAAATATCTTCTACCCGCTGCTAAAACTGCTGAACTTTTCATTAGTGAAATTGTTAAGCTACATGGTGTTCCTGAGGAGATCATCTAGGATCACGCTGTAAAGTTTACTGCGCAGTTCTGGAAAGCTGTCTGCCAAACTTGGGATTGCACTTTGTCCACCACCTTCCATCTACCAAGCAATGGACAGACGAAAAGAACAAACCAAACTTTAGAACAGAACCTCTGATGTTTTGGTTCCTCTTCTCCTGATAGTTGGCTATCTGTTTTGCCCATAGCAGAATTTTCTTATAACAATTTTTTTTTCATATGTCCATTAATCAAATTATACCCTACCATACTTAATAGGAAACACTCATAATAAGTGCATTATTTTACATTCCTAGTAAAAAGAAAATGTTGTTTTGCGCTACTTTCTTTTGCAAAAACCTGCTTTCCCCCTACAATAATTACTGGCTTACAACAAAAGATCTCTGTACCATCTGTCCAACATAAATTAGAATTTTTTATTGATAACATCATCAGTCTCTAACACTTCCTAAAACAAACTTAGGAGTGTCACAAGATTCTCATACAAGTTCAAATTGGCAACATAGTTTGGCTGTCCACACTCAACCTCCGCTTTGCCCAAGAAATTAGCGTCAAGATACATTGGACCATACAATATTATCAAACAAATCAATCCAGTCACCTTCAAGCTACCTTCATAATTTTCTATTTACCCTGTATTTTACGTGTCAGTGCATAAAGCTTTCATCCCAAGTACTGACCCAGCCAGTGAATCTCCTGATAACTTGAAAGAGTATGAAGTAGAAAAGATTTTAGACTGCAAAAGGCACTGTAGGGGCTTACAATATTTAATTGCCTGGAAAGGGTTTGGGACGAAGGAATAATAGTCAGAACCTCTTCTAAATATTCCCGCCCCAAGACTGATCATGGAGTTTAATGCTTCTTGCCAAGGTACATCCAGTCTGGAGGCCTCCCTTGAAAAGGGGACAATGTTAGGAATCGTGCGTATCAGCTCGTCTTGGAGTTGGGGCATCCCATCAACTAGGCGAATCCCTTCTCTGCACTGTCTGCAGGATCGAAAGGGGAACTACTCCTGGCGTTCCTTGCTTGATTCTGAGCCCTGGTGGTGAGTTTCCTGGAGTTCACTGTGATTCCCTGTGTTTGACCCGTCTTTCACCTTGGCCTCGCTTGATTGGATGATCTGGGCACTGACCTCTGGCCTGACCCTGAACTTGCCTCCTGATACTGATTTCTGGACTTAAAAATGCTTGCCTTTTAACTGACCGAGATCTGTTTGACCCCGACACTGAGTATACCCACCATATGCAGCCCTACCATATATTGGGGACTTTCCTGGGGACCACAATGTGCGAATCTTACCGCAAAGTTCCAACCTTGTGGGGATTAAGGTTGAAGAATGAGGGGTTCCTTACTCTCTGCACCCTTGGATAGCCTGCGCCAACTGAATAACGGTCTTTGTCATTTGTCCTAGCCTGCTGCTAAGCTTCTCCTACGCTGGAGTGCAACTCCTTGTCCGACAAGTTTGCATAGTGTCACTAAAGTCTGTTCCCATTATGCTGTGCCATTCTGCATCACTGCTCCTGAGACGTTACCCAAGTTACAACTATGCTAGCAGTGGGCCAACATCCAGGAATGCTCTGGGGCTTCTAGTCAAATATGTAGTATTACACCTTTGCTGGAACCCCTAATAATCAGCTGTAATCTTTGTACAATACAAAACATACAGTCCCAGCAGCTGAGATCAGGGACACATGGCAGGCTTCCAATAATGAACTCTCCTGTCACCCAGGCAGGGGGAGGGTGGGGGACATATAAGCCCAGACTGAGGGAGTAGGGGGTGGAGTGTGCTCAAACACATGTTAGTGTAAGGAAAGTCCCGTTGCCTGTGAAGGAGAGAGTAGGCCTGTAAAGAGTAGACATTAGCCCCTAAACCCCTGAAGATGCTACGTCCGTAGCGAAACATGTCGAGGGGGGTTGCACTAATTCTTTTAGCTCAATGTCACTTTAGCTGGCAGTCACAAAATAGATTACCTTAATGATTTAGCCGCTGACATCCAATGTTTCACCCAATCCTAACTACATATAGTAGTGTTAGTGCATATACCTCTTCTGCCAGAACGCATTGTAATTTAACATTTCATGTAGTATGTCCTTTTTGGTATATAATAAAGTTATTTAATACATTTAAACTAGTTCAATCCGTCTCTAAGTAGTTGGGGGGAAAACGGGCTTCTATTGCCTTTGGCAATTTCTCTGCACAATTGACAGTGATTGGAATAGGTACACTTGTTTCAGTAGTCCTGCTGGGGTGAAGAGTGGCATGAGTAGCAAGGAGTGAGTAAACACAGCCGCCATTCCCCAGAGTTGGGCTATTGTTTATTTTCAAAGCTGTTGTTTAATGAAATTCATGGATACTATATACCCTGTTAGTTGTAATATGGTGGGGAGCAACCTGTAAAGGGTTCACCATAGGCCACAGTGACTCTATCTTTTGGCCACCAAAAACTGTTGAAAAATAGGTGTTGACCTTAAGGGTGTGGTATAGGACAGTCTTGGAGACTAACAATGCCATCCAGGGCCGCCATCAGGGGGGTATTAGGGGTACTACTGTCAGGGCCACCATCAGGGGGGTATTAGGGGTACTACTGTAGGGGACCCGGCCAAACTTAATTGAAAGGGGGGCCCGGCAACTGCCGCGACTTGCCTTTGGTAGAAAAAAACAGGCCCCTGCAATGGGGCCTGTTCTTTTCACCAAAGCAATGTCGTGAGCTGCGGGCCCCCCTCTCATCTAACACCGCCGCGAAACACCGCGCGCGAACGACCGGAAGCGCGCATCGGCGCGCTCGTTACCGCAAACGCGCGCTCACGCGCGAACGACCGGACACGCCGGAAAGCAACCCACTCGTGCCCGCCGCCGAGAGGGATGCGGTGCGCACGCACCAAAAGTACAGCGACCAATCAACTGGGAAGAACAGCCAGGACAGCGGCGCACAGTCTAATTACCTGCTGGCACGCCTCCGACTCCGCCTCCTCGTCCTCCGACTTCGCCTCCTCGTCCTCCTCCTCGGCCTCCTCGTCCAGCGCCTCCTCGTCCGACTCCGCCTCTTCGTCCGACTCCGCCTCCTCCTCCTCCAGAGCGTAGCTGTGTAAGGAGAGGGGGAGGAGTCCAGTTCTTGCGCGGCGGCAGGAGTTCTTCGATCCCCGCCATTGCCTGGAGGTGAAGGACGACATCTGGACCGAAGACATCGCCTGACGAGGACTGGAGTGGGAGCATCTCTTCTGACACAGTGAGTAAAATGTCTCAAAGTGCTGTTTATGTATGGCCCTGTTCACACAGAGTATTTTGCAGGCCGAAAAAATCTGCCTCAAAATTACTTAAAGAATTTTGAGGCAGATTTTGACCTGCCCACACTATCTTGCCGCGTTTTTTGCTGCGCTTTTTGCCTGCGGCGATTGAGGACAGCAGACAAAAAACGCAGCGAAAAATGCATTTTCTGCCTCCCATTGATTTCGATGGGAGGTCAGAGGCGGAACCGCGGCAAGATAGGACGTGCTGCTTTTTCTTTTTTCCTCGACTGTTTCCCATTGATTTAATCTGAAATCAGGCGGTTTTGGAAGTTGTTTGGTGCTGATTCTGACGCAGTGTCCGAGTCAATATCAAGGGCCAAAAACTCTGTGAACTGGGCCTTATTGTTAGGGCTTATTCAGGCGAACGTGTAATACGTCCGTGCAACGCGCGTGATTTTCACGCGCCTCGCACGGACCTGTGTTACTCTATGGGGTCGTGCAGACTGTCAGTGATTTTCACGCAGCGTGTGTCCGCTGCGTAAAACTCACGACATGTCCGATATTTGTGCATTGTTCGCGCATCACGCACCCATTGAAGTCAATGGGTGCGTGAAAATCCCGCCCAGCACTTCCGCAGCCGTATAAACTATGAATGAAAACAGAAAAGCACCACGTGCTACAAACATACAAACAGAGTGTCATAATGATGGCGGCTGCGCGAAAATCACGCAGCCGCGCATCATACGCTGCTGACACACGGAGCTGTTATGGACCTTTTGCATGCGCAAAACGCCACGTTTTTGCGCACGCAAAAATCACACGCTTGTGTAAATCCGGCCTTAGGGTAGGAACACACTAGGCATGAACGCTGCAGATTTTATGCAACACATTTTATTGTGGAAAATCCGCAGCGTATTACAGTCGCAGCAGAGGGGATGAGATTTGAACAAATCTCACCCACACGCTGCAAAAATAATGTCAATTTATTCTGTGGAATCGCCGCTCCTCTGTTGCGGAAATGCTGCGGTTCTGCCGCAAAAATCACACATGAGAAAAAAAAAAGGTACTTTTTTACATTTATAAAAAAGTTTAGACTTACCCCGGCCGTAGTCCTGGTGACGCGATCCTCTATTCTTAGCTCAGCCCCGCCTCCTGTCATGACGTTTCATCCCATGTGACTGCTGCAGCGGTCACATGGTCTACAGCGTCATCCCAGGAGGCGGGGCTACGTTCAGAAGAGAGAGATGCGTCACCAGGACTACGGCCGGGGCAAGTCTAAACTTTTTTTTCCCTGCAAGATTCCCGCAGCGGACATACCTCACGAAACCTGCGCCACTATTTGGTGCGGTTTTGCTGGCAGAATTCCCTGCGCCTACCGGGGCGGATAAGCTGTGTAGTTTTACTCAGCATATCCGCCTAGTGTGTCCCTTATGATGTCGCTCCTGGAGCTGCTGCCGGTCTCTAAATAGGAAATTGGTCCAGTATAATTTGGAATTATTTTTTTTTGTGAACCAGCTTAAAAAAATACAAAACTTTTGTGTTAGGGCCTGTTCACATCACCGTTCGCTTCCGTTCCTGGGTTCCGTCTGAGGTTTCTGTCGGGTGAACCCAGCAACGGAAAGTGAAAGTGACAGCACAGCTTCCGTTTCAGTCACCATTGATCTCAATGGTGACGGAAACATCGCTAATGGTTTCCGTTCGTCACCATTCCGGCAGGTTTTCGGACGGAATCAATAGCGGAGTCGACTGCGCTAATGCTGACGGAACCGGAAGCTGTGCTGTCACTTTCACTTTCCGTTGCGGGACCACGGAGCCCCGGAGCGGAAGCGAACGGTGATGTGAACAGGCCATAACACAAAAGTTTTGTATTTTTTTAAGCTGGTTCACAAAAAAAAAATAATTCCAATTTCCTATTTAGAGACCGGCAGCAGCTCCAGGAGGGACATCATAAGGAACACACTAGGCGGATATGCTGAGTAAAACTACACAGCTTATCCGCCTCGGTAGCCGCAGGGAATTCCGACAACAAAACCGCACCAAATAGTGGCGCAGGTTTCGTGAGGCATGTCCGCTGTGGGAATCCTGCAGGGAAAAAAAGTTTAGACTTACCCCGGCCGTAGTCCTGGTGACCCATCTCTCTCTTCTGAACGTAGCCCCGCCTCCTGGGATGACGCTGTAGACCATGTGACCGCTGCAGCAGTCACATGGGATGAAACGTCATGACAGGAGGCCGAGCTGCGCTAAGAATAGAGGATCGCGTCACCAGGACTACGGCCGGGGTAAGTCTAAACTTTTTTATAAATTTAAAAAAGTGCCTTTTTTTTTCTTCTCATGTGTGATTTTTGCGGCAGAACCGCAGCATTTCCGCAACAGAGGAGCGGCGATTCCACAGAATAAATTGACACACTGCGGCTTAAAAAGCCACACTGCAGGTCCATTATTTTTGCAGCGTGCGGATGAGATTTGTTCAAATCTCATCCCCTCTGCTGCGACTGTAATACGCTGCGGATTTTCCACAATAAAATGTGTTGCATAAAATCCGCAGCGTTCATGCCTAGTGTGTTCCTACCCTAAGGCCGGATTTACACGAGCGTGTGCTTTTTGCGCGCGCAAAAACGTGGCGTTTTGCGCATGCAAAAGGTCCATAACAGCTCCGTGTGTCAGCAGCGTATGATGCGCGGCTGCGTGATTTTCGCGCAGCCGCCATCATTATGACACTCTGTTTGTATGTTTGTAGCACGTGGTGCTTTTCTGTTTTCATTCATAGTTTATACGGCTGCGGAAGTGCTGGGCGTGATTTTCATGCACCCATTGACTTCAATGGGTGCGTGATGCGCGAACAATGCACAAATATCGGACATGTCGTGAGTTTTACGCAGCGGACACACGGACACACGCTACGTGAAAATCACTGACAGTCTGAACGGCCCCATAGAGTAACATAGGTCCGTGCGAGGCGCGTGAAAATCACGCGCGTTGCACAGACGTATTAGACGTTCGTCTGAATAAGCCCTAACAATAAGGCCCAGTTCACAGAGTTTTTGGCCCTTGATATTGACTCGGACACTGCGTCAGAATCAGCACCAAACAACTTCCAAAACCGCCTCCCATTGATTTAATCTGAAATCAATGGGAACCAGTCGCGGAAAAAAGAAAAAGCAGCACGTCCTTTCTTGCCGCGGTTCCGCCTCTGACCTCCCATCGAAATCAATGGGAGGCAGAAAAAGCATTTTTCCCTGCGTTTTTTGTTTGCTGTCCTCAATCGCCGCGGGCAAAAAACGCGGCAAGATAGTGTGGGCAGGTCAAAATCTGCCTCAAAATTCAGTGCGCGGTTCCAGGCGGTCGCGGGTGCGCATGCGCGGGAGTTTGCGGGTGCGCGCGATTGGTCGCGCGGGCAGCAGTGTTTGACGGCCCCCATGCTACCCAGGGCCACCATCAGGGGGGGTATTATGGGTACTGATGTGAGAGGCCCGGCCAAACCTAATTGAAAGGGGGGCCCGCAGCTCACGACATTCTTTTGGTGAAAAAAACAAGCCCCATTGCAGGGGCCTGTTATTTTTTCTACCAAAGGCAAGTCACGGCAGTTGCCGGGCCCCCCTTTCAATTAGGTTTGGCCGGGCCTCTCACATCAGTACTCATAATACCCCCCCTGATGGCGGCCCTGGGTACCATGATATAGTGCTGGACGGAGTACCGTTAACAGGCGGTGCCACGGTAGGGGGGCCCAGAAAATTTAGCTGTAGGGGGCCCTGAAATTCCTGATGGCGGCCCTGATGCCATCTGCTGAGTAAACCCTAAATTGCCTTGAAAAGTAACAGTCGCCACAACTGTGAACTGTGGAAGTACCAAGGGTGCCTGGTAGCAATATTTGAAGTGCAGCAGAAGGTGAGTTTCCATTTTCTTGGCTCTCAATTGCAGTATTGTGCAGTAGAGAGTGGTATCGCAATGAGTGAATGTGTGGTAGTCCGGGCGGGGTTGTCATCCTGGGCACATTCGGACGGTGACACTTCTGTGGGGTCGAAGTCCATAGTCTTGGTCAGTAGGCTGCTCCCAGAAGAACGACATGTCGTACTGCTAATGGAAGTTTTCAATAAAGTTATTCTTTATAGAAACCGATTCTACAAGTCTTGAACAAGAGCTCACCCTCTATTAACCTAGAATAGTGGTATTAAGTAAAGTATTTGAAAATGGGTTTTCTAAACTAGACAAACCCTTTAGGTGATCTGGGTCATCATAACTACAGAAAGTACATTGTTTGGTTTCATACTTCTCATCCATACATATGGAGTACAGAGATTTGGATAATATCCTGTCTATAAATGGGTGAAATATAGGTAAACATACAGTTGCCACCTTCTTTATTTGTGCTTTCTGAGATCAGTTTTCCGCAACTGGACTTTAACAGAGCATACAGTAGGAAATACAATCCCATTCTCTGTTCTATGATTTACATTACTTTATATATATATTTTTAACAGCATACATTGTACTTAATGAATTTTGGCTCCGTTGTTCCAGTGCTATCTATAGCCAGCGCTGCTTCCCCATTGCCCAGTGCTGGCTATAACAGGAAGTTGTCACATTGTCTACTGAAGAATGGACATCGTAGAGGAGGGCAGAGCACGCAGCTTGTTTGGTTTGTAGGATTCCTGTAATTCCAACATCTTTCCTCTCTCTGGGAATTCTGTTTCTTTCATCTGTGTGTCTTTTGTTGTCTGCTGTTTTTGGTATATGACATTGTGAGGCCTATATGAAGAAATGGGAAACTCTGGACAATTTAAATGATATATACACAATAAAAATGTATATCAGTTTACACAATGCACAATGACGGCAGAAACGATCTTCTGTAGCAACTTTGACCGTAGTACATTTTTTTTGTCAGGTCGCTGCCCTCTCCTCCTCATCACATATAGAAATCCATATACAGTGAAGGAAATAAGTATTTGATCCCTTGCTGATTTTGTAAGTTTGACCACTGTCAAAGTCATGAACAGTCTAGAATTTTTAGGCTAGGTTAATTTTACCAGTGAGAGATAGATTATATTTAAAACAAAACAGAAAATCACATAGTCAAAATGATATATATTTATTTGCATTGTGCACAGAGAAATAAGTATTTGATCCCCTACCAACCATTAAGAGTTCAGCCTCCTCCAGACCAGTTACACGCTGCAAATCAACTTGGTGCCTGCATTAAAGACAGCTGTCTTACATGGTCACCTGTATAAAAGACTCCTGTCCACAGACTCAATGATTCAGTCTGACTCTAACCTCTACAACATGGGCAAGACCAAAGAGCTTTCTAAGGATGTCAGGGACAAGATCATAGACCTGCACAAGGCTGGAATGGGCTACAAAACCATAAGTAAGACGCTGGGTGAGAAGGAGACAACTGTTGGTGCAATAGTAAGAAAATGGAAGACATACAAAATGACTGTCAATCGACATCGATCTGGGGCTCCATGCAAAATCTCACCTCGTGGGGTATCCTTGATCCTGAGGAAGGTGAGAGCTCAGCCGAAAACTACACGGGGGGAACTTGTTAATGATCTCAAGGCAGCTGGGACCACAGTCACCAAGAAAACCATTGGTAACACATTACGCAGTAATGGATTAAAATCCTGCAGTGTCCGCAAGGTCCCCCTGCTCAAGAAGGCACATGTACAGGCCCGTCTGAAGTTTGCAAATGAACATCTGGATGATTCTAAGAGTGATTGGGAGAAAGTGCTGTGGTCAGATGAGACTAAAATTGAGCTCTTTGGCATTAACTCAACTCGCCGTGTTTGGAGGAAGAGAAATGCTGCCTATGACCCAAAGAACACCGTCCCCACTGTCAAGCATGGAGGTGGAAACATTATGTTTTGGGGGTGTTTCTCTGCTAAGGGCACATGACTACTTCACCGCATCAATGGGAGAATGGATGGAGCCATGTACCGTCAAATCCTGAGTGATAACCTCCTTCCCTCCACCAGGACATTAAAAATGGCTTGTGGCTGGGTCTTCCAGCATGACAATAACCCGAAACATACAGCCAAGGCAACAAAGGAGTGGCTCAAAAAGAAGCACATTAAGGTCATGGAGTGGCCTAGCCAGTCTCCAGACCTTAATCCCATCGAAAACTTATGGAGGGAGCTGAAGATCCGAGTTGCCAAGTGACAGCCTCGAAATCTTAATGATTTACAGATGATCTGCAAAGAGGAGTGGGCCAAAATTCCATCTAACATGTGTGCAAACCTCATCATCAACTACAAAAAACGTCTGACTGCTGTGCTTGCCAACAAGGGTTTTGCCACCAAGTATTAAGTCTTGTTTGCCAAAGGGATCAAATACTTATTTCTCTGTGCACAATGCAAATAAATATATATAATTTTGACAATGTGAATTTCAGGTTTTTTTTTTAATATAATCTATCACTCACTGGTAAAATTAACCTAGCCTAAAAATTCTATACTGTTCATGTCTTTGACAGTGGGCAAACTTACAAAATCAGCATGGGATCAAATACTTATTTCCTTCACTGTATATGTTAAACTAAGCCCCGCAAGCCTGTACACATCTGAACCTAGAACAACTAAATTGAGAGTATTTTCAATTTTTGATTATCCAATTCCAAGCATCTTTACAGTGGATTCACATACAGCATTAGTTTATGGCGTTTTTTTTCTGTCATTTTCACGTTATGCTTCTTTATAGAGCTTAAAAAGACGTTTTGATTTGATTTTACTTTTTGATGCGAAAACAGGTGCGGATTATATGCTGAGGTTTTTGAAGCTTTTTTTTTATAAACTTGTCAGATACAATTCTGAGACGGACACTAAGATAAATTGGATTGCTGCAGGTATTATGTACTCTAACAAGCTGTGGATTTGACACAGGAAAATCCGTACGTAATACGCATTGTGTACATATTGTCTAAGGACGCAGTCCATCTTGGTCCTAACGGCACAGCAAATTTTTTTTTTCATTTTGGTCTCACTGCATTCCGTCAACCATAGCTTTTAGGGCATGCCCACACGTGGCGGATTTCCTCCGCAACTGTCCGCATCAATGCCGCACAGAATCTGCGTTGCACATTCTGCGGCGGATCTGCCCAAAATGTGCAGTAAATTGATGCGGACTAGCTGCTGCGGACTGCGGTAAAAGTGCTTCCCTTCTCTCTATCAGTGCAGGATAGAGAGAAGGGACAGCATACTTACCGGCCGTTGTCTTGGTGACGCGTCCCTCTTTCGGCATCCAGCCCGACCTCCCTGGATGACGCGGCAGTCCATGTGACCGCTGCAGCCTGTGATTGGCTGCAGCCGTCACTTAGAATGAAACTGGAGACAGAAGCAGGGAGTTCTCGGTAAGTATGAACTTCTATTTTTTTTACAGGTTGCTGTATATTGGGATCGGTAGTCACTGTCCAGGGTGCAGAAACAGTTACTGCCGATCGCTTAACTCTTTCAGCACCCTGGACAGTGACTATTTACTGACGTCTCCTAGCAACGCTCCCGTAATTACGGGAGCCCCATTGACTTCCTCAGTCTGGCTGTAGACCTAGAAATACATAGGTCCAGCCAGAATGAAGAAATGTCATGTCAAAAAAGCAAGACGCATCCGCAGCACACATAACATGTGCATGACAGCTGCGGACTTCATTGCGGAATTTAGAATCTCCATTGAAGTCAATGGAGAACTTCCGCAATGAGTCCGCAACCAGTCCGCCACTGGTCCGCAACATCCATTGTATGCTGCGGACACAAAATTCCGCACCGCAGCCTATGCTCCGCAGCGGAATTTTCAGCCTTGTCTAAACTAAGCCTACTAAAAAGAAGTGGAAGGCAATGGAGAAACGGCTCCGCTGCGGATTAACGCTGCGGAGTGTCCGCAGCGGAATTCAAGAGCAATTCCGCCACGTGTGGCTTTGCCCTTAGAATTTTTTGTACTTTGCGTTTTTTTTTTATAGCATGATTTTGTGGGTACATATAAATGACCATTTAAACTTGGAGAGGAATGCCGTTTACCATGCACTATAAATAACACAGAAATCTTTAATGTGCAGGTTGTTATGATCGGAAGGTACTAAATATGTATATATATATATATGTATATTTTGCAAAACTGTTTTCTTTTTTAATAATCCTGGTTATTTATTTTTTATTTTTATTACTCCAGACTAAAAAAATAATTACCAAAACTGTAAACTTTAGGAGCCAAATACATTTTTTATTTGCCAAATTTAAATACATATATAATTAATGTTATAATAAAAAAGATTTACGGTAACTACAGCTAAAAAACATTTAGTTAATTCAATGAGATGAAAATGCAGGATATCACATAAGAATTTATTGGTATATTAATGTAAAGCGTATCATAAATGTGATGATTTTCACACAGGCAGTAACGGTCCTTCACTGCTATAATTGTGTCGGTTGTACAAAATTATATAATATAATTTTTAATTATAAGGGAAATTTATGGTGCATAGCTTGAATTTATATTAAATATTAATTGTAATTCTGTAATAATGACATTTATTTGGAAAGTCAAAAACAACAGTTCACTGTGACAGACATTGAACATGCAGACCATGGATTTTCAAGTAGGTACCTAATCTTATTCATTGTTATGATTTATCACATCTTTTATGGAACATTTAGATTGTTGGAAACGAAATAAAAAAGAATAAATATTGTTAACAATTGGCACATATAATGCTAACTTCCATCTAGGGTTACTGCAAGTCAATGTAAAATCAAAGCATTTCCTCAATGTTTCTCAGCCATATTGTTTGCCATGATTGGAAGGTCGTCTGTGATATTGATTCCCATAGGGAAACATTGACATTGCTATTAAAGCGACCCATCGGTCTCAAGACAACACTTTAAATATAATGGGGTATATGGGCATAATGCCTGTGATGCCCTCCAGTTCTGCCCCTCTGCCATGGATCCGCCTTTTTTAGGGTCTCCTCTGTGTTGTTTAAAAATGGCCACAGTGCTTCTCAAACTGAGTTTTTGATGCTCCACGGATTGGACAGAACGGCTCACGTGAGCTGATCTGGCCAATACGAGAACAGTGGGAGTGTCTCAGACTCGTATTACAAAAAGCGATGCAATAATTTTCGGACAGCACCGAGGGCACCCTAAAATGGTGGTTCCATGGCAGGGGGAAGGACTGGAGGGCACCAGGTAATAATACTTCATATACCCTATCATATTTAAAATAGTGTCCCGGGACCGGAGGGTCGCTATAAGGTATTGCTGAAATTTTACCGACTTGCGGAGGACCAAATGTCACCATGTAGCCATACAGATTTGTCTGACTGGTCTTGGCAGAAGGCTTTTTAAATATTTCCATGGTAAAACATTTAATTACATGTTTGTTGCTTTAATACATATTTATTGTATGTAAAGCAGGCACTAGATATCCTAGAACTAATTATATTACTAGTAATTTTTTTGTGGAATGATTTCTGTTTTACATTTACTTTACTAATAATTCCCTTATTTTCTAGAAAATTAACAGAAATAACAACAGAGCAAAGAATTGGCAGCACTCCAGTGTAGAATAACATTACTGGCCTTGTTCACCCGTGTAGTGCAATGTTTCAGCTCCCTCAATGGAGCCTTTTTTAAGCAGTGAATTGGTGAAGTGGTATACAATCATTGATATTTAATAATGCAAACATCAGGACAGTCACATTCCATATAATAAAGTCCACTTCTCATAAAACATACTAATTACATAATAATTAATATAAAAAAATGGTTAAAAGCGCCTAGTTCTCAAAATAATGTTCTCCACAGACCACACATGGTGGCATATTAAGTTATTAACACCAGGTTTGGGATTCCATATTTGAAGACAAAGATATACATGGTGCGTTCCGATGGCATAGTGTGCCGCAAAATTTTACTCTTGGATCTATATGTGCACATTCAGTACCATAGATGTGTGCAGCCTATTTAGTTGTGCATAGTGTAAAGGATGGGAGTTGTGCGGTTGTTTGGTGCCAAGCTTTTTGAGGAAGATATAAGCTCATGGCCGGCGTAAGCACCTGGAGAAACCGGGCAAGTGCCAGGGCCCACTACACTTGGGGGGACCCACTTGGCTGCCGGGTGCTGCCGCTGCCATCATGGCTCCTCCAGGAGTGGAATCCCTGGCCAGAGTGTTGCCGACGCTCTTGTCGAGGATTCCGCTTCTAGAGAGAGGCCCTGTCTAGGAGGTGGCATAGCTACCGCTGTAACAGCCATAGCAGCTGCTACAAGGCCTGCTGCATGAGGTGGCGCCGCTATAGCTGCTACAGCGATAGTGATGCCACATTCAATAGTATCTGCGTCCTTAGGATGCAGATACTATTGAACACTATGGTAGAGCAGGGAGATATTGCCATACTCTGCCATTTACTAGGCTACAGGCCACGTTCGGCCTGCAGTCTATCATGCGCAGGGACGGGATCCCTGCACAGGCAGGAGCGATGTCACTTGATCACGCTGGCCTACACAAGGATCCCATCGGTGTTGATTCACTAGGTGAGTATGAAGTTTTTTTGTTTTATTTGTTTGGCGGTCGCTATATGGCGCTATCTACGGTGGGGCTGTATAGCACTATCTACAAGGGGAGCTGTATGGCGCTATCTACAGAGGGGCTGTATGGCGCTATATACAGGGGGCCTGCATGGCACTATCTACAGGGGGGACTGTATGGCGCTATCTACAGAGGGGCTGTATGGCGCTATCTACAGGGGGCTGTATGACGCTAGCTACTTGGGTGGCTGTATTGTGCTATCTACAGGGGGGCTATATGGTGCTATCTACAGGGAGGCTGTATTGCGCTTTCTACAGGGGGTGTGTATGTTGCTATCTACAGTGGGGCTGTATGGTGCTATCTATAGGAGGAGCTGTTTGGCGCTATCTACAGGGGGGGCTGTATGGCGCTATCTATAGGGGGGCTGATTTTGACCTGCCAGCACGCCATTTGCCCTTTTTTTGCTGACTTTTTTGCTGCATTGGTCGTTTTTTATCGCGTTTTTCAACACGGTTTCCGCGTCAAAAAACGTGCCAAAAAATCTTAGTGTGAACTCCCCCTTAGTATTCTAAAACATTAATATTAGTCTATGAGATGTCCTTCCTTTGATTACATTAAGCTGTGTGACTGAAACTGACCATAAATATTAGATAAATGTCAGCATCGCAATCGCATGTGTATGGAGACAGCTTGACTTTCTCTTGAAGGTAGAGGCCAGAGGAAACAAAGTTTGGACATGCTGGATTTCAGCATGTCACATCCTTTGCTTTCCTGGGAGACATGCTCTGCCAGAGGTGTCTGGCAATGGTTCACACTGCTTTCCATGGCATGCTTGGGTGATCTGAGCATACATGTTTTTGGATGAGTCAGGGTAGATGGCTGCTGTTGATTAAGTGTTCTACCAGGAGCTTTTTTTTATGCATGTGGCAAGCATAAAGGTGGCTATAGGCATGGGATATTTGTTGGATAATCTAGCCAATTTTGATAGCCAATTCTGCTGACAATCTAATGTTTATTTCTCCTCTTTTTTTTAAATCATTTTATCTTATTGTCTGAAAATTACATATTATTTAAATCAGGTTTTTAAACAGGCATTTTTATCTCCACATAAAAAAAAATCTTTAATTATTCCAATGTTCACACTGGCCACTAAGGCTCTGTTCACATCTGCATTGGGGTCCCGTTCTGACTTTCCGTCTGAGCTATTGCTTCCGGCAAAACGACGGGTCCGGTGCACAACAGAGACAAACGGAAACCATGGGCACCGGATCCGTCACCATTGAAATCAATGGTGATGGAAACGGCAACCTCTGGTTTCCGTCTGTGTCAGTTTGTGTCTGTTCAGGGTCCCGTTCTGACAGGAAGCTCCGACGGGAATGTCAGAACGGGACCCCAACGCAGTTGTTAACAGAGCCTAAAGCTGTCAAAATAGGCTGGCACGTCAAGTTCTGTTACTTCCCTTGTCCGTTATGCTGTATATACAGGAACAGTATGAGGAGAATAGTCTCATTATCATTGGAGGATTTGGAATTTAATGATAGATTTTTTTCAAAGCTAGAGGCCCAGGTAAGGCATGATAGCAATACTATAAACTATATGCACAGATAAAGCTCTGTATAGATCTCCCTTGTCACTCCCTGGTCCCTGCTATCCATACAAGAAATACAGGAAGTATATGATTCCAATATGGCTGCCCCCAGGAAAGTTTTGATTTAAAATATTTCATCTGCAATTGATTGTGATAGTCTTCAACTATCTAAACATCAATAACCATAGACAATCCCTTTCAACTGATTGTCAAGAAGAGGCTGGACGCAGCTGCAGGCTTGAGGGAAGCCGACATGACCGTCCTGGTAGGGAAAGGGTTAATGTTAAGAGGTGAGGGAAAGGTGAAGAAGCTGAAGGAGGGACGGGGAGGAGCTAGGGGGGACGGGGGGGCCGTTACTGCGCTTCCCGCTGTTTCTCGGCATTGAGCCGGAAGCAGCGGGAGGAGTAGTACACAAGAAGCAAAGCTCCCCGTTGCCCGGCTTTTTAGTATGGCGGAGGCCCTGATTTTAGAGCGGCTGCGTGCCGCTGCTGTGCACCACGGTCCCGGATGGCTGGAGGAGACCGTGGCTGCATTAACGCGGATCCCGGACGCCGTTTCGCCACGTCGGGCACGGCGTTCGGGGTCTGTTGTAAGGGACAGGCTCCCCTCCCCCGGCCCCCCTACGAGCATGGCTATGGCGGCGGGGGGGGAGTCGGCAACAACCGCTCCTGCGCTGGGCAGGCAGAGAGCGGTAGCAGGGGTGACGGCGATGCAGGCTGTGTCGACCCGTCCCTCTCGGCGGTCCCGACCTCCAGAGCGCCTGAGTCCGGAGGTAGTCCCGCGGACACGGCGTCGCAGAGGGAGCCCGATCCCGGACGCTGCAGGCCAGGCAGCTGGGAGGACCGCCCCTTCCCAGGCCCTGCGTCCTGGCAGGAATCCCAGGCCGCGACGGGGTCCGGCGGTAAGCAGGGAGTCGCAGGCCGGGCTCCCTGTCACCCCTCCCCCATCAGATGGAAGATGTCAAGAGCAAGGTACGGCCGCCCCGCATGGTGATGTTCCGGCCAGGGGGCAGGCTTCGTCAGGATCGTCTAGACGGACGACTAGATCTGCAGCGACGTCGAGGCAACAGGTCCGGTCGGAAGTCTGGGTCCCGGCGGTCGGGCGGCAGGTTGCCGGCCCATCGGTCAGCGCGTCCTCATCCCCTTTCCGAAGAGGTCGTTGGGAGGGACAGTCGTCGGCGAGAGAAGAACTGGAGGAAGGTGAACTGGACGTCTATCGTCGAGGTCAGGATGGTCCGGCTGACGGGAACACAGCGCCTGTGCAGCCCGGTGAGTGTATAACTCCTTTATTGTCTTATCCAGCGATTTTTATGTCGGGTGTCGGCGGGGGGGCTGCTAGCATAGCATCGGGGGCCGGTAGTGGCGCGGGCGGACGCGACGGAGCGGGTTTGGCAGATTTAGTGGGTTGCTTACGGGAGCTGGTGGGGCGCCTGGATAGGGCCGCGGCGCCGGTAGTAACGGAAGTGTCCCCTGCGGTAGTTTGGGAAGGCCCCAGGGAAGTGGGATCGTTGCAGGCGCGTCCTGTGGTGGCGGTTAGAGAGGCGGTCGCGGTGTCGGTGCAGACTGAGGCACAGAAGGACGGCGATCGAGTGCGCATGGACGATCGTGCTCGGGGGGAGGTGTATGTTTGTTTTGAGGGTCCGTTGGGGGCGCATTTAAAGCAGGAGGTGCGTGATCGGATCTGGAAAGATGAATATGTTGAAATTTTTTCTCTCTTGCCGCTGGCTAAATTCAATTTGGATAAGAGCAAGCGGGATGAGAGTAAAAAGGACGAGGAGGAACGGCGGCGGTATAGGCTTATCCCGCAGACGTTCGTTAATTGGTCGCAGGCGTTCGCCATATTGGCTAGTGTGATAGGGGAAAAGGCGCCGGAAAATTGTTCGGCGTTATTTTGTTATTTTGATGCTATTGGGGAGGCTCATAGGGCGTATGGGGGTCAGGCGTGGCTGCGATATGATGAGCAATTCCGTCAGCGGAAGGCGGTTCGGCCGGCGATTCGGTGGGACCAGAAGGATATTGCTCTCTGGTTACGGGTTACGGTTCCGGTTAGGCAGCCCTTTCCCGGGAGCGGTGGCCAGGGAGGCCAGACTAGTCAGAGTGGACCAAGCGGCGGGGGAAAGGCGGGGTTTTGCTGGCAATTCAATGAAGGCCAGTGTAAGTTCGGGGCCACGTGCAAGTTCAAGCACGTGTGCTCCGAGTGTAATGGTGCATCACACGGGGCGGCAAAATGTCTGCGTAAAAAGAGGTCCGGGAACCAGCACGGGGCTGGTCAAGGGGGTGTCGCCGGTGAGGGTGGAAAGGATGGCCCCTTATCTAAATGAGTATCCGGATAGGGCGGCGGCTAAGTTGCTTTATGAAGGGTTTAGTGTTGGTTTTGTTATTCCTCCGCCTCCTTATGAGGTTCCGGTTACGCGGAGAAATTTAAAATCGGCTTACGTGCATGCGGAAGTCGTGTCGGAAAAGTTGTTAAAAGAAGTTTCGTTGGGGCGCATGTCGGGGCCATTTGTGGAGTCGCCGGTGAAAGATTTAGTTGTGTCCCCTTTGGGTATTGTCCCTAAACGCGAGCCCGGAAAGTTTCGTTTGATTCAACATTTATCGTATCCCAAAGGTTCGTCGGTAAACGACGGGATTGATCACGAGTTGTGTTCCGTAGTTTATACCTCATTCGATAAGGCGGTGGGGTTAGTGCGGGCTGCGGGTCCGGGGGCGCTGCTAGCAAAAACCGACATCGAGGCGGCGTTCAGGTTGTTGCCGGTGCATCCAGAAAGCCAACGGCTGTTGGGCTGTTTTTGGAATGGGGCCTTTTACGTGGATCGGTGCCTTCCGATGGGGTGTTCTCTTTCTTGTGCATACTTCGAGGCGTTTAGTAGCTTCGTGGAGTGGGTAACGAGGGGAGTATCCGGGGTCGATTCGTTGATCCATTACTTAGATGATTTTTTGTGCGTTGGCCCGGGGGGTTCGCCGGTTTGCGGTAACTTGCTTCATGCCCTGCAGAAGGTGGCGAGGGATTTTGGGATCCCTTTGGCGCCGGAAAAAACGGAGGGCCCGGTAGCGACGATTTGTTTCTTGGGAATCGAAATTGACTCGGTGGCAATGGAGTGTCGGCTCCCGGCGGATAAGCTGGGTGCTTTGAGGCTGGAGGTGCGACGGGCTTGTAGAAGGAAGAAAATGTCGTTGAGGGAGCTTCAGTCGCTGCTGGGGAAGTTGAATTTCGCCTGCCGGATTATGCCGATGGGGAGGGTGTTTGGTAGAAGGTTGGCGGCGGCAACGGCGGGAGTGCGGGCGCCGCATCATTTTGTGAGGCTCAAGGAGGAGCACCGAGCTGATCTTCAGGTTTGGGATGACTTCTTGGGACAGTACAATGGTCGCTCGCTATGGATGGCCCCAGCGCAGGATACGAGTGATCTGAATATTTTCACGGATGCGGCTGGGGCGGGTGGCTTTGGAGCTTACGGGGGAGGTCCGTGGTGCGCAGGTCAATGGCCGGCTAGCTGGGTGTCCAGTGGATTGACGCGGAATCTGGCCCTGCTCGAGCTGTTTCCCATCGTGGTGGCGGCTACCATTTGGGGGGACAGGCTCAGGGATAAGAAGGTCCGTTTTTACTGCGACAACATGGGTGTGGTGCTTGCCATTAATAACATCACGGCGTCCTCTCCTCCGGTAGTTCAATTGTTGCGACATTTAGTGTTGGTGTGTTTGTCGCTGAACGCGTGGGTGGTGGCGGTGCATGTCCCGGGTGTACGGAATTGTGTTGCTGATGCTCTTTCTCGCTCGCAGTGGGACCGGTTTCGGCAATTGGCTCCGGGAGCGGAACGTATTGGTTTGGCGTGTCCGGATCATCTATGGGATCTGGTATCGGTCCCGTAGAGCAGCTGTTACAAAGGTCTTTGGCGGGCACGACGTGGAGGGCTTATGCTGCTTGTTGGAGGCAGTGGGAGGAGTGGGTAAGAGAGTTGGGTGATGTCAATACGGATAGAGACAGGTTGGTGGCACTTTTGTATTGGTTAGGGGATGCCTGGGAGGCGGGGTTTTCAGTAGCGAAGGTGAACCGGTTTATATCCGCGGTGGCGTTTGGGCTTAAGTTGCGGGGCTTGCGGGATGTATCGAAGGAATTTCTGGTATCGCAGGCTTTGAAGGGGTTGCGCAGAGGTAGGGTGGAGGCGGATAGTAGAAGGCCGGTGTCGTTTGCTTTGCTGGGCTTGTTGGGTGGTTCATTGGCATCGGTATGTCGTTCTTCAGATGAAATGGATTTGTTTCGGTTGGCTTTCTCGTTGGCGTTCTTCGGAGCATTTAGAATAGGTGAGTTGGTGTCGCCAAGTACTAAACAGGCAGGGGGGCTGAGATCTGGGGAGGTGAGCCTTTTTGCAGATCGGTTGGAGGTATGGTTGCGTAGATCAAAAACTGACCAATTAGGGAAGGGAAAACTGATAGTTTTGTTCGCTCTCCCGGGGTCGGTCATGTGCCCAGTAGAGTGCATGCGTGGTTTTACAAAAAACAGGGGGTCTCCAGATTTGCCTTTGTTATGTCATGTGGACGGGTCGTTCTTGTCCAGGTTTCAGTTTGGAGCTGTTTTTAAAAAATGTTTGACGGCGGTTGGGGTTGCGGCAGGCTCATATTCATCTCATTCCTTCCGGATTGGCGCAGCAACGGAAGCAGGGCGCTGGGGGTTGGATGATGAGGGGGTGAGGCGTATTGGTCGTTGGGAGTCTAAAAGGTTTAAGTCCTATGTCCGCCCCCATATGTTGTAATTTTGTTGTTTATGCTTGCAAATGTATATGGTGGTGCCTAACTGTGTTTTCCGTTTCAGATTCGCCTCCTTGTCTGGTGTGGTTGATGGGTCATTCGTACGTGCACTGGGGGGCTTTGAGGGCGGACGTCCGCCCGGATGGTCGCCAGTTGCGCATTCCGCGACAGGATGCGGTTGTGCATTGGCTGGGGTTTAGAGGTATGTCGTGGAACAGGGTGTTGGCGGAATTCCAGACATATGTGCGGCTTGATAGGGTTCCGGAGGTTTTAGTGTTGCACGTGGGTGGGAATGACTTAGGAGTCCGCCCTTTTCGTGAGTTGGTGCGGGATATCAAACATGATTTGTTGTGTTTGTGGGTATCTTATCCCAAGTTGGTGGTAGTGTGGTCGGACATAGTCCCAAGGAAGCATTGGCGGTTAGCTAGATCGGTGGAGAGAGTCAATAAGGCTCGGATAAAAGTTAACCGGGCGGTGTCCCGTTTTGTGGCAAAGAACGGGGGCATTTGCGTGAGGCATAGGGATTTGGAGTCAGGATTGGGGAATTTCTGGAGGAGTGACGGGGTTCATCTGACCGAGGTTGGCATTGATATTTGGAGCTTGGCTATAGCAGAAGGCATAGAAAGGGCGGTGGTGGTGTGGAGGAACTCACAGGCTTAAGGTGGTCAAGGCCTGTTTCGCGGTGGCGGGGGGAGTCCTTGAGGCCAGTCAGTACAAAATGGTGGGGGGGTCGCATCGGGGGTATGCGTCCCCCAAAAAAGGTACATGGTTGAAGACTTCATCGGGTGTTATCCCTTTGAAGTGGTCTTCTGGTAGAAGGTATGTCACTTGAAGGCTTCATCGGGTGTTATCCCTTTGAAGTGGACTTCTAGTGGTCGGTATATCACTTGAGGGCTTCAACGGGTGTTATCCCCTTGAAGTGGACTTCTAGTGGGTGGAGCCATCTGCAGAGGTGAACGGTGCTTCCGAGCTGGTTTACGGCTGGAGGTAATTAGTGGTTTGCAGATGGCTAATTCGGTGTGTTCTTGAAAGGAACATCTGAAGGGGCTTCAAGGACTTCCTCTGCTCGGGTTAATGTTAACGTTTAATGGTTATTTATGATTCTGACCCATGTTGGGTCATGTGAATTATTAGGAGGAATTCTCTGGTGGATTCCTAACTAGTTATCCGAATGTTTCGGATTTAAATTGTTTTTATAAAACTGTGAAATTAATAAACGGCTGCTGTGGCCATTTCACATCCAACCTCGGTGTCATGTGTCGTTACTAAATGGGGGTGGGGGATAGTATGGTTTAAGGTTAACACACGACTCTACCTAGGCAGGTCAAGAAGAGGCTGGACGCAGCTGCAGGCTTGAGGGAAGCCGACATGACCGTCCTGGTAGGGAAAGGGTTAATGTTAAGAGGTGAGGGAAAGGTGAAGAAGCTGAAGGAGGGACGGGGAGGAGCTAGGGGGGACGGGGGGGCCGTTACTGCGCTTCCCGCTGTTTCTCGGCATTGAGCCGGAAGCAGCGGGAGGAGTAGTACACAAGAAGCAAAGCTCCCACCCTCCCACCCTTGTTTTGTTACTCCTTAGGTCTTCTGTACGTCCGTATATGAGCGTTGTGTTTTATTTTGTGTGTTTATTTAACATGTTTTTCTTTTTTCCGGAGTAGGTTCTGTTGTCATGGCAGCTGGCGGGGGGAGTCCTTGAGGCCAGTCAGTACAAAATGGTGGGGGGGTCGCATCGGGGGTATGCGTCCCCCAAAAAAGGTACATGGTTGAAGACTTCATCGGGTGTTATCCCTTTGAAGTGGTCTTCTGGTAGAAGGTATGTCACTTGAAGGCTTCATCGGGTGTTATCCCTTTGAAGTGGACTTCTAGTGGTCGGTATATCACTTGAGGGCTTCAACGGGTGTTATCCCCTTGAAGTGGACTTCTAGTGGGTGGAGCCATCTGCAGAGGTGAACGGTGCTTCCGAGCTGGTTTACGGCTGGAGGTAATTAGTGGTTTGCAGATGGCTAATTCGGTGTGTTCTTGAAAGGAACATCTGAAGGGGCTTCAAGGACTTCCTCTGCTCGGGTTAATGTTAACGTTTAATGGTTATTTATGATTCTGACCCATGTTGGGTCATGTGAATTATTAGGAGGAATTCTCTGGTGGATTCCTAACTAGTTATCCGAATGTTTCGGATTTAAATTGTTTTTATAAAACTGTGAAATTAATAAACGGCTGCTGTGGCCATTTCACATCCAACCTCGGTGTCATGTGTCGTTACTAAATGGGGGTGGGGGATAGTATGGTTTAAGGTTAACACACGACTCTACCTAGGCAGGTCATGGTTCTGGCTCCCTACAACCTTGGCAAACAGCTGACTTTGCTGGGTGAAACTGCGAACAGCGCTGCAGGGGAATTGTATTACATGGTGGCCAATCAGATAAATTGCCATACGTATCCACGAAAGCTTCAAAAAAGTTGTCTGATCTGATGAATCATATTTCTTGATTCAACATGAATTTGTTGTGCTGAAAAAGTGGACATGTTTCCTAATGAAGAAACCAATCAGGTTGCTGCTTTCATACTCCAAAAGGACACTGGAGAAAAAAAAGGAGCTGATTGGTTGCTATGACAACTCCTCCACTTTTCTCTGGCATCTTTATATTCTTCACATCACTGTCATTAATATGATTATTTTTATTATTATAAAATACTGGGCATAGTGACGACAAAAAGAGGGTGGAGTTAAGCACATCAACCAATAAGCTTTCATGTTCTTCATTGCACTGAAGAAATGAAACATGGAATCTGATTGGTTACTATGGGTAACATCCATTTTGTGTCAGACAATTCTAGTGTGGCTTGTTGTGACATCACAATATCTCTGGGGTGTCTTACCATGCAATGTAAAGCCGGGCTGTGTTGTTTACAGGTCACCTCAGGAGAAGACAGGAAAGCCTTGGATCATCACATTTTCATATTTGGAGAAGGGGACAAACTAGAAAACATAAAGCACAACTGCACTAAATGACCATGTCCAAAAACGGCACCCGAATAATCTGAATGACAACAGGGTAAAGCGCACCGAGCGCATGTGTCAGACGAACCGAGCGCAAACCGGTCGACGCTTCCCCGATTAGAGGGAAGAAATAAGGCAAATTAAAAAGAAATACAGTAGCCTTTTATAGGATTTTATTATTTTAATCTTGGCACCTGTTGGTAACTTGCTGCAGGGGAAATAAATCCAATATGTGCTGCTACGGGGACGTCCAGGAGAAAAAGGGTAGGTATACACGGCATACAGTTAGGTCCAGAATTATTTGGACAGTGACACAAGCTTTGGCATTTTAGCTGTTTACCAAAAATATTGAATATACAGTTATATAATCAATATCGGCTTAAAGTGGGAAATACGGCGTTCTGTTCCGACTGGGCGTTTTGTTTTTTACGCCTCGTTTTCCAAAAAAGGCGCGTAAAAAGACGCACGCAAAAAAAAAGTGCATTTCACTTCTTGGGATGTTTTTGGAGCCATTTTTCATTGACTCTATTGAAAAACAGCTCCAAAAACGGCCGTAAAAAACGCTGCAAAAAACGCGAGTTGCTCAAAAAACTTCTGAAAATCAAGAGCTGTTTTTCCTTGAAAGCAGCTCCGTATTTTCAGATGTTTTTTGTTAAGCGAACATACCCTTAGGGTATGTGCACACACAAAATAAAAAACGTCTCAAAATACGGAGCTGTTTTCAAGGAAAAACAGCTCTTGATTTTCAGACGTTTTTTTATTCCGAGTCGCGTTTTTCACCGCGTTTTTTTATGCCCATTTTTGGAATCTATGAAAAATGTCTCCAAAAACGTCTCAAGAACTGCCATGCACTTTTCAAAACGGCCGCATATAAAAACAGCCCGTCGGTACAGAACGCCATTTTTCCCATTGCAATCAATGGGCAGATGTGTGGAGGCGTTCTGCTTCCGATTTTTCGGCTGTTTTTCGGGTGTTTATGGGCCGAAAAACAGCCGAAAATAGGCCATGTGCACATACCCTTAGGTATGAAATCGATGAAATCATTGAAATCGAAAAAGTCGGATTGTAAAACGCTTAGAGAAGTGACAAGTCAATTCTTTTTTATGAATCATATTTTTGCGAGGCGTTTTTTAATTCAGCATGGTGAACATATGCCTTATATGAGCTAAACAGTGTATTTCCTATTAAAACCAATAGGAAGCTGTTTGCAGTCGTATTTCAAGTGTATTTAACCCTTTAACAACCCAGACATTTTTGTTTTTACGTTTTAGTTTTTCACTCCCCGCCTTCCAAGTGCCATAAAGTTTTTATTTTTCTGTCAATATTATGATTAGACGCGAAGTCTCACAGGACATAGGTATAAAGGTGGGAGAAAAAATCTCAACCATCCATATGACACAATTAGAGATAAAGACTCTAACAATATATAATAAACCAGAGAAAAAGAGTCCATATATATCCACATCTGAAGAAATTAAACATCTTTATTGATAATAAATACATAGAACAAAAAACAGAGAATCTAAAAATGAGTCCTTGACTAAGTCACAATACCAATATAAAACGGAATATTAAGTCACATAAGAGTATACATGTTACATTGATAATCGGAATTACTCCTACACAGGGTATATCTATAGAAGTTATATAAATAATAAGATGTAAATACAAAAAGTACAGCAGGCCGGACCATTAGACCATTTGCCTAAGGAAACTAGTGTTCCAGAAGAGGCTGGACGCAGCCTGCAGGGATTAAGGGAAGCCGACATGACCGTCCTAGTAGGGAAAGGGTTAATTAGGTGAGGGAGAGTTGGAGGGAGTTGGAGGGGGGACGGGGAGGAGTTAAGGGGGACGGGGGGCAGTTACTGAGCTTCCCGCTGTTTCTCGGCATTGAGCCGGAAGCAGTGGGAGGAGTAACACAGAAACAGTAAGCTCCCCGTTGCCCGTGCTTCTCAGGATGGCAGAGGCTTTAATGTTAGAGCGGCTGCGGGCCGCTGCTGTGCACCACGGTCCCGGATGGCTAGAGGAGACCGTGGCTGCAATAACTAAGATCCCGGACGCCGTTTCGCCACGTCGGGCCCGGCGTTCGGGGTCTGTTGCACAGGACAGGCTCCCCTCCCCCGGCCCCCTTACAAGCATGGTTATGGCGGCGGGGGGGAGTCGGCAACAACCGCTCCTGCACAGAGCAGGCAGAGAGCGTTGCCGGGGGTGACGGCGACGCAGGCCGGGTCGACCCGTCCCTCTCGGCGGTCCCGACCTCCAGAGCGCCTCAGTCCGGAGGCAGTCCCGCGGACACGGCGTCGCAGAGGGAGCCCGATCCCGGACGCTGCAGGCCAGGCATCTGGGAGGACCGCCCCTTCTCAGGCCCTGCGTCCTGGCAGGAATCCCAGGCCGCGACGGGGTCCGGCGGTAAGCAGGGAGTCGCAGGCTGGGCTCCCTGTCACCCCTCCCCCATCAGATGGAAGATTTGGAGGACAAGGTACGGCCGCCCCGCCTGGTGATGTTCCGGCCAGGGGGCAGGCTTCGTCAGGATCGTCTAGACGGACGCCTAGATCTGCAGCGACGTCGAGGCAACAGGTCCGGTCGGAAGTCTGGGTCCCGGCGGTCGGGCGGCAGGTTGCCGGCCCATCGGTCAGCGCATCCTCATCCCCGTTCCACAGATGTCGTTGGGATGGACAGTCGTCGGCGAGAGAAGAGCTGGAGGAAGGTGAACTGGACGTGTATCGTCGAGGTCAGGATGGTCCGGCTGACGGGAACACAGCGCCTGTGCAGCCCGGTGAGTGTATAACTCCATCTCTGTCTTATCCAGCGATTTTTGTGTCGGCGGGGGGGCTGCTAGTATTGCATCGGGGGCCGGTAGTGGCGCGGGCGGACGCGACGGAGCGGGTTTGGCGGACTTAGTGGGTTGCTTACGGGAGCTGGTGGGGCGCCTAGATAGGGCCGCGGCGCCGGTAGTAACGGAAGTGTCCCCTGCGGTAGTTTGGGAAGGCCCCAGGGACGTGGGATCGGTACAGGCGCGTCCCGTGATGGCGGTTAGAGAGGCGGTCGCGGTGTCGGTACAGACCGAGGCACAAAAGGATGGCGATCGAGTGCGTATTGATGATCGTGCTCGGGGGGAGGTGTACGTTTGTTTTGAAGGTTCGTTGGGGGCGCATTTAAAGCAGGAGGTGCGCGAGCGGATCTGGAAGGACGAGTAGGTTGAAATTTTTTCTCTCTTGCCGCTCGCTAAATTTAATTCGGATAAGAGCAAGCGGGATGAGAGTAAAAAGGACGAGGAGGAACGGCGGCGGTATAGGCTTATCCCGCAGACGTTCGTTAATTGGTCGCAGGCGTTCGCCATATTGGCTAGTGTGATAGGGGAAAAGGCGCCGGAAAATTGTTCGGCGTTGTTTTGTTATTTTGATGCCATTGGGGAGGCTCACAGGGCGTATGGGGGTCAAGCATGGCTGCGATACGATGAGCAATTCCGTCAGCGGAAGGCGGTTCGGCCGGCGATTCGGTGGGACCAGAAGGATATTGCTCTCTGGTTACGGGTTACGGCTCCGGTTAGGCAGTCCTTTCCCGGGAGCGCCGGCCAGGGAGGCCAGTCTAGTCAGGTTGGACAAAGCGGCGGGGGAAAGGCGGGGTTTTGCTGGCAATTTAATGAAGGTCAGTGCAAGTTCGGGGCCACGTGCAAGTTCAAGCACGTGTGTTCCGAGTGTAATGGTGCAGCACACGGGGCGGCAAAATGTCTGCGGAAAAAGAGGTCAGGTAACCAGCACGCGGCTGGTCAAGGGGGTGTCGCCGGTGAGGGTGGAAAAGATGGCCCCTTATCTAAATGAGTATCCGGATAGGGCGGCGGCTAAGTTGCTTTATGAAGGGTTTCGTGTTGGTTTTGTTATTCCTCCGCCTCCTTATGAGGTTCCGGTTACGCGGAGGAATTTAAAATCGGCTTACTTGCATGCAAAAGTCGTGTCAGAAAAGTTGTCAAAAAGAAGTTTCGTTGGGCCGCATGTCGGGGCCGTTTGTTGAGTCGCCGGTAAAATATTTAGTTGTGTCCCCATTGGGTATTGTCCCTAAACGCGAGCCCGGAAAATTTCGTTTGATTCAACATTTATCGTATCCCAAGGGTTCGTCGGTAAATGACGGGATTGATCACGAGTTGTGCTCCGTAGTTTATACCTCATTCGATAAGGCGGTGGGGTTAGTGCGGGCTGCGGGTCCTGGGGCGCTGCTAGCAAAAACTGACATCGAGGCGGCGTTCAGGTTGTTGCCGGTCCATCCAGAAAGCCAACGGCTGTTGGGTTGTTTTTGGAATGGGGCCTTTTACGTGGATCAGTGCCTTCCGATGGGGTGTTCCCTTTCTTGTGCATACTTCGAGGCGTTTAGTAGCTTCGTGGAGTGGGTAACGAGGGGAGTATCTGGGGTCGACTCGTTGATCCATTACTTAGATGATTTGTTATGCGTTGGCCCGGGGGGTTCGCCGGTTTGCGGTAATTTGCTTCATGCTCTACAGAAGGTGGCGAGGGATTTTGGGATTCCTTTGGCGCCGGAAAAAACGGAGGGCCCGGTAGCGACGATTTGTTTTTTGGGAATCGAAATAGACTCGGTGGCAATGGAGTGTCGTCTCCCGGCGGATAAGTTGGGTGCTTTGAGGCTGGAGGATCGACGGGCTTGTAGAATGAAGAAAATGACGCTGAGGGAGCTTCAGTCGCTGCTGGGGAAGTTGAATTTCGCCTGCCGGATTATGCCGATGGGGAGGGTGTTTGGTAGGAGGTTGGCGGCGGCAACGGCGGGAGTGCGTGCGCCGCATCATTTTGTGCGGCTCAAGGAGGAGCACCGTGCTGATCTTCAGGTTTGGGATGACTTCTTGGGCCAGTACAATGGTCGCTCGCTATGGATGGCCCCAGCGCAGGATACGAGTGATTTGAATATTTTCACGGATGCGGCTGGGGCGGGTGGTTTTGGAGCTTACAGGGGAGGTCCGTGGTGCGCAGGTCAATGGCCGGCTAGCTGGGTGTCCAGTGGACTCACGCGGAATCTGGCCCTGCTCGAGCTGTTTCCCATCGTGGTGGCGGCTACCATTTGGGGGGACAGGCTCAGGGATAAGAAGGTCCGTTTTTACTGCGACAACATGGGGGTGGTGCTTGCCATTAATACATCACGGCGTCCTCTCCTCCGGTAGTTCAATTGTTGCGACATTTAGTGTTGGTATGTTTGTCGTTGAACGCGTGGGTGGTGGCGGTGCATGTCCCGGGTGTACGGAATTGTATCGCTGATGCTCTTTCTCGCTCGCAGTGGGACCGGTTTCGGCAATTGGCACCGGGAGCGGAACGTCTCGGTTTGGCTTGTCCGGAGCATCTTTGGGATCTGGTCTCGGTCCCGTAGAACAATTGGTACAAAGGTCTTTGGCGCGCACGACGTGGAGTGCTTATGCTGCTTGTTGGAGGCAGTGGGAGGAGTGGGTAAGAGAGTTGGGTGACGTCAATACGGATAGGGACAGGTTGGTGGCACTTTTGTACTGGTTAGGGGACGCCTGGGAGGCGGGGTTTTCAGTGGCGAAGGTGAACCGGTTCATATCTGCGGTGGCGTTTGGGTTTAAGTTGCGGGGCTTTCAGGATGTATCGAAGGAATTTCTGGTATCGCAGGCTTTGAAGGGGTTGCGCCCCGGGGGTCGGTTATGTGCCCAGTAGAGTGCATGCGTGGTTTTTACGCCAAACAGGGGGTCTCCAGATTTGCCTTTGTTACGTCATGTGGACGGGTCGTTTTTGTCCAGGTTTCAGTTTGGAGCTGTATTTTAAAAAATGTTTGACGGCGGTTGGTGTCGCGGCAGGCTCATATTCATCTCATTCCTTCAGGATTGGCGCAGCAACAGAAGCGGGGCGCTGGGGGTTGGATGATGAGGGGGTGAGGCGTATTGGTCGTTGGGAGTCCAACAGGTTTAAGTCCTATGTCCGCCCCCATATGTTATGAATTTTGCTGTTAACGCTTTAAAAATGTCATATGGTGGTGCCTAATTGTTTTTTCCGTTTCAGATTCGCCTCCGTGTTTGGTGTGGTTGATGGGTCATTCTTACGTGCACTGGGGGGCTTTGAGGGCGGACGTCCGCCCGAATGGTCGCCAGTTGCGCATTCCGCGACAGGATGCGGTTGTGCATTGGCTGGGTTTTAGAGGTATGTCGTGGAGCAGGGTGTTGGCGGAATTCCAGACATATGCTCGGCTTGATAGGGTTCCGGAGGTCTTAGTGTTGCACGTGGGTGGGAATGACTTAGGAGTCCGCCCCTTTCGTGAGTTGGTGCGGGATATCAAACATGATATGTTGTGTTTGTGGGTATCTTATCCCAAGTTGGTGATAGTGTGGTCGGACATAGTCCCAAGAAATCATTGGCGGTTAGCTAGATCTGTGGAGAGAGTCAATAAGGCTCGCATTAAAGTTAATCGGGCGGTGTCCCGTTTTGTGGCAAAAAACCGGGGCATTTGCGTGAGGCATAGGGATTTGGAGTCAGGAGTGGGGAATTTCTGGAGGAGTGACGGGGTTCATCTGACCGAGGTTGGCATTGATCTTTGGAGCTTGGCGATAGCAGAAGGCATAGAAAGGGCGGTGGTGGTGTGGAGGAACTCACAGGCTTAAGGTGGTCAAGGCCTGTTTCGCTGTGGCGGGGGGAGTCCTTGAGGCCAGTCAGTACAAAATGGTGGGGGGGTCGCATCGGGGGTATGCGTCCCCCAAAAAAGGTACATGGTTGAAGACTTCATCGGGTGGTATCCCTTTGAAGTGGTCTTCTGGTAGAAGGTATATCACTTGAAGGCTTCATCGGGTGTTATCCCTTTGAAGTGGACTTCTAGTGGTCGGTATATCACTTGAGGGCTTCATCGGGTGTTATCCCCTTGAAGTGGACTTCTAGTGGTCGGTATATCACTTGAGGGCTTCATCGGGTGTTATCCCCTTGAAGTGGACTTCTAGTGGTTGGAGCCATCTGCAGAGGTGAACGGTGCTTCCGAGCTGGTTTACGGCTGGAGGTAATTGGTGGTTTGCAGATGGCTAATTCGGTGTGTTCTTTAAAAAGGACTATCTGAGGGGGCTTCAAGGACTTCCTCTGCTCGGGTTAATGTTATGACCCATGTTGGGTCATGTGAATTATTAGGAGGAATTCTCTGGTGGATTCCTAACTAGTTATCCGAATGTTTCGGATTTAAATTGTTTTTATAAAACTGTGAAATTAATAAACGGCTGCTGTGGCCATTTCACATCCAACCTCGGTGTCATGTGTCTTTACTAAAGTGGGGGTGGGGGGATAGTATGGTATAAGGTTAACACACGACTCTACTTAGGCAGGTCAAGAAGAGGCTGGACGCAGCCTGCAGGGATTAAGGGAAGCCGACATGACCGTCCTAGTAGGGAAAGGGTTAATTAGGTGAGGGAGAGTTGGAGGGAGTTGGAGGGGGGACGGGGAGGAGTTAAGGGGGACGGGGGGCAGTTACTGAGCTTCCCGCTGTTTCTCGGCATTGAGCCGGAAGCAGCGGGAGGAGTAACACAGAAACAGTAAGCTCCCACCCTCCCGCCCTTGGTTTGTTACTCTTTAGGTCTTATGTACGTCCGTCTATGAGCGTTGGTTTTTTATTTGTGTGCTTATTTAACATGTTTTTCTTTTTCCGGAGTAGGTTCTGTTGTCATGGCAGCTGGCGGGGGGAGTCCTTGAGGCCAGTCAGTACAAAATGGTGGGGGGGTCGCATCGGGGGTATGCGTCCCCCAAAAAAGGTACATGGTTGAAGACTTCATCGGGTGGTATCCCTTTGAAGTGGTCTTCTGGTAGAAGGTATATCACTTGAAGGCTTCATCGGGTGTTATCCCTTTGAAGTGGACTTCTAGTGGTCGGTATATCACTTGAGGGCTTCATCGGGTGTTATCCCCTTGAAGTGGACTTCTAGTGGTCGGTATATCACTTGAGGGCTTCATCGGGTGTTATCCCCTTGAAGTGGACTTCTAGTGGTTGGAGCCATCTGCAGAGGTGAACGGTGCTTCCGAGCTGGTTTACGGCTGGAGGTAATTGGTGGTTTGCAGATGGCTAATTCGGTGTGTTCTTTAAAAAGGACTATCTGAGGGGGCTTCAAGGACTTCCTCTGCTCGGGTTAATGTTATGACCCATGTTGGGTCATGTGAATTATTAGGAGGAATTCTCTGGTGGATTCCTAACTAGTTATCCGAATGTTTCGGATTTAAATTGTTTTTATAAAACTGTGAAATTAATAAACGGCTGCTGTGGCCATTTCACATCCAACCTCGGTGTCATGTGTCTTTACTAAAGTGGGGGTGGGGGGATAGTATGGTATAAGGTTAACACACGACTCTACTTAGGCAGGTCATGGGGAAATAACAAGTGTCCCTATGAATCCAGTGAATGCACTTACCCATATTGAGGAGAATCGTGTGACCCAGAGTGTGGAAGTGCGCCCCAATATCAATATTATGTATGAGGGCTTATTTTTTTTTGTGGGAGGAGCTGTAGCTTCTATTGACACCATTTAAAGTACCATAAAGTACTGGGAAACGGAAAAAAAATTATTTGTGGGGTGGAATTGTAAAAACAACTAAATTCCTTCATTGTTTTTTGGGTTTTGTTTTTACGGCTTTCACCATGCGGTAAAAACGACAACTTAACTTTATTCTGCTTCTCAATACGATTACGATAATACCAAATTTATTTAGTTTTTTTTTTATATTTTACAACGAAAAAACTATTTGTTAAATAGAAAACTTGTTCTGTTTCACCACATTCTGAGAGTCATAACTTTTTGTTTTTTCCGTTGATTGAGAGGTGTGGGGGCTTATTTTTTGCGGGGCAAACCGTAGTTTGTATTGGTACCGTTTTTTGGTAGATACGATTTTTTGATCACTTTTTATAAAAAAATTTTTTAGCGCTAAGGTGTCCAAAAAACAATGATTCGGGTGTTTTAACTATTATTTTTTTGCGCCGTTCACCGTTAAATATTGGTATATTGTAATAGTTCTCACTGTTACAGATGCGGCAATACCAATTGTTTTTATATTTTTTTCTTTTTTAAATGGGAAAAGGTTGTTTTTTTTAACTTTTAATATTTTTGTATTTTTTTTACACTTTTTAAAAATGTATTTAACTATTTTTTAAACATTTTATTACTCCCCCTGGGGCGTTTGAACCAGCGATTGTTAGATCGCTGGTACAATACACTGCAATACAATTGTATTGCAGTATATTGTCATTTTTACAGGCTTCTGCTGGCTTAGCAGAGGCAGACAGAAGGCAGACCTGGGGGCCTTTATTAGGCCCCCGGGCTGCCATAACAGCCATAGGCAGCCCCCGATCACGCTGCAGGGGGGGGGCCTTGGGCTGTCGGATGGGGCCGCACCCTCCTCCTAACGGTTTAAATGGCGCGGCCACTATTGACTGCGGTATTCAACTAGTTAAACAGCCAGGAACAGCACGATCGCTGTTCCTGACTGTTAGAGCAGCGTGTCAGCTGTAATACACAGCTGACAGCTGCGGTGTATGGAGCGGGCTCAGCGGGTGAGCCCGCACCAAACATCACCCCCCTGGTCCATGACGTGTATTTTCATCATGGGGTGTTAAAGGGTTAATAACATAATATGAGTGTTTTACACTCCGAAATACGCCTAAAAATATGCTGTGTGAACATGCCCTAACACTAATACCTCTCAATAATATTATCTCTAATATCTCACTATAATACAAACACTATTATCTATCAATAACATAAACACTTAGGCCCTGTTCACACGGAGTTTTTTGCAGGAGGAAAATTCCTCCTGTAAAAACTGACCCTGGAGGTTTTCATGTTTGATGTGGTTTTTGACGTGGTTTTTGACGTGGTTTTTGACGTGGTTTTTGAGGCGGTTTTCCAGGCGGTTTTTCAGGCTGTTTTTGCCGAGGTTTTCACACGCATGAGGCTGGGTTCACACAACCATGTTACGTCCATAATGTACGGAACGTATTTCGGCCGGAAGACCCGGACCGAAGACAGTGCAGGGAGCCGGGCTCCTAGCATCATAGTGATGTACGACGCTAGGAGTCCCTGCCTCTGCGTGGAACTACTGTCCCGTACTGTAATCATGATTACAGTACGGGATAGTTGTCCTGCAGCGAGGCAGGGACTCCTAGCGTCGTACATCACTATGATGCTAGGAGCCCGGCTCCCTGCACTGTCTTCGGTCCGGGTCTTCCGGCTGAAATACGTTCCGTACATTACGGACGTAACATGGTCGTGTGAACCCAGCCTGACATCCTTCTGTCAACGGATCTGTCACCATTGAAATGAATGGTGATGCAAACGGAACTTACTTCACACTTGCCTTTCCGTTGAGGGGTTCCCTTGACTGAAAGCACCGACGGAACCCCTCAGCAGAAACCACGCTGATGTGAACAGGCCCACATTAAAAAAAACATTGTTTTCTGTTTGCATCATCATTGACTTCAATGCTGATGGATCCGTTGCTAATGGGATTCCCTACACTGCGGTATTGGTTCAGTCGAAACGACAGAACCCTTTGCACAACGGGAACAAACAGAAACCATTAGCAACGGATCTGTCACCACTTCACACTTGCCTTTCCGTTGAGGGGTTCCCCTGACTGAAAGCACCGACGGAACCCCTCAGCGGAAACCACGCTGATGTGAACAGGCCCACATTAAAAAAAAAAAAGTATACTTACTTCTTGAATCAATTTCCCAACATCAATGTCCATTCGGTGGTACACCTCTGCTGTCGTCATTTCTGTTCCTGAAATGTTAAAAAAAAATAAAAAAGAGATGACATAAATGAACAACTGCATAACAAAATTAAAAAATTAAAAATAAAAAAATTGAAAAAAAAAATCTAAAAAAAAAATCTAAAAAAAAAATCAGAAAAAAAAATTAAAAAAAAAATTCTAAAAAAAAAAATGCACAGCTCCATACATGTATAGCATGTATGGAACATAGGAGCAAGTGCACTTACTTGTATTTGGATGCAGGACTTCGGTTTTCTGTATCCCTGATTTCTGTCCACGATGTTTTTCAGCCTCCACGAGCAGACAGGAAATGACAGCCCCTTTCTGGGCTGGACTAGCAGCAGGAGACTGCAAGAAACTCCTCCAAAACGCTCGGCAATATACTCGTCAGAAAACACCTCACTAGTTCGAGGTGTTTTTTGACGTGTCCCCATTGCTTTCAATGCGGTTTTGGACGCGGAAACCGCATCAAGAAGGGTCATGTCCCTTCTTTTTGCCGCGAGGCGTTTTTTTTACTCGCGGTAAAAAAACGCCTCCGTCTCCCATTGAAATCAATGGGAGTCATTTTGGGTCGTTTTTGGCGCGTTTTCCGACGCGTTTTCCGCGTCAAAAAACGTGTCAAAAAACTCCGTGTGAACAGGGCCTTATACCGCACAATAATATAAACACTAAGGGTTCAAACGGCCGCGTAATAAAACGCCCTGTCGGAATGATACGCCGTTTTTCAAAATTGGAATCAATGGGCAGATATTTGGAGGCGTTCAGCTTCCCTTTATTCAGCCGTTTTTGAGGCATTTATGGTCTGTGTGAACATACACTAATACCTCATAAAAATAATACATATATAAATATATATAAATACATATATAAATACACTAATACCTAACTATAATATAAACTTATGCCTCACTATCATACACACTAATACCTCTCAAGAATATTAAAGAGGCTCTGTCACCAGATTATAAGTGCGCTATCTCCTACATAATATGATCGGCGCTGTAATGTAGATAACAACAGTGGTTTTTATTTTGAAAACGATAATTTTTTACCAGGTTATAAACAATTTTTGATTTATGCTAATTAGTTTCTTAATAGACAACTGGGCGTGTTTTTACTTTTTACCAACTGGGTGTTGTGAAGAGAAGTGTATGACGCTGACCAATCAGTGACCAATCAGCGTCATACACTTCTCATTGTTCCAGCCCAACTTCTTTCACTGCACAATCACACTGTCCTGTGGATCATGCTGGGCTGGAACAATGAGAAGTGTATGACGCTGATTGGTCACTGATTGGTCAGTGTCATACACTTCTCTCCACAACACCCAGTTGGTTAAAAGTAAAAACACGCCCAGTTGTCTATTAAGAAACGAATTAGCATAAATCTAAAATTGTTTCATAAAATAAAAACCATTGTTATCTACATTACAGCGCCGATCAGATTATGTAGGAGATAGGGCACTTATAATCTGGTTACAGAGCCTCTTTAAAGTTCGATACCTCACTATAGTATAAACACTTATGCTTCACGATAATATCAATTTAAATACCTCACTATAATAGAAACACAAATACCTCACCAATACCACTTAATATTATCGCTGCTAAGGTATGCAGAGCTGAGTTACACAAGACAGATCATTCACTGCTACTCACTGCCCAGAATAACTAGCAATAAGGATGGTATAGAACAGATGATCCAGGAACACACATCTAGCACTGGCATTACTGGCTTTGATCCAGGGTTTATAATACCTCCCAACAGTTCCGGATTTCGGGCGGCGTCCCTCTGTCCCGCGTGACCGTGGGTATGTCCCGCTGTCAACTGTACGTATATGGACAGCAACGTCAATGGCTACTCCTTGAGCGGAATCCCCGTTGCCGATGATCTGGCCAGGGATTCCACTCCTAGAATCTCCGGCCAGAGTCGGTAACAGGGATTCTGCTCAAGGAGTAGCCATTGACGTCGCTGTTCATATATGGAAAGTGACATCAGGGCTTCACTCTAGGAGCGGAATCTCTGGCCTATACTCTAGCTGGGGATTCTGCTCCTAGAGGCAGTCCTGAAAGTGCTATCCATAGGGGGGGGGGGGTGGCACTATCTTCAAGGGGGTTGTGGCACTATCTACATGGAAACTGTGGCACTATATAGGGGCACTATCTACAGGGGACACTGGTGCTATCTACATGGGCACTACCTACATGGGAACTGTGTCAATATGACAAAGGAACTGGCACTAGGGGCAGCTAAGCGGGAATCTATGTGGGCATTATACTGTATGTAGGCATCTGTGTGGGCATTATACTGTATGCGGCATCTGTGTTGGCTTTATACTGTATGGGTGCTTCTATGGGGCAGTATACTGTATGGTGGCAGATATGGGGGCATTATACTGTATGGTGGCAGCTATAGAGGCATTATACTTTATGGTGGCGGCTATGGGGGCATTATACTGTATGGGTGCATATATGGGGCATTATACAGTGTGTTTTGGGGCAGCTATTTGGTATTATACTGTGTGGGAGGCACTATGGGAGCATGGTACAGAAGAGGCTGGACGCAGCTGCAGGCTTAAGGGAAGCCGACATGACCGTCCTGGTAGGGAAAGGGTTAATGTTACGAGGTCAGGGAAAGTTGAAGGAGCTGAAGGAGGGACGGGGAGGAGTTAAGGGGGGCGGGGGGCCGTTACTGCGCTTCCCGCTGTTTCTCGGCATTGAGCCGGAAGCAGCGGGAGGAGTAACACACAGTAAGCAAAGCTCCCCGTTGCCCGGTTTTTTAGCAATGGCAGAGGCCCTGATTTTAGAGCGGCTGCGCGCCGCTGCTGTGCACCACGGTCCCGGATGGCTGGAGGAGACCGTGGCTGCATTAACGCGGATCCCGGACGCCGTTTCGCCACGTCGGGCACGGCGTTCGGGGTCTGTTGTAAGGGACAGGCTCCCCTCCCCCGGCCCCCCTACGAGCATGGCTATGGCGGCGGGGGGGGAGTCGGCAACAACCGCTCCTGCGCTGGGCAGGCAGAGAGCGGTGGCAGGGGTGACGGCGATGCAGGCTGTGTCGACCCGTCCCTCTCGGCGGTCCCGACCTCCAGAGCGCCTTAGTCCGGAGGTAGTCCCGCGGACACGGCGTCGCAGAGGGAGCCCGATCCCGGACGCTGCAGGCCAGGCAGCTGGGAGGACCGCCCCTTCCCAGGCCCTGCGTCCTGGCAGGAATCCCAGGCCGCGACGGGGTCCGGCGGTAAGCAGGGAGTCGCAGGCTGGGCTCCCTGTCACCCCTCCCCCATCAGATGGAAGATGTCGAGAGCAAGGTACGGCCGCCCCGCATGGTGATGTTCCGGCCAGGGGGCAGGCTTCGTCAGGATCGTCTAGACGGACGACTAGATCTGCAGCGACGTCGAGGCAACAGGTCCGGTCGGAAGTCTGGGTCCCGGCGGTCGGGCGGCAGGTTGCCGGCCCATCGGTCAGCGCGTCCTCATCCCCTTTCCGAAGATGTCGTTGGGAGGGACAGTCGTCGGCGAGAGAAGAACTGGAGGAAGGTGAACTGGACGTCTATCGTCGAGGTCAGGATGGTCCGGCTGACGGGAACACAGCGCCTGTGCAGCCCGGTGAGTGTATAACTCCATTATTGTCTTATCCAGCGATTTTTATGTCGGGTGTCGGCGGGGGGGCTGCTAGCATAGCATCGGGGGCCGGTAGTGGCGCGGGCGGACGCGACGGAGCGGGTTTGGCAGATTTAGTGGGTTGCTTACGGGAGCTGGTGGGGCGCCTTGATAGGGCCGCGGCGCCGGTAGTAACGGAAGTGTCCCCTGCGGTAGTTTGGGAAGGCCCCAGGGACGTGGGATCGTTGCAGGCGCGTCCTGTGGTGGCGGTTAGAGAGGCGGTCGCGGTGTCGGTGCAGACTGAGGCACAGAAGGACGGCGATCGAGTGCGCATGGACGATCGTGCTCGGGGGGAGGTGTATGTTTGTTTTGAGGGTCCGTTGGGGGCGCATTTAAAGCAGGAGGTGCGTGATCGGATCTGGAAAGATGAATACGTTGAAATTTTTTCTCTCTTGCCGCTGGCTAAATTCAATTTGGATAAGAGCAAGCGGGATGAGAGTAAAAAGGACGAGGAGGAACGGCGGCGGTATAGGCTTATCCCGCAGACGTTCGTTAATTGGTCGCAGGCGTTCGCCATATTGGCTAGTGTGATAGGGGAAAAGGCGCCGGAAAATTGTTCGGCGTTATTTTGTTATTTTGATGCTATTGGGGAGGCTCATAGGGCGTAGGGGGGTCAGGCGTGGCTGCGATATGATGAGCAATTCCGTCAGCGGAAGGCGGTTCGGCCGGCGATTCGGTGGGACCAGAAGGATATTGCTCTCTGGTTGCGGGTTACGGCTCCGGTTAGGCAGCCCTTTCCCGGGAGCGGTGGCCAGGGAGGCCAGTCTAGTCAGAGTGGACCAAGCGGCGGGGGAAAGGCGGGGTTTTGCTGGCAATTCAATGAAGGCCAGTGCAAGTTTGGGGCCACGTGCAAGTTCAAGCACGTGTGCTCCGAGTGTAATAGTGCATCACACGGGGCGGCAAAATGTCTGCGAAAAAAGAGGTCCGGGAACCAGCACGGGGCTGGTCAAGGGGGTGTCGCCGGTGAGGGTGGAAAGGATGGCCCTTTATCTAAATGAGTATCCGGATAGGGCGGCAGCTAGGTTGCTTTATGAAGGGTTTAGTGTTGGTTTTGTTATTCCTCCGCCTCCTTATGAGGTTCCGGTTACGCGGAGAAATTTAAAATCGGCTTACTTGCATGCGGAAGTCGTGTCGAAAAAGTTGTTAAAAGAAGTTTCGTTGGGGCGCATGTCGGGGCCATTTGTGGAGTCGCCGGTGAAAGATTTAGTTGTGTCCCCTTTGGGTATTGTCCCTAAACGCGAGCCCGGAAAGTTTCGTTTGATTCAACAGTTATCGTATCCCAAAGGTTCGTCGGTAAATGACGGGATTGATCACGAGTTGTGCTCCGTAGTTTATACCTCATTCGATAAGGCGGTGGGGTTAGTGCGGGCTGCGGGTCCTGGGGCGCTGCTAGCAAAAACTGACATCGAGGCGGCGTTCAGGTTGTTGCCGGTCCATACAGAAAGCCAACGGCTGTTGGGTTGTTTTTGGAATGGGGCCTTTTACGTGGATCAGTGCCTTCCGATGGGGTGTTCCCTTTCTTGTGCATACTTCGAGGCGTTTAGTAGCTTCGTGGAGTGGGTAAAGAGGGGAGTATCCGGGGTCGACTCGTTGATCCATTACTTAGATGATTTGTTATGCGTTGGCCCGGGGGGTTCGCCGGTTTGCGGTAATTTGCTTCATGCTCTACAGAAGGTGGCGAGGGATTTTGGGATTCCTTTGGCGCCGGAAAAAACGGAGGGCCCGGTAGCGACGATTTGTTTTTGGGAATCGAAATAGACTCGGTGGCAATGGAGTGTCGTCTCCCGGCGGATAAGTTGGGTGCTTTGAGGCTGGAGGTTCAACGGGCTTGTAGAATGAAGAAAATGACGCTGAGGGAGCTTCAGTCGCTGCTGGGGAAGTTGAATTTCGCCTGCCGGATTATGCCGATGGGGAGGGTGTTTGGTAGGAGGTTGGCGGCGGCAACGGTGGGAGTGCGTGCGCCGCATCATTTTGTGCGGCTCAAGGAGGAGTACCGTGCTGATCTTCAGGTTTGGAATGACTTCTTGGGCCAGTTCAATGGTCGCTCGCTATGGATGGCCCCAGCGCAGGATACGAGTGTTTTGAATATTTTCACGGATGCGGCTGGGGCGGGTGGTTTTGGAGCTTACGGGGGAGGTCCGTGGTGCGCAGGTCAATGGCCGGCTAGCTGGGTGTCCAGTGGACTCACGCGGAATCTGGCCCTGCTCGAGCTGTTTCCCATCGTGGTGGCGGCTACCATTTGGGGGGACTGGCTCAGGGATAAGAAGGTCCGTTTTTTACTGCGACAACATGGGGGTGGTGCTTGCCATTAATAACATCACGGCGTCCTTTCCTCCGGTAGTTCAATTGTTGCGACATTTAGTGTTGGTATGTTTGTCGTTGAACGCGTGGGTGGTGGCGGTGCATGTCCCGGGTGTACGGAATTGTATCGCTGATGCTCTTTCTCGCTCGCAGTGGGACCGGTTTCGGCAATTGGCACCGGGAGCGGAACGTCTCGGTTTGGCTTGTCCGCAGCATCTTTGGGATCTGGTCTCGGTCCCGTAGAACAATTGGTACAAAGGTCTTTGGCGCGCACGACGTGGAGTGCTTATGCTGCTTGTTGGAGGCAGTGGGAGGAGTGGGTAAGAGAGTTGGGTGACGTCAATACGGATAGAGACAGGTTGGTGGCACTTTTGTACTGGTTAGGGGACGCCTGGGAGGCGGGGTTTTCAGTGGCGAAGGTGAACCGGTTCATATCTGCGGTGGCGTTTGGGTTTAAGTTGCGGGGCTTTCAGGATGTATCGAAGGAATTTCTGGTATCGCAGGCTTTGAAGGGGTTGCGCCCCGGGGTCGGTTATGTGCCCAGTAGAGTGCATGCGGGGTTTTACGCCAAACAGGGGGTCTCCAGATTTGCCTTTGTTACGTCATGTGGACGGGTCGTTTTTGTCCAGGTTTCAGTTTGGAGCTGTATTTAAAAAATGTTTGACGGCGGTTGGTGTCGCGGCAGGCTCATATTCATCTCATTCCTTCAGGATTGGCGCAGCAACAGAAGCGGGGCGCTGGGGGTTGGATGATGAGGGGGTGAGGCGTATTGGTCGTTGGGAGTCCAACAGGTTTAAGTCCTATGTCCGCCCCCATATGTTATGAATTTTGCTGTTAACGCTTTACAAATGTTATATGGTGGTGCCTAATTGTTTTTCCGTTTCAGATTCGCCTCCGTGTTTGGTGTGGTTGATGGGTCATTCTTACGTGCACTGGGGGGCTTTGAGGGCGGACGTCCGCCCGAATGGTCGCCAGTTGCGCATTCCGCGACAGGATGCGGTTGTGCATTGGCTGGGTTTTAGAGGTATGTCGTAGAGCAGGGTGTTGGCGGAATTCCAGACATATGCTCGGCTTGATAGGGTTCCGGAGGTCTTAGTGTTGCACGTGGGTGGGAATGACTTAGGAGTCCGCCCCTTTCGTGAGTTGGTGCGGGATATCAAACATGATATGTTGTGTTTGTGGGTATCTTATCCCAAGTTGGTGATAGTGTGGTCGGACATAGTCCCAAGAAAGCATTGGCGGTTAGCTAGATCTGTGGAGAGAGTCAATAAGGCTCGCATTAAAGTTAATCGGGCGGTGTCCCGTTTTGTGGCAAAAAACGGGGGCATTTGCGTGAGGCATAGGGATTTGGAGTCAGGAGTGGGGAATTTCTGGAGGAGTGACGGGGTTCATCTGACCGAGGTTGGCATTGATCTTTGGAGCTTGGCGATAGCAGAAGGAATAGAAAGGGCGGTGGTGGTGTGGAGGAACTCACAGGCTTAAGGTGGTCAAGGCCTGTTTCGCTGTGGCGGGGGGAGTCCTTGAGGCCAGTCAGTACAAAATGGTGGGGGGGTCGCATCGGGGGTATGCGTCCCCCAAAAAAGGTACATGGTTGAAGACTTCATCGGGTGGTATCCCTTTGAAGTGGTCTTCTGGTAGAAGGTATATCACTTGAAGGCTTCATCGGGTGTTATCCCTTTGAAGTGGACTTCTAGTGGTCGGTATATCACTTGAGGGCTTCATCGGGTGTTATCCCCTTGAAGTGGACTTCTAGTGGTCGGTATATCACTTGAGGGCTTCATCGGGTGTTATCCCCTTGAAGTGGACTTCTAGTGGTTGGAGCCATCTGCAGAGGTGAACGGTGCTTCCGAGCTGGTTTACGGCTGGAGGTAATTGGTGGTTTGCAGATGGCTAATTCGGTGTGTTCTTTAAAAAGGACTATCTGAGGGGGCTTCAAGGACTTCCTCTGCTCGGGTTAATGTTATGACCCATGTTGGGTCATGTGAATTATTAGGAGGAATTCTCTGGTGGATTCCTAACTAGTTATCCGAATGTTTCGGATTTAAATTGTTTTTATAAAACTGTGAAATTAATAAACGGCTGCTGTGGCCATTTCACATCCAACCTCGGTGTCATGTGTCGTTACTAAATGGGGATGGGGGATAGTATGGTTTAAGGTTAACACACGACTCTACCTAGGCAGGTCAAGAAGAGGCTGGACGCAGCTGCAGGCTTAAGGGAAGCCGACATGACCGTCCTGGTAGGGAAAGGGTTAATGTTACGAGGTCAGGGAAAGTTGAAGGAGCTGAAGGAGGGACGGGGAGGAGTTAAGGGGGGCGGGGGGCCGTTACTGCGCTTCCCGCTGTTTCTCGGCATTGAGCCTGAAGCAGCGGGAGGAGTAACACACAGTAAGCAAAGCTCCCACCCTCCCACCCTTGTTTTGTTACTCTTTAGGTCTTATGTACGTCTGGCTATGAGCGTTGTGTTTTTATTTTGTGTGCTTATTTAACATGTTTTTCTTTTTTCCGGAGTAGGTTCTGTTGTCATGGCAGCTGGCGGGGGGAGTCCTTGAGGCCAGTCAGTACAAAATGGTGGGGGGGTCGCATCGGGGGTATGCGTCCCCCAAAAAAGGTACATGGTTGAAGACTTCATCGGGTGGTATCCCTTTGAAGTGGTCTTCTGGTAGAAGGTATATCACTTGAAGGCTTCATCGGGTGTTATCCCTTTGAAGTGGACTTCTAGTGGTCGGTATATCACTTGAGGGCTTCATCGGGTGTTATCCCCTTGAAGTGGACTTCTAGTGGTCGGTATATCACTTGAGGGCTTCATCGGGTGTTATCCCCTTGAAGTGGACTTCTAGTGGTTGGAGCCATCTGCAGAGGTGAACGGTGCTTCCGAGCTGGTTTACGGCTGGAGGTAATTGGTGGTTTGCAGATGGCTAATTCGGTGTGTTCTTTAAAAAGGACTATCTGAGGGGGCTTCAAGGACTTCCTCTGCTCGGGTTAATGTTATGACCCATGTTGGGTCATGTGAATTATTAGGAGGAATTCTCTGGTGGATTCCTAACTAGTTATCCGAATGTTTCGGATTTAAATTGTTTTTATAAAACTGTGAAATTAATAAACGGCTGCTGTGGCCATTTCACATCCAACCTCGGTGTCATGTGTCGTTACTAAATGGGGATGGGGGATAGTATGGTTTAAGGTTAACACACGACTCTACCTAGGCAGGTCATGTGTGGGCTGAGACTGGGTGGGATTTGAAGTGTAGCATCAGTTGTCCTTCTTTGTGATACTTAAAAGTTGGGAAGTATGTTTATAACTGATCACCATTTTCCAGGGTCAAGAAGGAATTTTCCCCTGTGAAACAAATTGGTCACTCGTGTCCAGGGTTTTTGCCTTCTTCTGGATCAACAGCTTTAGGTATGGGGATGTCATTCACATTAATAAACTATACATATAAAAGAGATCTAAAATAAAACTTTTTAAATATCTAAATTCTCTTGTATCCTTATTTCTCAGCATGTGGTGGATTTCAATATCCTTTTAGGCTAGGTCCAGACATTTGTAATATGCAGATTTCGATCTGTTAAGAACTTTAAACTCTTTGCATTAGAACGGGTGAAATATGCGGGGAAAGTCTGCTATATTTTTACAAAAAAATGGGCATGCTGCAGATTTTAAAATCCGCAGCATGCCCTGATTTCTGCATAGACTGATTTCTACTACATGTGGATGGAGTTTTGAACACTCCATAAACGTGTATTGTACTGTAAATTTCCACAGATTAGTGGTGCGGAATCTCCACTGCAAATCTGCTGCAATCACACCACATCCGAACATACCCCTAGGGCAGTTTGTTTTTGTTTTTTCACATATTTCTCATTAATAAAAAAAATTATAATCATGCCTCTGGTACATTGAACGTGGCTGTTGTCACAAATGTTTCCGCTAGACAGGCAATGTTCATTCAGTAACGAAGCCTACGAAAGCTATTATCGCTGTGGGAAGCTGAGGACGGCTGCTCAATTCCCCAGCCTATACCTATAAAGTATTACACAGCATCCATTTAAGTTAATAGGTGCCCATGTACAGTAATACATGATTGCATTGAATCTTTGCAGAAACTCTCTTCTGTGGCGCATAGAGGGGTGTCCTGAGCTGGAGACTAAGGCCTCATGCACACGAACTTATTTTTTTCCTCCCGTAAATACCGGCGTAAATACGGCTACTTTGTCACACGTATTCCACCAGTATTTACGGACCTGTGTCCGTAAATACGGGCCCATTGTCACCAGTATTCCACCCGTATTTACGGACCCATTTTATCTGCAAAATTGCAGTGCACTACTCAGCAGCCCCTTCTGTCTATCAGTGGTGGATGGAGAGAAGGGGCAGCCATTTCGGGCAGAGTTTCCGCAGCGGAACGCAGCGATTGTAAGTAAAAGAAGTTCATACGTACCCCGGCCGTTGTCTTGGTGACGCGTCCCTCTTTTGACATCCAGTCCGACCTCCATGTGACCGCTGCAGCCTGTGATTGGCCTGTGATTGGCTGCAGCGGTCACATGGGATGAAACGTCATCCCGGGAGGCCGGACTGGAGGAAGAAGCAGGTAAGTTAACTTTTAATACTATTAACTCCAGCGGTAGTCACTGTCCCGGGTGCTGAAAGAGTTACTGCCGATCAGTTAACTCTTTCAGCACCCTGGACAGTGACTATCCCCTATCGTCGCCTAGCAACGCTTCCGTAATTACGGGTGCACACACGTAGCCACCCATAATTACGGGAGCCCCATAGACTTCTATGGGCCTGCCCGTGGCGTAATTACGGCCTGAAATAGGACATGTTCCATATTTTTCAACGGCACGGGCACCTTCCCGTAAGCATACGGGAAGGTACCCGTGGCCAATAGAGGAAGGTACCCGTGGCCAATAGAGTCTATGGGCCCGTAATTATGGGTCGTAATTACGTTCGTGTGCATGAGGCCTGACTCTATGATGTCCATATACCCTAAAAGATATTATCGAATATGGAAAGTTGTTGAGATGAGATATCCCTTTTTATGGGACATTTTTGCAATGCACGGACCCCCCTCTGTTGTAGCAGCATCTCCTATGGCTTACAATCAGGGTTTCTGAACCCTGGGACTCCCCTCTATTACCTAAATATGCCTTCACAGAGCATATGAAAAGGGATGGTCTAAACAAGACAAAGAAAATAATAGGCAAGCTAACTGAAAATATGTTTACACATAGTCAGTGGCATACATAGAAAAGAGGAGGTTCATTGCAGGGAAAAAAAATGGCCCCCCATTTTAGTGCCAGGCTTTGACACTCAGGACAGAAAGGCCAGGTGTTTGTTTTCTCTTCCGCACCCTTTTAATGACTATTGAGCCTTTTCCCCACTCTCGTTTTCCAGCAAAGGGAATGGGATAGACTTACATTGACCCTCCTCTCTACAAGAGTTGCCAACCATCCCTAAATTTATGGACAGTTTGCAAAAAAAGTGTGTTTTGTTCTGCCGTCCGTAGTGGTTGGTGTGAGTGGGGAATGAGTCGGACTCGCCAACCACAGCCCCGCTTGCAGCTTTCCCATGCTTAGTTAGCGGGGAAAGCTACAAGTGGAGCTGTGATTGGTGAGCCACTCATAGCACACGGCACAGTGCACAGGCAATGATTTTGTAATGTGTCTGTAAAAATTTTGGTCTGTCCGTGATTTTTAGCTCAGTTGTCCAGAAATGACTGACGTGGAGGTTGGCAACCCTGATACAAGGGTCTCATAGCTGCTGCATGGTTTATAGTGTGTACACTCTTGTATATGTTTAACATTACTATGTTTATTAAAGGGGTTGTCTGGTTTATTGTCCAGAGTGTAGAGCAGCTGCTACAAAGAGAGTCTCTAGCTCTAGAAGACTCGATCTAATGAACTCATTTTAATTTGCATATACTCTATCATATATAAAACAAAATGTAATTTTATTCAACCCAGCCTATGTTAACCTCTTCCTGCGCTACGCTGCAACTGTACGTCCTGGAAAGGGGCTGCTTCCCGCACTAGGACGTACAGTTGCGGACCGGTTCCCGGCGCACACTGTCCTAACGGACAGTGTCCGGGAGCCGGGTGGTCAGCTATCCCCGACAGCTGACACTCCAGTCTTGCCGGTCAGCGGACCATGGCCGCTGATTTAGACAATTAGCCCCGTAAATGCGGCAAACAATTGTGATGGCCACATTTAAGAGGTTGGAAACATATCGGCAGCCCACACAAAGTGATTGTGGAAGCCTATGAGGAGCAGCCAGAGGTTGGTCCTCCTAGGCTTCCTGTCAGAGTGAGTGCCATGTCACAATGACAGTTAATATACATTACACTACGTAGGTAGTGTAATGTATTATAGCAGCTATCAAAGCTGCAAGTCCTCAAGTCCCCTAGTGGGACAAAAAAAAAGTAAAAAAAAGTTTATAAAAGTGTAAAAATAAAAATTATATTAAAAAAAAAACAAAAACTAACATTAGATGAGTGGTTTCGGGAAGTTGCCTCGATACAGCGAATGGAACACCTGGTGGCTCACTCCGCGGCAGCTGTGGTAAAATACACATCTACGTGGTCTCCTTGGATAGTGTTTCTTTCTTCTCCTTCCTACCTCACGGCTGTAACCTGACTCTGCCTATGCTCTTGTGAAGTGTACTGTGACGCTTGCTCGCTGCTGTTTTCAACCAGAATACCCCAGAACTGGAGTCCAGGATCCCCTTGTCCTCTCCCCTCCCTCCTATTCCTCCATCTCTTGGGGCCTTTTTCTATACTTTCTCTTCCTCTGTCTAGGGTAATGTGCCTCTCCTTCTCCGTTTGAATTAAGTGGCCTCACTGTGCCTCCTGATGTTTTGCTTCAAGAATTATCCATGCTACTGTTGTATACTGATCAGTGTCCTTCTTATTGAGATGTGATGCACATTATTGATCTTTTTTTTTTGTTGTTGTTCTGATTTGTTTTTTATTTGGTCCACTGACCTTGTTTGTCGTTTTTATTTATGGTGTGGAGGCCTTCCCTCCACAATGTTTTGTAATTTTGTGTTCTGAGGAATCAGACACTGCGAAACACACGTCGGAGCGCACACAGAGACCACTGGAAACACCAGAGAATACCTTATGGGTAAGAACTAGTGGCTTACTTTATGAAGATTTAGGGCATTGCTCACTTTTTCCCTCTATTACACCAATTTATGCTTGGACTTTTATGTCCTGATTATGTATCTACATGTGTATAGATAGGAAACCACAACACTCTTCATTTAACCTCAAAACTTATAGTAGCCCATGTAATGGGGTTTGAGATTTATTGCTCTGGTACTCTTGATGTGTCTCTATGGTAATCATATTTAGAGTTTTTCTCCTGTCATATATCTTTTTAAATATGTTTTTTTGTTTTGTATATTTAAATAAAGGTTTTTGATACTTCTTTGACATAAACTGGCTCTAGACTCTGTATTCTCTGTAGTAATGAATCAATTATAGAGTTGCCTAAACAATATATAAGGGGGGATGTTCTTTGGAACAATACCTAGCCTAGTAATATTTCTGTATCTGGAGGTTATTAATTATAATGTTGGATTTGAAGAAATCGGCTGTGTCCTAAAGGCCAAAAGAGGCTGGGTCCTAAAGGGGTTAATATCACAAGGCTCCTGTTCATTTCTGTCAATAAAATGTCTTTCATAGACAACAATACACCACGTTCCAGATTATTATGCAAATGTTATTTTTCGCTGATTTTCCCAAATAGTCGATGCAAATGACAGTCAGTATAATCTTCAAGCCATCAACCGTTGAAGTATAATGCAAATTTTATTGAACAAATCTCCTAATGATAACAGATTTTTTTTTAGAAGTAAAAAACTCAAAATGCACGGTTTCAAATTATTATGCACAACAGAGATCAAAACATTTTAAAGGTTGTAAAGAGAACAAAAATGGTAATTTGCTGAATTTGCAGCATCAGGAGGTCATATTTACAGAAATCAAAAGCTCTTTCAATCAAAAAAAAACTTAGCAGGCCAAGTTACATGTTAACATAGGACCCCTTCTTTGATATCACCTTCACAATTCTTGCATCCATTGAATTTGTGAGTATTTGGACAGTTTCTGCTTGAATGTCTTTGCAGGATGTCAGAATAGCCTCCCAGAGCTTCTGTTTTGATGTGAACTGCCTCCCACCCTCATAGATATTTTGCTTGAGGATGCTCCAAAGGTTCTCAATAGGGTTGAGGTCAGGGGAACATGGGGGCCACACCATGAGTTTCTCTCCTTTTATGCCCATAGCAGCCAATGACACAGAGGTATTCTTTGCAGCATGAGAGGGTGCATTGTCATGCATGAAGATAATTTTGCTACGGAAGGCACGGTTCTTCTTTTGGTACCACGAAAGAAAGTGGTCAGTCATAAACTCTACGTACTTTGCAGAGATCATTTTCACACCGTCAGGGACCCTAAAGGGGCCTACCTGCTCTCTCCCCATGATTCCAGCCTAAAACATGACTCCGCCACCTCCTTGCTGACGTCGCAGCCTTGTTGGGACATGGTGGCCATTCACCAACCATCCACTACTCCATCCATCTGGACCATCCAGGGTTGCACGGCACTCATCAATAAACAACACGGTTTGAAAATTAGTCTTCATGTATTTCTGAGTCCACTGCAACAGTTTCTGCTTGTGAGCATTGTTTAGGGGTGGCCGAATAATAGCTTTATGCACACTTGCAAACCTCTGGAGGATCCTACACCTTGAGGTTCGTGGGACTCCAGAGGCACCAGCGGATTCAAATACCTGTTTGCTGCTTTGCAATGGCATTTTAGCAGCTGCTCTCCTAATCCTATTAATTTGTCTGGCAGGAACCTTCCTCATTATGCTTTTATCTGAACGAACCCATCTGTGCTCTGAATCAGCCACAGATCTTTTCACAGTATGATGATCACGCCTACGTTTTCTTGAAATATCCAATGTTTTCATACCTTGTCCAAGGTATTGCACTATTTCACGCTTTTCGGCAGCAGAGAGATCCTTTTTCTTTCCCATATTACTTGAAACCTGTGGCCTGCTTAATAATGTGGAACGTCCTTCTTAAGTAGTTTTCCTTTGATTGGGCACACCTGGCAAACTAATTATCACAGGTGTCTGAGATTGATTACAATGATCCAAAGAGCTCTAAGACACAATACCATCCATGAGTTTAATTGAAAAACTAATAATTAAATGTTTATGACACTTAAATCCAATGTGCATAATAATTTGGAACACGGTGTATATGGCAGCCTTCTATACATATCAATTAAACAAGACAGTTGGACTTTCATCAGGCCCAAACTAGTAATTTGCCGGCGGGCCGGCTTGATCAATAGGCCACTCGCTATGGGTGTCAATTTTATTTTAGTCGGCCATTATCTATTGGATTTATCCAATAGATAATAGCCAATGATACTTACCCTCCTCACTGCCACACATCTCTTCAGCTCCGAGAGCCGTTGCACAACGTCCTGACAGTGCCGACGTTAGGAGCCAGTGATCAGCGGTACCTGGAGCTTAAAGAGGCTCTGTCACCACATTATAAGTGCCCTATCTCCTACATAAGGATATCGGCGCTATAATGTAGGTAACAGCAGTGCTTTTTATTTTTAAAAAATGATCTGTTTTCACCACTTTATTAGCGATTTTAGATTTATGCTAATGAGTTTCCTAATGCCCAAGTGGGCGTGTTTTTACTTTAGACCAAGTGGGCGTTGTACAGAGGAGTGTATGATGCTGACCAATCAGCGTCATGCACTCCTCTCCATTCATTTAGTCAGCGCATAGGGATCCTTTTAGATCGTTATGTGCTGTCTTATACTAACACATTAACGATACTGAAGTGTTTAGACAGTGAATAGACATTCCACGGGATGTCTATTCACAATCTCTGCACTTCGTTACTCTGTCTGTGGTAGTTACAGCAGAGGAAGCGTAATCTCGCGAGATTACGATGTTACGACGAAATTACGCTTCCTCTGCTGTAAAAGGATCCCTATGCGCTGACTAAATGAATGGAGAGGAGTGCAAGACGCTGATTGGTCAGCGTCATACACTCCTCTGTACAACCCCCACTTGGTCTAAAGTAAAAACACGCCCACTTGGGCATTAGGCAATTCATTAGCATAAATCTAAAATCTCTAATAAAGTGGTGAAAACAGATTGTTTTTTTTTTTAATAAAAAGCACTGCTGTCACCTACATTATAGCGCCGATCTCCTTATGTAGGAGATAGGGCACTTATAATGTGGTGACAGAGCCTCTTTAAGATGAGCGAGGAAGGTAAGTATATGAGTCTGGTCAGAGGTCTAAATAATTTTAGTTACTATGGTCTCAGTGGGTTTTTAGAGGTCTGGTCTGGGGTCTGCAACTAATTAAGGGGTCACAGGATTTACAGGGGATCTGTCACCTCTGATGACATGTCTGTTTTAGTAAATACTTGTATTTCCCATAAGATATCAATTCTTAAGCATCTTTACTTAGAGCTTTGTTTTGTGATGTTTCTCTGTTATTCCTCCTGGTAATGTATGAATAAGGCCTGGCCTACATGGAGACTTTTTGGGACATAACTAACTGATTTTAACTATGGAGCGATTCCAGCCCATTTTGGTATTTCTGTGTCCAATCCTTGTTGTATATATTGTGGCCAATACCATAATATGCTGATTGGTGTAATAATGCTATGCTCTGCAACCGCTTTCATTCTGCTTGTTTATGGTGACAGACTAGCATTAGACCCACTCACTGGTGTCCAAATGGTTTGCTCAGGAGTGTAAGTGCAATATTTTTTTTTAATATTGCCCAACCTTCACACTACTGTTTTCCCATTGGCCTCCCAAAGAGCCCCTGCCCACCTGTCTTCCCCTTGCCCCTCCGCATGGCCCGGTTACGGATTGTACCCCCCTGACCCCACTTCTGCCCCTGCCACTTTCTGCTCTCTTAGCCTCCTGCAGAGCTCTTCCACCTACTATCTCCGCCCTGCCCCTCCACAGAGCCACTGCCAGTTTGCGTCTCCACCCAGTCCCACTCCCACAACTATCCATTAACACACTCCCATCCCCTGGTAATGCGTGGGGGGGGGGCAGACACTTTGATAGTATGGGCCCAGAAATTTCAGATGGCGGCCCTGACCATGTGTTCCTGTGAGTGTTCTTCTAGTAATGCAGAGTCCAGAGTAGCTCTGTTTTCCAGAAATAGCTCCTTTTATATAAAGGTATAGGCTTTCTTTTATATACTGAATAACATTTATAGCACATAAAGGAGTTGATCTGAAATAATTTTATTAGGAAAGCATGCAATTCAATTGTGTAATAATAGAAGGTCATATTAAGCGTCCACATAATTATTATGAGAGGAAAAACTGTGAGTCAGGATATTATTCAGAGGAAAGTACTTGTTGTTCAGTTTTTTAAGCGTCACCTATTTTCTGACATTTTTAGCTTTAGAGACAGGGTGAGGTAAACCATACAGAGGCTATGCCAGTAATTGCAAGATCAGTGTCCCAATGCCTGGGGTGCCCAAGCTATCTCAGAAGGCCATGTGGAACAGAAATTAAAAAGTGACACACCTCTGTTGTAACCTTCCTTAAAATTCCCTTCTGTCACTTCTCTGCAGTGTGAAATGCTGAGTAAATCTCTTCCACATTAGGACAGAAATGTGTGGGCTGCCTGAGATTCTTCTGTTATGTTAAAAAATAAAAGATGAATGTAGCGCTTTTAATATTAACGTACTGGCTACAATTCAGACTGATAAAATGGAATAGTGTACATAGCTGGCAATAACACAAAAATAAGCTTGAATCTATCCTTCCTTTTAAGTAAAATTGTTATATACCACACTAGAAGATAAAAAAAAATTCAGTGGTTTCCAGAGCGACTGTGTCTATTGAGGACGTTACTTACAGTAATCATTGTGGCTAGTTCAGTTTATTGGTGAAGTAAAATATGGAACCCACATCAAGTCACATACTTGACAAAAAAATGAAGAGTGATTCTAATAACAGACAAAAATCCACTTAGAGAAACAAGGCTCAATGAGGCATTGACATCTCAAGGCCCTTTTATACCGGCCAATTATCGGCAAACGTTCCTGATAATTGCCCTGTGTAAAAAGGGCAACAATCAGCCGATGATCGAGCAAAAGCTCATTCATCGGCCGATTGCACCGTTTTAAGTGATGAAAATATTATCTTTGTCGGCAGCACATCTCCCTGTGTAAACAAAAAGATGCGCTGCCGACATGATAAAAATGTATGGGGACGAGTGATTGTAGGAACGAGCGCTAGTCCCCATACTAGCTCCTTGTGAACGTAGGAAACGAGCACCGATCAACGAGCTGTCTCGACGTTGAGCCGTGTAATATCACCCTTTACGTTTCTTTTATACCGTCCAATTTTGGCCGTGACAACGTGCGCCGATCAACAAAACAGTTCGTTGATCGGCGCTCGTTTGCTCCTTTCACAAGGAGCTATGTATGGGGATGAGCGATCATTACTGCAATCGCTCGTCCCCATGCATTTCCATCATGTCAGCAGCATATCTCTCTTTTTCCACAGGGAGATGTGCTGCCGACAACGATAACATTTTCTGCTTGCTCATTCATTGGCTAATCGTTGGCATGTTTACACAGGGCAATGTTAGGTAGGGAGCGTTCATATGAACGCTCGTTTCCCTGATCATTAGCCCATGTAAAAGGGCCTTTAGTCACTTGGGGGCCTAAGAATTCAACTTTTTGTTTTCTCCTTCAGCCAGGTTACTGCTCAGTACCCTGTCAAAGTGACAACTAGCTTTCTTTCACTCGGTAATATTCAGGGCAGATGTCATGCAACATTCTCATTTTCGAGGTGCCATACATTGAAATGGCAACGTCTCAAGGTCTCTTTCATTACTATAAAGGGGTTACTGGCCAGGAACTCTATTTTTTAGAATAAGTAGGAATTTTGTTCCTTAAATAATGGTAGTTTTTTAGCGGGCTGTTGCCTATGTAAAGACACAAGATCCAAGCTGCTCCCTCCTCCCTACCTTTTGCTGTGTTATTAGTGAATTAGCTTTAAAAGCTAAAGCCTGGGTTTTAAGTTGGTCTCATAAAATGATGAACTGTTTTGTTTGAGTAAATTTTTAACACTTTTATAACCCATAATAAACCCTAATAGCTAATTAATCCCACAGTGTGTCTTTATTATTTTTATTTCAATGCTCTTTGTTTATTTGCTGTTAAACAGAACCTATCAACTCTCCTGACATATGTATTTTAGTAAATACTTGTATTCCTCATGAAATTACAATTCCGGAGCATCTTTTCTTACAACTCTATGTTGTGCTGTTCCTTTGTTATTCCTTTTAGAAATGTATGAATTTATTGAAAACTGGGTGTCACCATTCCCCATATCAATGGAGCATGTATCTACATAGGTTCACTCTGTCAACACTGATTGGACACTGTGAGTACGTGTAGGAACATAATTGGTAGCACATAATTGTCAATTTAGTCAGAAATTTCTAGGAGGAATGACAGAGGAATGGCACGTAGAGTTCTAAGAAAAGATGTTCCAGAATTGTTATTTCATGGGGAATATAATTATTTACTAAAACAGACATTTCAGGAAAGGTGACTGGACCTCATTAAGAAAGTTGGCAACTGTGATCACATGATTTCCTTTTTATCTTGTGTACTTTTAGAAAAATTGTGTAAATTCGGCAGATTGCAATGGGGAACGGTTTGCTGCTTTACCCCACCTGTGCTGTCCTGTATCAGTCCAGATTATGAGTTAGACTGCTAAATCACTTGAGACAGAAGAGGCTGGACGCAGCTGCAGGCTTAAGGGAAGCCGACATGACCGTCCTGGTAGGGAAAGGGTTAATGTTACGAGGTCAGGGAAAGTTGAAGGAGCTGAAGGAGGGACGGGGAGGAGTTAAGGGGGGCGGGGGGGGCCGTTGCTGTGCTTCCCGCTGTTTCTCGGCATTGAGCCGGAAGCAGCGGGAGGAGTAACACACAGTAAGCAAAGCTCCCCGTTGCCTGGCTCTTTAGTAATGGCAGAGGCCCTGATTTTAGAGCGGCTGCGTGCCGCTGCTGTGCACCACGGTCCCGGATGGCTGGAGGAGACCGTGGCTGCATTAACGCGGATCCCGGACGCCGTTTCGCCACGCCGGGCACGGCGTTTCGGGGTCTGTTGTAAGGGACAGGCTCCCCTCCCCCGGCCCCCTTACGAGCATGGCTATGGCGGCGGGGGGGGAGTCGGCAACAACCGCTCCTGCGCTGGGCAGGCAGAGAGCGGTGCCAGGGGTGACGGCGATGCGGGCTGTGTCGACCCGTCCCTCTCGGCGGTCCCGACCTCCAGAGCGCCTTAGTCCGGAGGTAGTCCCGCGGACACGGCGTCGCAGAGGGAGCCCGATCCCGGACGCTGCAGGCCAGGCAGCTGGGAGGACCGCCCCTTCCCAGGCCCTGCGTCCTGGCAGGAATCCCAGGCCGCGACGGGGTCCGGCGGTAAGCAGGGAGTCGCAGGCTGGGCTCCCTGTCACCCCTCCCCCATCAGATGGAAGATGTCGAGAGCAAGGTACGGCCGCCCCGCATGGTGATGTTCCGGCCAGGGGGCAGGCTTCGTCAGGATCGTCTAGACGGACGACTAGATCTGCAGCGACGTCGAGGCAACAGGTCCGGTCGGAAGTCTGGGTCCCGGCGGTCGGGCGGCAGGTTGCCGGCCCATCGGTCAGCGCGTCCTCATCCCCTTTCCGAAGATGTCGTTGGGAGGGACAGTCGTCGGCGAGAGAAGAACTGGAGGAAGGTGAACTGGACGTCTATCGTCGAGGTCAGGATGGTCCGGCTGACGGGAACACAGCGCCTGTGCAGCCCGGTGAGTGTATAACTCCATTATTGTCTTATCCAGCGATTTTTATGTCGGGTGTCGGCGGGGGGGCTGCTAGCATAGCATCGGGGGCCGGTAGTGGCGCGGGCGGACGCGACGGAGCGGGTTTGGCAGATTTAGTGGGTTGCTTACGGGAGCTGGTGGGGCGCCTTGATAGGGCCGCGGCGCCGGTAGTAACGGAAGTGTCCCCTGCGGTAGTTTGGGAAGGCCCCAGGGACGTGGGATCGTTGCAGGCGCGTCCTGTGGTGGCGGTTAGAGAGGCGGTCGCGGTGTCGGTGCAGACTGAGGCACAGAAGGACGGCGATCGAGTGCGCATGGACGATCGTGCTCGGGGGGAGGTGTATGTTTGTTTTGAGGGTCCGTTGGGGGCGCATTTAAAGCAGGAGGTGCGTGATCGGATCTGGAAAGATGAATACGTTGAAATTTTTTCTCTCTTGCCGCTGGCTAAATTCAATTTGGATAAGAGCAAGCGGGATGAGAGTAAAAAGGACGAGGAGGAACGGCGGCGGTATAGGCTTATCCCGCAGACGTTCGTTAATTGGTCGCAGGCGTTCGCCATATTGGCTAGTGTGATAGGGGAAAAGGCGCCGGAAAATTGTTCGGCGTTATTTTGTTATTTTGATGCTATTGGGGAGGCTCATAGGGCGTATGGGGGTCAGGCGTGGCTGCGATATGATGAGCAATTCCGTCAGCGGAAGGCGGTTCGGCCGGCGATTCGGTGGGACCAGAAGGATATTGCTCTCTGGTTACGGGTTACGGCTCCGGTTAGGCAGCCCGTTCCCGGGAGCGGTGGCCAGGGAGGCCAGTCTAGTCAGAGTGGACCAAGCGGCGGGGGAAAGGCGGGGTTTTGCTGGCAATTCAATGAAGGCCAGTGCAAGTTTGGGGCCACGTGCAAGTTCAAGCACGTGTGCTCCGAGTGTAATGGTGCATCACACGGGGCGGCAAAATGTCTGCGAAAAAAGAGGTCCGGGAACCAGCACGGGGCTGGTCAAGGGGGTGTCGCCGGTGAGGGTGGAAAGGATGGCCCTTTATCTAAATGAGTATCCGGATAGGGCGGCAGCTAGGTTGCTTTATGAAGGGTTTAGTGTTGGTTTTGTTATTCCTCCGCCTCCTTATGAGGTTCCGGTTACGGGGAGAAATTTAAAATCGGCTTACTTGCATGTGGAAGTCGTGTCGGAAAAGTTGTTAAAAGAAGTTTCGTTGGGGCGCATGTCGGGGCCATTTGTGGAGTCGCCGGTGAAAGATTTGGTTGTGTCCCCTTTGGGTATTGTCCCTAAACGCGAGCCCGGAAAGTTTCGTTTGATTCAACATTTATCGTATCCCAAAGGTTCGTCGGTAAATGACGGGATTGATCACGAGTTGTGCTCCGTAGTTTATACCTCATTCGATAAGGCGGTGGGGTTAGTGCGGGCTGCGGGTCCTGGGGCGCTGCTAGCAAAAACTGACATCGAGGCGGCGTTCAGGTTGTTGCCGGTCCATACAGAAAGCAACGGCTGTTGGGTTGTTTTTGGAATGGGGCCTTTTACGTGGATCAGTGCCTTCCGATGGGGTGTTCCCTTTCTTGTGCATACTTCGAGGCGTTTAGTAGCTTCGTGGAGTGGGTAAAGAGGGGAGTATCCGGGGTCGACTCGTTGATCCATTACTTAGATGATTTGTTATGCGTTGGCCCGGGGGGTTCGCCGGTTTGCGGTAATTTGCTTCATGCTCTACAGAAGGTGGCGAGGGATTTTGGGATTCCTTTGGCGCCGAAAAAAAAAACAAAAAAAAAAAAAAAAAAACGTAGGGCCCGGTAGCGACGATTTGTTTTTTGGGAATCGAAATAGACTCGGTGGCAATGGAGTGTCGTCTCCCGGCGGATAAGTTGGGTGCTTTGAGGCTGGAGGTTCAACGGGCTTGTAGAATGAAGAAAGTGACGCTGAGGGAGCTTCAGTCGCTGCTGGGGAAGTTGAATTTCGCCTGCCGGATTATGCCGATGGGGAGGGTGTTTGGTAGGAGGTTGGCGGCGGCAACGGTGGGAGTGCGTGCGCCGCATCATTTTGTGCGGCTCAAGGAGGAGTACCGTGCTGATCTTCAGGTTTGGAATGACTTCTTGGGCCAGCGCAGGATACGAGTGTTTTGAATATTTTCACGGATGCGGCTGGGGCGGGTGGTTTTGGAGCTTACGGGGGAGGTCCGTGGTGCGCAGGTCAATGGCCGGCTAGCTGGGTGTCCAGTGGACTCACGCGGAATCTGGCCCTGCTCGAGCTGTTTCCCATCGGGGTGGCGGCTACCATTTGGGGGGACAGGCTCAGGGATAAGAAGGTCCGTTTTTTACTGCGACAACATGGGGGTGGTGCTTGCCATTAATAACATCACGGCGTCCTTTCCTCCGGTAGTTCAATTGTTGCGACATTTAGTGTTGGTATGTTTGTCGTTGAACGCGTGGGTGGTGGCGGTGCATGTCCCGGGTGTACGGAATTGTATCGCTGATGCTCTTTCTCGCTCGCAGTGGGACCGGTTTCGGCAATTGGCACCGGGAGCGGAACGTCTCGGTTTGGCTTGTCCGCAGCATCTTTGGGATCTGGTCTCGGTCCTGTAGAACAATTGGTACAAAGGTCTTTGGCGCGCACGACGTGGAGTGCTTATGCTGCTTGTTGGAGGCAGTGGGAGGAGTGGGTAAGAGAGTTGGGTGACGTCAATACGGATAGAGACAGGTTGGTGGCACTTTTGTACTGGTTAGGGGACGCCTGGGAGGCGGGGTTTTCAGTGGCGAAGGTGAACCGGTTCATGTCTGCGGTGGCGTTTGGGTTTAAGTTGCGGGGCTTTCAGGATGTATCGAAGGAATTTCGGGTATCGCAGGCTTTGAAGGGGTTGCGCCCCGGGGTCGGTTATGTGCCCAGTAGAGTGCATGCGGGGTTTTACGCCAAACAGGGGGTCTCCAGATTTGCCTTTGTTACGTCATGTGGACGGGTCGTTTTTGTCCAGGTTTCAGTTTGGAGCTGTATTTAAAAAATGTTTGACGGCGGTTGGTGTCGCGGCAGGCTCATATTCATCTCATTCCTTCAGGGTTGGCGCAGCAACAGAAGCGGGGCGCTGGGGGTTGGATGATGAGGGGGTGAGGCGTATTGGTCGTTGGGAGTCCAACAGGTTTAAGTCCTATGTCCGCCCCCATATGTTATGAATTTTGCTGTTAACGCTTTACAAATGTTATATGGTGGTGCCTAATTGTTTTTTCAGTTTCAGATTCGCCTCCGTGTTTGGTGTGGTTGATGGGTCATTCTTACGTGCACTGGGGGGCTTTGAGGGCGGACGTCCGCCCGAATGGTCGCCAGTTGCGCATTCCGCGACAGGATGCGGTTGTGCATTGGCTGGGTTTTAGAGGTATGTCGTGGAGCAGGGTGTTGGCGGAATTCCAGACATATGCTCGGCTTGATAGGGTTCCGGAGGTCTTAGTGTTGCACGTGGGTGGGAATGACTTAGGAGTCCGCCCCTTTCGTGAGTTGGTGCGGGATACCAAACATGATATGTTGTGTTTGTGGGTATCTTATCCCAAGTTGGTGATAGTGTGGTCGGACATAGTCCCAAGAAAGCATTGGCGGTTAGCTAGATCTGTGGAGAGAGTCAATAAGGCTCGCATTAAAGTTAATCGGGCGGTGTCCCGTTTTGTGGCAAAAAACGGGGGCATTTGCGTGAGGCATAGGGATTTGGAGTCAGGAGTGGGGAATTTCTGGAGGAGTGACGGGGTTCATCTGACCGAGGTTGGCATTGATCTTTGGAGCTTGGCGATAGCAGAAGGAATAGAAAGGGCGGTGGTGGTGTGGAGGAACTCACAGGCTTAAGGTGGTCAAGGCCTGTTTCGCTGTGGCGGGGGGAGTCCTTGAGGCCAGTCAGTACAAAATGGTGGGGGGGTCGCATCGGGGGTATGCGTCCCCCAAAAAAGGTACATGGTTGAAGACTTCATCGGGTGGTATCCCTTTGAAGTGGTCTTCTGGTAGAAGGTATATCACTTGAAGGCTTCATCGGGTGTTATCCCTTTGAAGTGGACTTCTAGTGGTCGGTATATCACTTGAGGGCTTCATCGGGTGTTATCCCCTTGAAGTGGACTTCTAGTGGTCGGTATATCACTGGAGGGCTTCATCGGGTGTTATCCCCTTGAAGTGGACTTCTAGTGGTTGGAGCCATCTGCAGAGGTGAACGGTGCTTCCGAGCTGGTTTACGGCTGGAGGTAATTGGTGGTTTGCAGATGGCTAATTCGGTGTGTTCTTTAAAAAGGACTATCTGAGGGGGCTTCAAGGACTTCCTCTGCTCGGGTTAATGTTATGACCCATGTTGGGTCATGTGAATTATTAGGAGGAATTCTCTGGTGGATTCCTAACTAGTTATCCGAATGTTTCGGATTTAAATTGTTTTTATAAAACTGTGAAATTAATAAACGGCTGCTGTGGCCATTTCACATCCAACCTCGGTGTCATGTGTCGTTACTAAATGGGGATGGGGGATAGTATGGTTTAAGGTTAACACACGACTCTACCTAGGCAGGTCAAGAAGAGGCTGGACGCAGCTGCAGGCTTAAGGGAAGCCGACATGACCGTCCTGGTAGGGAAAGGGTTAATGTTACGAGGTCAGGGAAAGTTGAAGGAGCTGAAGGAGGGACGGGGAGGAGTTAAGGGGGGCGGGGGGGGCCGTTGCTGTGCTTCCCGCTGTTTCTTGGCATTGAGCCGGAAGCAGCGGGAGGAGTAACACACAGTAAGCAAAGCTCCCACCCTCCCACCCTTGTTTTGTTACTCTTTAGGTCTTATGTACGTCTGGCTATGAGCGTTGTGTTTTTTATTTTGTGTGCTTATTTAACATGTTTTTCTTTTTTCCGGAGTAGGTTCTGTTGTCATGGCAGCTGGCGGGGGGAGTCCTTGAGGCCAGTCAGTACAAAATGGTGGGGGGGTCGCATCGGGGGTATGCGTCCCCCAAAAAAGGTACATGGTTGAAGACTTCATCGGGTGGTATCCCTTTGAAGTGGTCTTCTGGTAGAAGGTATATCACTTGAAGGCTTCATCGGGTGTTATCCCTTTGAAGTGGACTTCTAGTAGTCGGTATATCACTTGAGGGCTTCATCGGGTGTTATCCCCTTGAAGTGGACTTCTAGTGGTCGGTATATCACTGGAGGGCTTCATCGGGTGTTATCCCCTTGAAGTGGACTTCTAGTGGTTGGAGCCATCTGCAGAGGTGAACGGTGCTTCCGAGCTGGTTTACGGCTGGAGGTAATTGGTGGTTTGCAGATGGCTAATTCGGTGTGTTCTTTAAAAAGGACTATCTGAGGGGGCTTCAAGGACTTCCTCTGCTCGGGTTAATGTTATGACCCATGTTGGGTCATGTGAATTATTAGGAGGAATTCTCTGGTGGATTCCTAACTAGTTATCCGAATGTTTCGGATTTAAATTGTTTTTATAAAACTGTGAAATTAATAAACGGCTGCTGTGGCCATTTCACATCCAACCTCGGTGTCATGTGTCGTTACTAAATGGGGATGGGGGATAGTATGGTTTAAGGTTAACACACGACTCTACCTAGGCAGGTCAAGACTGGTTACTATGTATTCGCTGCCTAACAGCTACAGTCTGTTAAATGTAGAGCACTGCAACCTTTGCAACAGGCTCAGATTACCCAGCTCTTTAGCTTAATATTAAATTGGCACTGATAAGAAGGCATAGCAATATCCAAACCACTTTTTTTTAAATTCTCCTACTGCCTTATTAACCAGAGTATCTCTTTAAATGGCCTTTAAACCTAACGTACAAAGCCTATAAAAGTGTAGCTGCTCATATCATTTAGTCATATGATGTTCTAGAAGAGAATAATTGAGTGATCTCGAGGGCAGATATTTTTCTGGACTTCCTGAGATTAATCCTCTTAAAAACACTGCAGCTCGCCTCTCCCCAGCCCAATATGGCTCCTTACAGGGTACAGTCAGAGTATCAAGCACCCACATAGTTAAATGGTCATTAAGTAGAATTGGTGAATACCTAAGTAAGGGTGATTTGGGGATATAACATGAGCATTATATGCCATAAAGATGTTTTCCTTTTTTCCCATGCACAGTGGGTCAATGGAAGGGAGATAATAGGATTTTACAGGCCTATACTATATATTTAGTGGATCCCCGGGGAGGGCGGTAGATGATTATTTGAGGCTTGTTCCTTTATTTTAAGTGTAACTTTGCCAATCCCATGCAGTGACTGGTAGGTGGCAGCTGACAGGCAGTGTGGGCTCAATTGAATAGCATAGCGTAAGGAGACTAGGTAAACTATAAGTGTACTGTCCATTTAAACATAGTTAAATTTGCCAGCTGATGCATCAGATTTTGCTCGGTTACATACAATTGTCCCGTTATCTTTAGTTTCCCCTATAGATAATAATAAATTAAGCTAGTGTCCTATAAACCAAATGAGAAATTGCAGCAATGTGAATAATCTCCGCCATATTTGATCACATAATAAAAATCCATTACTAGTATGTTTAACCAACTCATCAGAGAGCCAAATATATGTCACAATCCTATTATACAATCACTGATCAATAAATTCACATTCTTAAACATTTCTACTTACATTTGCTAATGGTTTAAAAGATTTTGTTGGATTATATCATTAGGAACGGCCACTGTTATGATGTCTTCCGTTAGACACAATAACGATGTCTAATAGTTAGACAGCGTAAACTTAGACCAGGCAGGAACAAAATGCACCAAATTTATTACAGTGGTTCATGTTGCATGATAATTCTGACCCATCTTGCCTGACCTTTTCTCTTCCAAAGCTTTGCCAAAATTTTGTCCCAGTTTTTACGCACAATGGCACATTTTAAGCCGAGTACCCTTTCTGGCAAACCACATCCCTTTCCCACCCTGCCACGCACCTTTATCTGGACACTTTTAAAAAGTGACTAATGAGGTGCTAATATAAAAATTGTGCCAAACTGCGCCAACTTGACGCATTTTTCGACACTTTCTAGACCCAGAAGCCGTAGTAAATCTGCCCCAATATCTTTTGGGTCCCTCTGTGCAAGGGCCTACATATCACAGAGGAAACAATGGGGCTGTCATGGAGCCCTTTGAAAAAGGGAGCCCAGCACGTTGGTCCCATCCCCTTTGCTTCTGTGCCGTGGCTTAGTGGAGTTGTGAAATTCATCAAATTTCTGAAAGACTGCACCATTTTTGTGCAAAATACTTGCACGCATGTACGGCAGCAATAAAGGCTAGAATGTTGTTCCAAATTTATCTAACCATCTGTCACCACCTATTTTGATAACTGTGGAGCAATTTGCACCGTTTTCCTTGTCTCATAAAGTGATACATCCTATGACAGTATTGATCAATCTCCGTCAGATTATTGATGGAAAGGCGTCATAAACGAAAACGCTACTTCTATTTAGAGAGAAATCGCTGTGTATTACTGTACGGTACATCCATCCAAGAATGTAACGTTGAAAAAAAATAAGCCATTGAAAAGTCATCATACAGAAAACAATGACCGACAGTAGCCGTGGTGTCACCAGCCTGAAATTTAAAAAAACAAAGAACATGAGCTTATTCTTCTGAGAGGAAGTTTTGACTGTGCAGTTGGAGATTCCTGATTAGGGCCTGATGACATACTCGGTGCTTTGCTATTGGCGAGGTGAGAGCAGGCTATGCTCAGTGTCTGATCTCAGAGCAGCAGCCCTGCCCTAAGCTTGGAAACAAGATATATTCATGTCAGGCAGCTCGCAACTCCACACCCCTGGCTTGCACTCCCACTCCTATTCCTCATCCCTGAGCCAGGAGCAGCTCCTGGCTGAACACACGTGGATGCCCCTCTGGATTATTATACTGCGCTGTTGTTATTATTGATTCATCCCTATTGACCTTCTTATTACTTAACCCTCTCCTTTATCGTTTGGACTTTTTGCGATTCTTCAGATTTAAGTGGGTTCGCATACAGGATTCTTGTATGGACTGGAAGAAGAAAACTTTTAGTGGAAATGTTGGAATTGCCAGGATAATACAGTGCGGCTGATGGTATTTGCAGTGCTGGTCAAGCAGTGTTTACGGTGTACCCAAGCTGGAGCTGCCTGTCTGTCATTGACAGCAAATATGCAGACCTGTCCCTGACAGTTTCTGGAGGAGCTGCTTCAGCTTGAAACTTGTGAGGTAATGTGTATTGTATTTACATGCGGGTGAGATGATTGAGTCTTCTTACAGCTTTGCCCATGCCAGGAAAGAATTCTAGGTTAACCTGATACTATAGGAGTAGGAGACACTTGGCATCGAAACACATTACTCAACTAATCTATCAAGTTCGTAAACTTAAAAAGAGAATGCAGAATACAGATGTTAAATATGTCAGTACTAATAGTATTGGAAGCAGCTTCAGTTAAGGTGAACATGGGCTATAACTGCGTCTGATCACAAATACCAAAAATACTTTTGGGATCAGGCATCAATATTGCCACTCTTTTAGTGAGTCTTAAACTCTAGGTTTCACGGTTTCTCTGTTCTGTATTACAAATTAAGATCTGACTCGATACTCATTCACATTATAAAACCGTGTCTCGTGTGATGTAACTATGAAACTACTATCCTTCATTTTATAGGAGCATTACATGAAAATATTTAACTAGGCCCATTTCAAATGCCAAAAAAGGAAAATGTCAAAGTTGTTGGTAGGTGCCGCCGCAAATGTCAACGTTTATTCATGATTCACATTACAAGTGCCAATTCTATTTGTATACTTACATTATTTTACGGAACAGAAGACACAGATAAATGTGTACTTAAGTGTTTTGCCCTTTGTTTCACTAGGACATACTAATTTTATTTTTTATTTAATTATATTCATAGGATCAGGATTGTAATATAAGTTATGAACCACAATAAACTGTTTAATACATAATATGCGAGTTGTATGGCGACTTCTGCTGTAAATCATTGACTTATTGAATCGTGAGTTTTTAAATAAATGTAAGTAAAAAAAATAAGAAAAGAAAAGGGAAACATGTCAGAAGTGTTAATTATGTCATTTATTTTTTAATTCTGGGTAGCACATACTTTAAAAACAAGTGATAGGAACCTGCCCTGCTAATCTGGGAGTACCATTAGTCTGAGTAATGGGAAAACAGTCACCGTGAATGAAATATATTTGTTAGTGAAGTTAAGCTGTCAATGTATTCTTAAGGGCCTTTTACAACGGCCGACAATTGGCCGGACATCGTTGATCGGCTATCATTTGCTCCTGTCACATGGAGCTATGGATGGGGACGACTGGTTGTTACTCCGATCGCTTGTCCCCATACATTATCATAATATCGGCAGCGCGTCTCCCTGTTTACACAGGGAGACACGCTGCCAACAACGATAATATTTCTCTTTTTTAAAACGTTACGATCAGAAGATGATCGAGAGATTGCTCGATCGTCTGCTGATCGCTGCCCTGTTTACACAGGACAATTATCGTCAACGAGCGTTATACGAACGCTCATCTGCACGATAATAGGCCAGTGTAAAACCCCCTTAAGTCTTATGGATCCTTAAAATTCCATGTGGTACATCAGTCCCTGCACTCTCTTAACGGTTTCACACTGTACTTCCGTCTCCTTTGACACGCAGAGTGGCAAGCTCAAGAGGGATGGGCATGAACACCTACTTAGCTTGTGGTAAATGGGGAATTTGGGGCGCTATAGGCTCTATGCAGTTCCTAGTTTTTATATATTCACAATAAATGACTCGCTAAAACAACACATAAACAGGGTATGGACAAAGTCATTAAGATTTATGGTTCCAGTCAATCAAGTCTAAAGGACAACATGCTTTCATTGAGCCAAGGCAGATGTCTATTAATCCATCCATAGAAAGGATTCAGAAGTTCAAGGTTCAAGTAGTAAATACTTGGGCACATTGGTTCCTGAGATCAGTCCAGTAATGACATAGACCACACATATAAAACAATGTTTAGAATGCATGTAGAAGGGACAAAATTAGATATATTTTTTAATTTGCAGAAACATAATGTTGTGATATTGGAGACTCTTTTCATTGTGGAGACACTAGTGCTTCTGGAATTCATCCTTTGTTGGAAGATTAACTTGTCCAGATTTCTCGAGTGGTTGTGATAACAATTATCTGCACTCTTTGTAACAACATCGTAGAAGCAGGATTCTGACTGGTTGAGGGTTAAAAAAAATATTTTGACTGCATTGCTTATTGGTTAATCCAGATACATGCAGAAAATTACTGTATGGACTAATATATATATATATATATATATATATATATATTGTGTCTTTAGGGTATGTTAGGGTATGTTCACACAGTCCCGTGGACTGTGAAGATAATCTGTGACAGCTATATGCAGCTAAATTTGATTTTTGACAGGGATTGGCATGTGTATTGAAGTTCAATGGAGCTAATCTTCTGCAGCTTCTCCTCACAGAAGCCATGTAAAATATTAACATGCTGAGGATTATAAAATACACTGAGTAGTCATTATTCCATGCAAATTTCTTCCAGAGCATGTGCCAGGGCTTACAATTACGGGCACATTCACATTCATTGCTGGCGGAACGTTGCAAATTCTGCCCGGATTTAGACGTGGTATCAGCGCCTAAATTCCTGAAAGAGTTCGCCACATGCGAACATTGCCTTAGAGGCTGGATTTACAATACTGCAACAATGAGTTTAATCCAGTTTTGAACACAATGACCTATCATTAGGGAAGTTGTTCTAAATGTCAACAAAGACATTTTGAGCAGTCCTCTCCCAACCTGCTTCCGTTTTCCCAGGGGCGGACATACCGCATGTGCAGCCGGTGCAGCTGCACAAGGGCCCCGCGTGGGAAGGGGGCCCGTTCCTCTGCTGGCCGACTCAGTTCTCAGCTGCGCGATGCTGAGGACTGAGACAGAGGCCCGTGGACCACTGGCGTAGCTATAGGGGTCGCAGCGGTCGCAATTGCGACCGGGCCCCGAAGCCAGGGGGGCCCACGGCCCCCCGCACCACATCAATAAAAAGTTACTATAGTAACTCGGGCCGCGGGCCCCTGTTACTATAGTAACATACTTTACTTACCTTCCTGGTTCCGGATCGCAGCGGAGGTCCTGACGTCAGGCGCTGTGCGCAGCACATGACGTCACAGCGCTATGCGCCGCGCACAGCATCGAGACGACAGAACTCCCGCCGCGGCCGAAGAGGAAGGTAAGATAGCCCTGACTGGCGGGGTCCGACTCCTGGGACCCGCCAATCAGCTGTTTTGAAGGGGCCGCAGCACTCGTACGAGAGCTGCTCCCCTTCATTCCTGTCACTTCATTCCGGTCACACTGTGAATCGGTTTCGGCGATTCACAGTGTGGGCGAGTAGTGAAATGAAGGGGAAGCAGCTCTCGTACGAGTGCTGCGGCCCCTTCAAAACAGCTGATTTGCGGGTCCCGGGCGACACATCAGCTATTGATGGCCTATCCTGAGGATAGGCCATCAATGTTTAGGGACTGCACAACCCCTAAGCCTACGATGTAGCAGGCTTAGGGGGCCCATGAGACAGGATCACAGATTGTGTGATGCTGTCTGCTGGGCCCTGTATCTAAGCCAATCACATGGTAGGCTTAGATACATGGCCCATGCGTGATCCTGTCTGCTGGGCCCTGTATCTAAGCCTACCACACTGTAGGTTTAGATACAGGGCCCCAGCACACAGTAATCTTATACTGTATAAGATTACTGTCTGCTGGACCCTGTATCTAAGCCTACCTTGTGGTAGGCTTAGATACAGGGTCCCACAGACAGTATCACACATGGGCCCTGTATCTAAGCCTTAGGGTATGTGCACAGACACTAATTACGTCCGTAAGTGACGGATGTATTTCGGCCGCAAGTACCGGACCGAACACACTGCAGGGAGCCGGGCTCCTAGCGTCGTACTTATGTACGACGCTAGGAGTCCCTGCCTCGCTGTGGGACAACTGTCCTGTACTGTAATCATGTTTTCAGTACCGGACAGTTGTCCGGCAGCGAGGCAGGGACTCCTAGCGTCGTACATAACTATGATGCTAGGAGCCCGGCTCCCTGCAGTGTGTTCGGTCCGGTACTTGCGGCCGAAATACGTCCGTCAATTCCGGACGTAATTAGTGTGTGTGCACATACCCTAACACATGTGTTACTAATCATTTTTTGTGTGTTTTCTTACAGGTTCGGTCGTTGGACTACGGCGGATTCCAGGACTACTTCGATGACAGCTTTTTTTTTTATTAATAAAATGGTTAATGAGGGTTGTGTTTTTTTTTTTTATTTCAATAAAATATTTTTTCTATGTCTTTGTGGTTTTTTTTAAACTATATTACTACCGCCTTAGTAATGGCCGCCGGCTGATTGACAGCATCCATTGCTAAGGCAGGGCTTAGTGTTAGCCGGTGCAGAGGCTAACACTAACCCCCTTTATTACCCCGGTACCCACCGCCACCAGGGGTGCTGGGAAGAGCCGGGTACGATCCAGTACCTGACCATCTGTAGTGATGGTCGGCCACTGGGGTGGCCGCAGGCTGGTATTATCAGGAGGGGAAAGGCCAGATACAGTGGCCCTTCCTACCCTGGTGATTCTAGGCTGCTGCTGCTTTATTGTATCTGGCTGGTTATGAAAATGGGGGGGACGCCACGTCATTTAAAAAATAATTGGAAAGAACGATGTCGGGTCCCCCCCAATTTTCATAACCAGCCAGATACAACACAGCAGCAGCAGGCAGCATTACAAGGGTGGGAAGGGCCACTGTTTTTGGCCTTCCCCAGCCTAATACTACCAGCCTGCTGCCACCCCGGTGCCTGCCCGTCACTACAGCTGGTCGGGTACTGGTTTGTACCCGGCTCTTCCCAGTACCCCTGGTGGCGGTGGGTACCGGGGTAATAATGGGGGTTAGTGTAGACTCTGCACCGGCTAACATTAAGCCTCGCCTTAGTAATGGAGGTTGTCAATCAGCCAGCGGCCATTACTAAGGCGGTGATAATAAAGTTTAAAAAGATACAAGCACATAGAAATTTTTTTTATTGAAATAAAAACACAACCCTCATTAACCATTTTATTGAGAATAAAAAAAACGCCGTCATTGAAGTCCTCGTATCCGAAGTCCAACAACCGAACCTGTAAAAAAAACACAAACACACAAAAATAATCAGTAACACATAAAGAAGCAAAATTATTATTCTTACCTTTCCTGGGTCCAGCGCTGGAGCCGCAATGTCAGCGAGCTGGGCCCTGTATCTAATCCTATCATGTGTGATACAGTCTGCTGAGCTGTGTATCTAATCCAATCATGTATGATACTGTGCTGGGCCCTATATCTAATCCGATCATGTGTGATACTGTCTGCTGAGCCACTGTATCTAATCCTATCATGTGTGATACTGTCTGCTGAGCCACTGTATCTAATCCTATAATGTGTGGTACTGTCTGCTGAGCCACTGTATCTAATCCTATCATGTGTGATACTGTCTGCTGAGCCACTGTATCTAATCCTATCATGTGTGGTACTGTCTGCTGAGCCACTGTATCTAATCCTATCATGTGTGGTACTGTCTGCTGAGCCACTGTATCTAATCCTATCATGTGTGATACTGTCTGCTGGGCCACTGTATCTAACCCATCATGTGTGATACTGTCTGCTGAGCTGTGTATCTAATCCTATCATGTGTGATACTGCCTTCTGAGCCACTGTATCTAATCCTATCATGTGTGATACTGTCTGCTCAGCCACTGTATCTAATCCTATCCATAGTTTATAGGGTCGTAGTGCTATAGATATGCTATGCTGTCTCCTATACACACACTTTTTTTTGGGGCGGACACATATGTATTGGGGCTATTTCCCGGACATTTTAAGCCCTGAGGGTATGTTCACACGGCAGCGTCTGTTACGGCTGAAATTACTGTGCTGTTTTCAGGAGAAAACAGCACCGTAATTTCAGCCGTAATGGCATGTGCAGGCGTCTTTTGCTGCGTCCACTACGGAAGTAATTGAAGCTGGTTTTCCATGGAGTCCATGGAAAACGGCTCCATTTACATCTGAAGAAGTGACAGGCAGTTTTTTACGCGCCGCCTTTCGACAGCGGCGCGTAAAAAAAAATGACCATCGGCACAGAACATCGTAAGACCCATTCAAATGAATGGGCAGATGTTTTCCGACGCTTTTGAGCCGCATTTTCGGATGTAATTCAATGCTAAAACGCCCAAATTACGTCCGTAAATAGTGTGTGTGTGAACCCAGCCTTAGTGACGCCCCGGCTGCTAGTGCTGCATTGTTGGGTCACTTAGGAGACCCAGCGATGCAGCTGAAAGCGGACCGTCGGCCATGAGAAGTTTGCGGGGTGGGGGGGGGGGGGCCCTGGCACATTATCTGCACAGGGGCCTTTTGCAGTCTGTGTCCGCCACTGCGTTTTCCAGGGTACGTGAGCATGGAGCACAATTGTAACTGATCTTGCTGAACTAAGATCTTGTGAGCAACCAAGCAGTTAATAGTAAAGGCCTTTAAATGGAAAACATAAACAATAGGTCATAAATTTATTTCCCCCAAAGTTTAAAGAGGTATTCCACCCAGCAGTGTCTGCCTACAACTCCTAATGAACAGGAGCTAGATCCCGGGCAGAAATGTATAGAACATACATCACTTATGTACCATAATATCACAACATTTTATCCACAATGTTTAGCATTCATGAAATTATGAGTGGGTTAGAAAAAACATTGCAACTGATTGGGGGAACGAACTCTGTGGAAGAGTTGCTAAGGCCCCACGCACACGAACGTGTTTTTGCGGGCGCAATTCACCCGCAAATCTGCGGGTGAATTGCGGTCCCATTCATTTATATGGGCCCATGCACCCGACCGTGGTTTCCACGTTCTGTGCATTGCCCAGGAGCCTGGACCACAAAAAGATAGGACATGTCTTATTACGGCCGTGTTTTGTGGTCCGGGCTCATAGAAATGAATGCACGTGGCCATAAGCACGGCCCGCGATTTGACACTCCGCGGCCGTCCGAGCTGCAAAGCACCGCCGTGCACACCACTACGGTCGTGTGCATGAGGCCTTAGAAGAAAACGATATGCAATATTTTTTTTTTCCTTTATGTTCCTTTTTTTTTTCTGTCTGTTAGGTATGGGTGATTTAAAATATTTATCTATGTTATGCATATATTTTGTGTTTGTATACTGAAATACAGAATGAATTTACAAATAAATAAATAAATAAATGAGTGGGTTAAGAGTTGTTTCACATTGTGTGATATGACAATAGGGGTTGATCATGTTAGTCGAAAGCATGCATCTGACATACTGAATGTTGAACTAGGGTGCATCTTCTGGTCACCTAGCTATTTCAGATGCACTCTCAGAAGGTGTTGGAGAGATGGCACTGGAAGGAAATATCAACATACCTACAGTTGATATATACTAAGTAAATTATAGATTCTGATCATATGTAATGAAGGAATTGAGCTGTTTTTGTTTTTTTACTTTATGTCTATGTAGTACTTAATTGACTTTTCCATGATTTTAGCTAGCCTTTGTTTTATTCCTTGTAGCTCATGTTGAACCCCATAAAGCTTTGACTAATTGGAAGGAAGATAGAGGTTTTTTTTTCCAAAGAATTTTTAGATAGTGTGACTTCCCTTCACATTTTACTAAATCTATTTGTCTATGCACTTCCATATTTGTGTTGTTTCATTCACTCAGTTTGACAGTCACACAAGTCCATGTTAAAGAGGCTCTGTCACCAGATTCTCAAATCCCTATCTCCTATTGCATGTGATCGGCGCTGCAATGTAGATAACAGTAACGTGTTTTTTTTAAAAAAATGTTCATTTTTGGCCAAGTTATGAGCTATTTTATATATATGCAAATGAGCTTTGAAATGGACAACTGGGCGTTTTTTTTTCGTTATGTCCAACTGGGCGTGTATTGTGTTTTTAACTGGGCGTGTTTACGTGTATGACGCTGACCAATCAGTGACCAGTCAGCATCATACACTCATCTCCATTGATTTACACAGCAGCGATGTGCAGCCACATACACAGAGATTAACGTTAATCAAGTGTCCTGATAATGAATACACATGAAATCCAGCCTGGACGTCATGTGTATTCAGAATCCTGACACTTCTGACTCTTTTCTTTGAGATTTCCAGCAAGGGAAACGAAATCTCGTTTACCTCCGTAATCTCACGAGATTACGCGTGGCTTGCTGGAATCTCACAGAAAAGTTTCAGAAGTGTCAGGATTCTGAATACACATGACGTCCAGGCTGGATTTCATGTGTATTCATTATCAGGACACTTGATTAACGTTAATCTCTGTGTATGTGGCTGCACATCGCTGCTGTGTAAATGAATGGAGAGAAGTGTATGACGCTGACTGGTCACTGATTGGTCAGCGTCATACACGTAAACACGCCCAGTTAAAAACACAATACACGCCCAGTTGGACATAACGAAAAAAAACAAACGCCCAATTGTCCATTTCAAAGCTCATTTGCATATATATATATATATATATAAAATAGCTCATAACTTGGCCAAAAATGAACGTTTTTAAAAAAACAAAACGTTACTGTTCTCTACATTGCAGCGCCGATCATATGCAATAGGAGATAGGGATTTGAGAATCTGGTGACAGAGCCTCTTTAAGGCAGAGAAGGAAAAATATGTCTATGTTGTAATGGTTTAAAGATATGTTTTCGTTGTTTTCTTCCACGAAGTTGTTAAAAATTCCTAGATATATAAGTTTTCAAGTAAGTTACATGACAACCAATATGTCTACTATTAAACCTAACATTTGAGTTGTCACCATGCACTACTGGACCCCTAAATGGAAAACTCTGCCTATTTTTACATACAAGATTTGGGGATGTATCACTGTATTACTAGGCAGAAAGTAAATGGTAACTAACCCCTGAGAGAGCTTTATCATTGTCAGTGCAAGGGTATTGCTGAAAATTTGTAACATCTGAAATAACTCCAAGGAGGAGATGCCATCGGTGGAGATCTTTGATATTGCTTTGATATTGTTGAGTTGAAATGTTGCATGGTTCAGTAAATAAAAGCTACACAGCTTATTTATTTGCACATTGGACGTGTGCTGCTGTCTTTTCTTCTATTTTCCCAGGAGGAGATGGCATCAGTGGGGAGCTGGTGGCGTCCATAAACATACACATTACAGTCTCATTGATTTGAATAGGAATACCTGTCAACAGAGCTTAAAGATTTGGTGATCTCTGAGCTGAAAGTTTACGGACACACGGGTGACTTATTCTGTCATATTTGAACTACATGTTAGAAAATATATAAAAGTGTATCTCCACTTTATTTGGTTGTAACCCTTACCATGCAGGTTACTATTAAATGAGCAGTACCTTAAAATTACTTACATAATTTTCTTAGTGACAAATGTTTCTTGTACTGGAGCATTGTTCAGATATGCTTCTGGCTATAAATCCAGTTTAGTGCTCCAGCCAGTCTAATCCCACACGGTAGGATTTATCACATTGCACTGAGATGATCTCAGTTCTTCTTTACAATAGGTGACCTCAGAACATTGAAATTCAAGCACCAGTTTCAAATTTCGTAAACATATTTACACTAAGATAAAACATGCCAGTCGGATATAATACAATTCAAGTTGGCACAATATGAGCCTTGCATATAATGCATTCTCCAATGGGCTCCTACATTGTTACATTATTTTACTCAACAAAACAAACAGTCATGTAGCTGTAGAGCGTTTCCAGAAAGGTACATATCCGTAGTTGAGTTTCCCACAACTCTGTTTGCTTTGTACATGTAAAGTTAGCATGTTATATATAAACAAGGGCATTAAAAATGTCTCAAAATAGCTGCTGTTGCCATTCTACCCAGCTGAATATTTCATAGTTGCTCCAAAGCATCCATCTGGTTGAGTCATAAAGACAAATCATGATGATGGCCTTCTAGCCTGGAAGATGGTTGAACTCTATGTAAAGCCTCTGATCTGCAGGGAAATGTGGACATTACCTCTAGAGGAATATTGACACTGACTATATTTTTGTGGGTTCCCTCTAGGTACTCCAATTTCCTCCACTTCTATTAGTGGAGGAAATTGAGCCGTATTAGAGCCGTATGTGTTTGTACATATGTAAAATTGGGCGATTAGATTGGAGACATAGATGTGAGCAGTTAGGGTCCTCTTACACGGCTGATCGTTGCCCTGTTTACAGAGGGCAATGATTGGGAACGAGCGTCCTCTGAACGGTCAGTTTCCTGATATTTGGCCCGTGTAAAGGGGCCTTTACAATCTGTGTACAGCGCGGCAGAATATGTTGATGCTATATAAGCATCAAGTTATGATAGTGCTCTAAAGCCCTTTAATGTGTAACTTCTTGAAGTAGCAGCCAAGAATTAATAATTAATAATTTCTGTTTGATAATGAATTATAAATTATTATTTTAAATCATGTGCGCTGTTTTCTGTCTGTCTAGTTCTGCAGGTTGGGGCCTGCAATTATATAGCTGGCAGCTTAGTTTCTGAAATTCCTGTGCTTATGCTTCAGTTGAGAAACAAATTTACTATGCAGAGCATTGCATATAGTTTGCTATATATATTTTTTATACTATTATAGGCTTTTCTACTAAACATTGGTTTAAATAATTTCTGTAATCCTGCGTCATTTAGTCTGTAATTCCATATTCAAATACTAGATAAGCATTGTTGTACAACCATGCAGATATTCTCCACTATTGTGCTAATGCAATAGTTCAAGCAAATAGCAGTGCCACCATAGTAATAAGCCATACAGTTGTGACAGCCACACAGAATTATCTATGAGCCAGTCACAGGCAGTGCCCATAAAATTGTTGAAATCTTATAGCAGACCCCATGGAGTACACATGTGTCCTCCCTTATCTTTTCTCAACATATACTGAGATGTGTGGCACGAGATGACCAGCTTTGAAAAAAACATGATTATGCGATATTCTGTCGCAAGATGTCTATGTGATATGTGTCTATAGGTGGCCACTTACTGGTTGTGGTGTGAATTGAGGCCTGTCACGGGTTTTCCTAGCATGTCGCGATATTGTATTGAATTGGTTTCATGAGAAATTAGAGTCCTTAACTGGATTCAAGCAAAGGTAAGGGTGGACACATTTGTAGTTACTTACAGAGAAGTGACACTCCAATAGAGCCAACCTCATAGACGTGCCTAAAGACACTAGTGTCCGCCACATATTTGTGTCCGTAAAATAGTACAACCACAGTAGTAACCAAACAAATTTGCAAGGCATAATAGCTTTTATACAAAAATGCCAGTTACGCTGGTGCTCATACTGAAATGCCAGCCACAGCAGTGCCAATTTAAATTTGTCAGCCACAGTAGCACCCATGCAAATTTGATAGCCACAGCACTGTCGACACAAGTGTGTGGATAGCCAAAGCACTGCCTGAATATATGTGCTAGACACAACAGTATTTATACAAATATACCAACCACAGCCATGTCTGGACAAATACGCCATCCAAAAAGAGCCCATACAAATAGCCCAGCAACCTCAGTGTCCATACAATAATGAGAGCATAATATGAGTGAAAGCCTCCTTCTTATTGTTGTATTCTTTGTTTCAGTTGTATTGTAATGTTTTTATTTTATTGGATTATATTTCTTTTCTACTGTTAACATCACATTTGAAAAGGTTACTTCATATGTCCTCTCCATTTATTTCCTCAGTTATATTTATTATCGATGCTCTAAACTTAGTATGCTGATTTGTGGCCTAATGTTAACTTAAACAGTCCCATGCACCAATGATCCAGCAGCCAATCAGAGCAATTCTTACAGATGATAGTCAACTCGTGCAGCAGCTGAATTCCCAAGAAATCAATAAAAATTGATGACAACCGATACATTTTTTATGGTTTTTTTTGTCAATTCTTATGCTTTCATATACTCCCCAAATCTGTATACAGTGCACCAAATTTGGTTTAGGTGATTATGTGGCCACATTTCTTAGGCCTTATGCACACAGTTGAGCATTTACTTAGGCACACAGTCCCTGCGGCTTCATGCTATAGAGCCATAGGCAATGCCGTAGTGTAACATGGTAGTGTGCATGAACTGTAATGCTGTGCATGGTGGTATTGTTGATATAATGTTGTATATGAAGTTTACCCTGATGACTTTTATATTTTTACCATATTGCATTACTTAGAGCACTCAGAATAATTGTGATTTTTCTATAATGGAATATCTGCTTGCGGCCTTGTGCTGTATTTGTAGGCAGTGATTGTCATATAGTTTTCAGCAGGAATTGTATTTGAGGATATAGATAGTTTGCTGACGTGATGTCAGGACCTCACAGATCTGCTGATCTTTTTGTGTGTTAGAAGAGACTTATAAGGTCTGGAAATTTTCTCTACTTAAGTGAGCTACCTCTGTAATAAATGTTTAAGGATGGTGTATCTATCTATGGCTGCAGTAAAGGTGCAGTTTTCCCTAGGCAGATCAGAATGAACTTGTATGTTATATAGTAATTATAACGCTACGATTGAATTCTGCTTATTGTAGCTATGGAGATCTCAATGACGTGGATGATAACAATACTATATCATACGGGATTGGCACTTTTGCTTCCTATAAAATTTACATTTTGTCAAGAAGAGGTATCACATACAATATTATATGCAACATATTTAAGGTGTTCCACTCAGATATAAAATAGATATCATGTGAGCATGAAAAGTGCTCACATTCTGTGATTTTATATATATATATATATATATATATATATATATATATATATATATATATATATATATATATATATATATATATATATATATACCCTTTAAAATATTGCAGCTCAGAGCAGACATTGTTGCACTCTGTCTTATGCCAATGTCACAGAGCCGTAATATGGCTACAAAGCTCACCCTACTGAACTGAAGGATCACCAGAGTAATAGGCAGCAGTATCGATATCTGATTTCAGAGGTCGCATTTAATATCAGATATACCATCCATCTGTGCACTAAGCCCTGAGCATATTTCAGCAACACTGCTCAGTAACAGCATGCCCCTTTTCTAAAGACAGCTTTCTCCTGTGCCAATATTTATTGACAAAGAGGGGTTTCATTTACCAGGCTGCTGGCATGTAACTTTTAGGCTGCTGACATTTGAGAGGGCAACAGGGCAGCAGCATGATGGTGTAATGCTTTATTATGAAGAAAGGACTATGGGCGCTGCAAATAAGTCTGATTTGCTGATACTTTGAAGACTATTGTGCTTGTTGGTATTCGTCTGCATCGCAACAGAGCTGCCCAAAAGGGGGATGGACGGACTCCAGTCAGGTATCTCAGGGGTCTCGGGAGTCAAGATGGCCTGGCAGCGCTCTGCTAGATCATAGTGACAACTGTGCAGCTGTTCTATCATAGTCACACGATCATCTTTAACCTCAGGCCTGATCGCTAATATCAGTGCAGGGCGGGTAGAGGAAGCTAAGCAAAAAAGAGGCTGATCATTGAACTTCATGCCACCCTGGAGCCTGGAAAGGTGTGTAACTGTTAGACACTAGGTATGAACTAAACCCCTCACTACCATAGACCATCAGAAATGCTGGAATTAACCACTTCACTACCATACACCACCATGAATGCTGTCACTACCTCTACAATACCATGGATGCTTACCATGTCTCTACCAGGGACAACCAAACATGCTGGCATGATCTTCGTCACTACCCTAGATCACCAGAGTTGTTGGCATTAACCTCTTTACAACCGTAGACCACTAAGGTGATTACCATTAACCCTTAAAGAGGACCTGTCACTAGGTCATATAATGCTAAGTATTTATCTGACCTGAATCCCCGCTGATCCCAACGCTGTATTTTTTCTTCATTCCTGCACCCTCCTGAGATATGGCCCCCATTGTTTTGGCTCCCTATATGCTAATTTCCTGTAGTTAGCCAACAGGGCAATGAATACACTGATTCTCCAGAGGTGGAGCCAGCTTCACAGCATCTGACACAGCCCAATCAGCGCAAGGCAGCTTCAAAGCGGCAAGGCACAGTGCGATCTCGCCAGAACAACCTTATCATGCAAGACCACGCTGGGTGAAGACTTCAGGGCGGGTCTAAAGCTGCCTCGCACTGATTGGACTTTGTCAAAGGCGGTAAAGCTGGCTTCCTTTCAGGAGAATCTGTGTAGCTCACTCCCTGTTGGTTAGCTATAGTGAAATAGCATACCGGGAACCAATACAAGGGGGGCGCCATATCTCAGGAACAAGCGGGACGGTTCCAGGAACAAAATAAATAGTGTTGAAATCAGGCTAACTGTGGGATTCAGGTCAGATAAACAGTTTGCATTATATGACTGACCTGGGGACAGGTCCTCTTTAAACAACTTTAGATCATCAGGGATATTATTATTATTAACCTCCCATCTCACCCTAAGAATATTCACCATAATCCATTAACCTCCCTCAGACCACCAGCAACATTCAGTATCAACTTATTATCCACTCTCAGCTGCCAGAAAAGACATGGTATTAACCCCTAAGTTTAGTGGTTTTAGAGTTTGTCTTAAAGTATTCAGGTGGCATAGTGACCCTACAAAATATTCAGTTCAATGTTCCCCACAGTTTAAATTTTTAGGATTGCCTTGTCTGCAGAATTTTGTCAGGGTGCTCAGAAATGTTATGCGTGGCCCTGACGGTGGTTTGGCTCTTCTTCTGGACATTTTAAAACTCATTGTTACACTGTAGGGTGCAGGAAAATAAAGATTTTAAGAGTGTGTTACCACTAATTTCCATTCATTCTGCATGTTTGAAATCTTTATAAAAGTTAAAACATTGGCTCTTCCTGTGTGCTTTCCTTATTTGCTGTGTCTTGCAGATATTCTGTGGTCTTTGTTACATAATACAGAAACTTTACATACCCATCAAAGAATAAACTTGCTTTGCTTTCCATTGAGATTGGAGTGAATTATCACAAGAGAGGAGAAATTACTATAATAGGATGGGTTTATGTGCACAGATTTTGGCCGAAAAGTTCATATACTAGTGATTTTGACAGTCTAAACCGTCAGATTTAGAGAATTGTCACCGATCGTTCGTCCATTTTTTGTGCACCAAACGATCATGTTTGAAATCGACCAACCCACGAAATCTGTCTGCGACTCGATCTGGATTTTTTCAGTCGTTTGTCGTGAACAGTCGTTGAGACTGTATAGAAATCTTTTATAAAGAGCATGTGGCAACAATTTATCATGAAATGGGCCTCAGATGAGCATTAGATGAAACACCCACGGGAAGTGTATCTTCATGCACTTCCTGAATATATGAACGAACTTCCACTTGTTTATTTTATGCCATGCCCAAACAAATTTTCATTTGAACATTTCACTTTTGTAAAACATATCTTTATTAAAAGCTAGTACTACTAGTACCACTACTACAACTACTATTACCACTGATGATACTACTACTACTGCTACTACTACTACTAATACTACTACTTCTACTACTACTACTACTACTACTACTACAACTACTACTACTTCTACTACAACTACTACTACTACTACTACTACTACTACTACTACTACTTCTACTACAACTACTACTACTACTACTTCTACTACAACTACTACTACTACTACTAACGGTAATATAGAAAATAGAAAAATAAAGGTACTATAATCCCAATTTTCACATCACAGTACGTTTTTATATAGCAGCTCAGTGTTTGAAATTGTAAACAATGGTCACCTAACTGGACCCAAGTATTTCTGAGAATGAGACAAGGAGGGTTCACAACCAAACAGGGGTGCCCTCCTGGATGAATGTCTCCTCACAAAGTGGCGTCAAACATGCGTAGTATACATGGAGAGGGGGCTCCATATGGCTCCTACAGCTCTGTAGCCGCCACCAGGGCTACTTCCGTAACTACCATAAAACAGAATAGAGAGAACCTTGCTCATGTACAACAATCTCTCCATTGAGTCTCAATTTTTCTGAAGCAAACTTTACATTTCGTGCTTTGCTTTACACAGTGCCTTAGTTAAATTATACATTTCTGCATACCAGCCACCACTAGTGGGAAATTGTGAGCTTACTGAAGACTGGTTTAGACTTTATTGAGTTAAATGAGAGCTGTACAAATCTGTTTGAAGTAAGCTTTCCCTAGTGGCGGCTACAGAGCTGTAGAGCCATATGAAGCCTCTGTACACCACCATACCACCATTTTAAAGAGATACCATTCCTGAGAAACAATGTGAATACCTCTGTAATGTGGCATCAGAAGGAGCGTGCCATGATGTATCTCGTTTTGCACCCACGTGAAATCAGATATGTAGGGGGGTACAGTATCGCTCTATAAACTTCTCTTGGTGTTGTATTATAGTTGATTCCAGATTCCAGATTCCAATTTTATATAGTTCAGCGTTTGTGCGGAGCTGTAATACAGATGTCTGCATGAGTCTTAGAGGTGCAGCATAGGAGAAGTCTTGTATGAAAGCTTGGGTAACATGGTAAACAGCGATGAAAAAAACAATTATGACTGTTTTAGAGAAACAGAATCACTACTACTTTATAATCATTAGACAAAAAGGCCGACCCGGCTGAAATATATGAATAGATTGGATTAAGCATATTTTAATTAATTTATTAGCAGTTACAGTCCCTGTGTGCCGTATGTGTCCATAATACTGTCTCCTCTCTGCTTCTTTAACTGAAAGGATCCCACCGCTTTAATTCACTGGCATAATGTCTTCAGAGGATTTAGCTTTCTTTTAGAAGTCTGGCTATTGTCAGGGGCTCAGGGCTATAGTCCATGTCACATCAGCAGCATGCCTTGTAGTTATATCTCCGCCACCTGCAGCCTGAATGTTATTGAAGAGCCCGTTTACTGCAGCTAATTGCAGATAGTAAAAAGTCAGCACCACCACATGCTACAGGAGACACCATGTGCTTTCCAGTCTACTGCCCTGTTTAACAGCTTTACCGATACATTATCAAAAAGCTTAGAAATTGAATTTAGAATTTTTCTGTGTAGACCAGATATCTGCAAATCATTGGGATATACTGTATTAAAGAGAATTTTAACCACTGTATTAAAGAATATTTTCATGCTGGAATCAACTTTTCTTATTCAAAAATACTTCTTTAGATTAGAATTCGGTACGGAGTGATCGTCTGGCAAACTTGGGTGACAAGCCAGTGGAAATTGAAATGCTGCCATATTGGTTTAATATTAAGTTTTATTTAAAAAAAAAAGGGGGAAAATGTTGATGCTTTTTATAATTCTAGCACCATTGATCCCCCTTAACGGCTATCTTATGCCTATCCTACTGGTTCAGTAAGGGGTCAGGACTTCAAGGCTGGTGAAACATGGATCTGCTGAATGATTGTTTGTATGCCTTTGCTGGACCAGATTGGATAAACGTGACTTAAAGCTCAGACACATATTAATAATTATTCTTAACCATGTAAGTGAAGGAAATGAACTTGGGTCAATGCTGACAGAGAGTGAATTATCAATGGTTTAATAGCTGATATGTATCATTACAATAAATGATATCATGTCTAAAACCATAAAAGGCAGCAATATTTCAAGGTTAAGTGTCATGTCAGACATGAAAGCGACAGATAATGTCCATTACTATAAAATATATCAGTGCTGACTGATTGAAACACTATGACTTTTACATGGTGGAAGAGGGGGATAAGAAATGGCATTTATTTTACCCTGTAAAAATACCCTTGCGGAGAGAGGAATTCCAGGGTCACAAGGGGAAGTGTTATCAGATGACCATGAAGAATCTCCTCTTATCTCCTTGCAGCACTAGTTTAAAGCTCGGCTTGACAGTGACATATACAAAGTTGTTATGTCCAGCCATTGAGGATGACTTGCTGCAGCTGGCACGGTGATAAGAAACCAACATCACAACCCATAGTAAATGAACTGTGTCATGATTATTGCATTGGGTTTAACTTTTTTGTTTTGCTTTTTTAAGTTTTCCAATAACCTGGAATGCCCTGTGTGAATAAAATATTTGTTCACATTGGTCATAATCCACAATTCAGTTACAAATTTTTAATTTCTGCTACGATGATATATTTTTGGAAGTGACTATAGGAAACCCATATTTCCAGTGTGGAAGTGTAACTGCTGTAACCACCAGTTATCTGTCAGTAAATTTGTCTTAATAACTGACCCTATATACAGTATATTGTATGATGCCACATCCAGAGGCAGTTAGGAATTCTGTAGTGAACGATGCAACAGAGGAAAATGATTGTTATTCACTACACGCTTCAGCACTCGGTCGCCCCGCACTCTGAGTTTGTGTGGTCTACGACTTCATGACTGAGGTCCCATGCACACGACCGTAATTTTGATCCGGGTAAATATTTAAATTTGAAATTAACACACTGGTTTTTCACCCCCTAAACTGGCACTATTCTAGGGATAGGATATGTCTGTAAGTTTGGTAATGTGAATGTCATATTGTAGCAAGAACATATGGTTATATCTAAGGGTTCCTATGGTGAGTCACACAGCAGGATCTTGCGAGCTACATGTGGCTCCTGAGCCGCTGGTTGGGGACCACTGATTTCCCAACCCTTGACAGATGCCATTGTAATTAGATAATCCATGTTATTCACGTCACCTGTCAGTGGTTTTAATGTTATGGCCAATATACATACATATATACATTTATTTCTTTTTTAGTAAAAGAGCAGTTATTAGGATTTTTTGGTTTTGGTGCTGAATAAGCAAGAATTGTATATTACCACAGCATTTTTTTAAACTATTTTCTGCTATATTTCTGGTGGATGATTGACAGCTTATTTTACATCCCTACTGTCTATGGTCAGAAGATAATGCAGCAATAGAGAAACTGTGAGGACTTATAGCATGCTGGTGATCAGAAACTCAAGACTCCTATTGCTAACCGCACAGCTTGTGGCCTCTAGCCACACAGAATCATAGCCACTAGTTGGGAAGCAATTAGATGTTTTCACATAATAAACAATAATGGCTTATCAAAAGGTTCATCCCTAAATATTTGATTTGTGTGAATCTTATTATTAGGACCTCTACAGTTCGGGAGAGCAGAGATCCTGTGTTCAGTTTGCAGGAGAGTGGTGTCTAAACATTCACAGTCACATTATAGTAAACTGAATATATGGAAACATCTGAATATGCTCTGTTTCCATATTTTCCATAGACTATAATGGACAGTGACCAATATGTGTGTCTACCTCTCAACTGCAAACTATGGGAAGCAGAACAACTAATGCAAATGCAGGTTTCAAATGACGTCAAGCAGGGGCGTCCCAATCGCGACCCGGCCGTGGCCGCCAGCATCTATAGTAATTGGGGCCTATGTAATAAAATACACAGCCCCTGTTACTATAGTAATGACACATACTTACCCATCTTCCTTCCCGAGCACAGCAGAAGTCCTGACGTCTTCTCGCGTCATGACGTCACGACGCTGTGCACCGCGGATGACGTCACGACGCTGTGCACCGCGGATGACGTCACGACGCTCGATGGTGTTTTGACATCTGCTGCACCCGGAGCCGAAGAGCAGGTAAGTGTAAGGTTACAGTCTGCTGGGGTCCTGTATCTAAGCCTGCCTTGTGGTAGGCTTAGATACAGGGTCTAACAGACCGTGTTACATATGGACCCTTCTATGTGGTATCCTTAGATTCATGGCCCATGTCTGATCCTGTCTGATGGGTCCTGTATCTAAGTTTACCACATAGAGGGCTTAGATACAGGGCCCCAGCAGATAGTAATCCTATACAGTATAAGATTACTGTGCTAGAGCAGTGTTTCTAAGTCTACCTTGTGGTAGGCTTAGATACATGTCTAACAGACAGTATCACACATGGGCCCTGTACCTAAGCCTACCACATGTGTTACTAATGTTGTTGTTTTTTTGTGTTTGTGTTTTCTTACAGGTTCGGTTGTTGGACTACGTCGGATTCGAGGACTGCTTCGATGACGGCTTTTTTTATTTTCAATAAAATGGTTAATGAGCGTTGTGTGTGGGGGGGGGGGGGGGTTATTTCAATAAAATATTTATCTATGTCTTTGTATTTTCTTTTAAACTTTATTACTACCGCCTTAGTAATAGCCGCTGGCTGATTGACAGTATCCACTACTAAGGCGGGGCTTACTGTTAGCCTGTGCAGAGGCGTATACTAACCCCAATTATTACCCCGGTACCCACCGCCATCTAGTGATGGTCAGGCACTGGGGCGGCCGCTGTCTGGTATTATTAGGCTGGGAAAGGCCATAAACTGTGGCCCTTCCCACCCTGGTAATGCTAGCCTGCTGCTGCTATGTTGTATCTGGCTGGTTATGAAAATTGGGGGGGACCCCACGTCATTTTTTTAAATTATTTATTTTTTAAATAACTGGAAAAAACGACATGGCCCCCTCCCCCAATTTTTCATAACCAGCCAGATACAACACAGCAGCAGCAGCAGCCTAGTATTACCAGGATGGGAAGGGCCACTGTTTCTGGCCTTTCCCAGCCTAATAATACCAGCCTGCGGCCACCCCAGTGCCCAGCCATCGCTACAGATGGCCGGGTACTGGATCTTCCCGGCACCCCTGGTGGCGGTGGGTATCGGGGTAATAATTGGGGTTAGTGTTAGCCTCTGCACCAGCTAACACTAAGCCCCGACTTAGTAATGGACGCTGTCAATCAGCCGGCGGCTATTAACCCCTTCCCCCTGCTTGCATTCTGGGCCCTAATGTCCAAGCCATTTTTTAGATTTTTCCATTGTCACATTCGAAGAGCTGTAACTTTTTTATTTTTGCGTCGGCATAGCTGTATAAGGTCTTGTTTTTTGCGGGACGACTTGCAGTTTTTATTGGTACCATTTGAGAGTAGATGCGACTTTTTGATCACTTTCTATCACATTTTTTTTAAGTCAGGATTAACAGAAAACAGCAATTTTTCCATTGTTTTTTATTTTATTTTTTACGGCGTTCACAGTGCGGGTTAAATAATGTAACAGCTTTATAGTCGGGGTCGTTACGGACGCGGCGATACCAAATATGTGTAACTTTTTTGCTTTATTGTAGTTTTTTTTAATAGTAAAGCATTTTGTAAGGGGAAAAGCTGGGTTTTTCATTTTTTTTTTTTCACTTTTTTTTTAAATTAACTTTATTAAACTTTTTTTACTTTTTTACTAGTCCCACTAGGGGACTTCCCTATCCTCCGATCGCTATTATAATACACTGCAATACTTTTGTATTGCAGTGTATTACTGCCTGTCCGTTTAAAACGGACAGGCATCTGCTAGGTCATGCCTGCGGCATGATCTAGCAGGCATTCGCTGCAGGCAGACCTGGGGGTCTTTATTAGACCCCCGGCTGCCATAGAAGACACAGACACTCGGCGATTTTATCGCCGGGTGTCAGTGAGATGAGAGGGAGCTCCCTCCCTCTCTCCAAAACCATTCAGATGCGGTACACGCTATTGTGCACCGCATCTGAAGGGTTAAACAGGTGAGATCGATACTAATATCGATCTCACCCGGCAGAGCAGGGACGCCCCCAGCCCTCAGCTGCTTCTGGCAGCTGACAGCAGGGAGATTTCACGGCTCCCTGCTCTGTTTACTTTATTCTAATGCAGCGACGTAGTTTGGCGGCGCTCTAGAATAAAGCCCACTAATGACCGCCGTAAAAAGACGTATCGGCGGTCATTAAGGGGTTAATAAGGCGGTAGTAATAAAGTCTGAAAAAATACATAAAAGGACATAAAAAAATATTTTAGTGAAATAAACCCTCCCACACAACTCTCAGTAACCATTTTATTGAGAATAAAAAAAAAGTAATCGAAGTAGTCCTCGAATCCGACGTAGTCCATCAATCGAACATGTAAAAAAAACACAAAAATAATTAGTAACAGATCAAAAAGCAAAACAATTATTATTCTTACCTTTCCTGGGTCCAGCGCTGGAGCCGCAATGTCAGCAAGGTGGGCCCTATATCTAATCCTATCATGTGTGATACTGTCTGGAGGGCCACTGTATCTAATCCTATCCATATCTATAGGGTCAGAGTGCCACAGATATGCTGGCCTATATATATACTAGTCCTTCTCAATGAATTAGAATATCATCTATAAGTTAATTTATTTCAGTAATTCAATTCAAAAAGTGAAACTCACTCATATTATATAGATTCATTACACACAGAGTGATCTATTTCCTGCATTTTTTTCTTTTAATGTTATATCAAGTCCAGAGTCAACGCAGCCGTCTACCAGGAAATTTTAGAGCACTTCATGCTTCCCTCTGCTGTCAAGCTTTATGGAGATACTGATTTCATTTTCTAGCAGGACTTGGCACCTGCCCAAACTGCAAAAAGTACCAATACCTTGTGTAATAACCACATTATCACTGTGCTTGATTGGCCAGCAAACTCGCCTGACCTAAACCCCATAGAGAATCTATGGGGTATTGTCAAGAGGAAGGTGAGAGACACCAGACCCAACAATGCAGACGAGCTGAAGGCCGCTATCAAAGCAACCTGAGCCTCGATAACATCTCAGCAGTGCCACAGGCTGGTCGCCTCCATGCCACGCCGCATTGATGCAATAATTCATGCAAAAGGAGCCCCGACCAAGTATTGAGTGCATATACTGTATATACTTTTCAGTAGGCCTACATTTCTGTATTAAAATTAATTTTTGAAATTGGGCTTATATAATATTCACATTTTTGAGACACTAAATTTTGGGTTTTTATTAACTGTTAATCATCAACATTAACCCGTTAGTGACCGGCCCATTGTCTTTTTACGTCGGTCACTAACGGGCCTTATTCCAATGCCATAGACTTTTTACGTCGCGGCATCGGAATAAGTAAACAGAGCAGGGAGCTGTCAAATCTCCCTGCTCCCAGCTGCCAGAGGCAGCTGAGGGCTGGGAGCGTCCCTGCTCTGCCGGGTGAGATCGATATTAGCATCGATCTCACCCGTTTAACCCCTCAGATGCGGTGCTCAATAGCGAGCACCGCATCTGAGTGGTTTTGGAGAGAGGGAGGGAGCTCCCTCTCATCCCACCGACACCCGGCGATAAGATCGCCGAGTGTCTGTGTCTCTAATGGCAGCCGGGGGCCTAACAAAGGCCCCCAGGTCTGCCAGTAATGAATGCCTGCTAGATCATGCCGCAGGCATGACCTAGAAGATGCCTGTCCGTTTTAAACGGACAGGCAGTAATACACTGCAATACAAAAGTATTGCAGTGTATTATAATAGCGATCGAAGAATCGCATATTAAAGTCCCCTAGTGGGACTAGTAAAAAAGTAAAAAAAAAGTTTAATAAAGTTACTTAAAAAAAAATGTGCTGATAGCGGCTGGCCGTTGTATCATGGCGCCAGCCGCTATCAGCGCCACTAGCGCTCGTCAATTCAGTTGGCCAGCACGGCTCAGTGACTGATGAATGTCACCTAGACCGAAACGTCGCACTCTGCCACTGGCATTAGAAACAAAAACAAAATTAAAAAATACCTTTTTTTCTATATTGGTGTGCCGGATACTCTTTTATATTTATGTTTGGGTTGGGCCCCTATCCGTGCAAAACCTCACCCTTCCACGTATCTGGTGCTATCTGAACCTTTACACATATAAATCTATTACATTATTTAACCCGCACGGTGAACGCCGTAAAAAATTTAATAAAAAACTGGAAAAATTGCTGTTTTCTGTGAATCCTGACTTAAAAAAAATGTGATAAAAAGTGATCAAAAAGTCGCATCTAGGGGGCGCATGCGCGCAGCTGAACATGGTGGACGCGTTCTAACCAGGCTCCGCACCTCGTGAAGGCATTCCAGCATATATATCGCTAACAGCAGACATCGAGACCCATAAAAGAAAGGAGAGGTACCTTAGAGGTTCGGGCATCCACCTATGGCCAGAGGGAGTGGAAGAAGGGGTAAGCAAACCCAGGCTCAGAGGTCCGTGGCAGATATGCTGATGGCGGCGCCGAACATGGCGGAGCAAGGCCTGCTGCAGCAGCAGCAGGGGACACAGATAGAATCCAGTTCGGCGGTGTTATCACAGGATTATCCTGTGCTCCTGCGGGAAAATAGCAGCACATCACTATTGCAGGCACAGGAGGATTTACAAGAAGAGGGCCCGATCCCAGACCTGGGACTGCCGCAATTAGCGCCCGTTCACGTCTCACAGCACTCGCCCATGCAGCCGGCCATTACTTCCGGGTTGACAGAGGACGCCATCTTTTCCTGCATATCAAGAGCCATGCAAGCTCAGATGGGGGAAATAAGCTCCAAGATAGCCGCGGTACATCAAGATTTACACAAAGTGGGGGCGCATATGCAGGCTATTGAGACCAAAATGACCTCAGTCACTGCAAGAGTTAACCAGAATACTAGATTTATGGAGGATCTGCAGGAGCAATTGGAGGAAGCGAACACCAGAATTGAGGACCTGGAAAATCGTTCTCGACGCTATAACTTCAGGATCAGAGGGGTCCCGGAATCTCAGACGGAGGTACCGGGGGTGGTTCGCCTGCTACTCACTACCTTGATACCTGATATATCGGAATCACATATGGAAATTGACCGGGCCCATAGAGCTTTGACGGCCATGAGGAGGGATGGACTTCCCAGAGATATTATAGTGAAACTCCACTATTATTCGATTAAGGAGAAGGTGATGGAAAGAGCTAGGAAGCTTCCGGTGATCACCATTTATAATACAGCGGTTCAGATATATGCTGATTTGGCTCCTCAAACCATTCAAAAAAGGCGGATGCTTCGCCCTGTTCTGCAGACCCTCAAACACCATGCGATTCCATACCGGTGGGCATTCCCATTTCGTCTCCTCTTCATGCGCAATAATAGGCAATATGGCTTCTCTACGCTACAGGAGGGAGAGGACCTGCTGAGGGACTTACATATTCTACCACCCCAGGATAAAGCCAGTTCCTCCCGACTCCCCATACGGGATCCCCCGTTGTCACCAATATGGCGTACCCAAGGAGGCCGTCCAGAGTTTCCTCGGGAACAGAGGGTGGAATCTCGTCGGCAACAATTGAATCCGACATGACGGAAAGGAGGTCGATTATAGAAGCAGATAGCTTATTATTCTTTCTCTTTCTTTATTCTTCATATCGGCCGGAGATGTCTTCAAGCAGCATGGAGGCTGAATTTCAGCCGGATACCGCCATTTGCAGTTCTCAGCGGACTGGGAGCTGGGGATCCATACGTTGGGGGGGATGTGGGGATTTCTTTTGCTTCTCTGGACTCCCACTTATAGTAATGGAAATTGGTTTATAAGCTGACCCGAAAAAGGCGAGGAAGGGTTTGGATGGGTCAAGTTCGCAGTGAGTTGGTACTCTGGCTATAGATATGTTTGTTTTGTTTTTTTTTTAAAAAAAAAAATATGAAAGTTTGCTTTACCTTATATTTAACATGTGAATGCCTATTATGCTCAGGGTTGATATAGGTTAAGGGGTTGAATGTCTGGATATATATTTTCGGAAATGCTGTGCCTTCACGACGGTCTGCTGTCCCCCTGTTAGCAGTCTTCCTTGACTGCCTAGTCGGTAGACTATGTTCGGTACTATTGGTACCTTGTGTATGTCTTATTTTTGTTCTGTCTTTTACCCCCTTCCCTTTCCTTTCTTTCCTATTTCTGACCTTTGTCTCTATGGCGGGATCCTAATACGCACATGGTTCTACCTCCTGCTCTATGATGGCGGCCATGGAATCTGCTAAAACCTTTAGCTTACTCACACATAATGTGCAGGGCCTTAATTCCCCGATCAAGCGTCGAAAAGCTTTCTTGTATTATAAATCCTCTCATGTTGATATACTATTTTTACAGGAAACGCATTTTTCTACCTCCTCTGCTCCATCGTACTTTCATAAACACTACTCACAAAAATTTTTGGCTAGTGCCTCTACTAAGCACAGGGGAGTGGGCATATGGTTGTCTCGGTCGGTCCCGTTTACACCTCACAACACGATCTCTGACCCGGATGGCAGGTACATCCTGGTCTCGGGTCTGTTACATGAATCTCCAATAACCTTTATTAACTACTATGCCCCGAACTCCAATCAACCGGCGTTCTTCCAGGGTATGTGGCGCAAGATCCATTCATCGATAGAGGGCCCGATAATCATGGGTGGGGATTCTAATATCGCCTTGGACGCGTCCATGGATAAATCCCACGCATTCAGGGTGCGACTTATACCTCCTACGTCAACCAGCATACAAGTAGCACGTTTCTTCCATTCAGTGGACGTCATAGATGTCTGGCGGGATTTTAACCCCACAGCAAGGGATTATACTTATTTCTCCTCAGCCCATAATATCCACACCCGTATTGATCATGTTATGATGTCAACTAGCTTACTCCCTAAGGTCACGGATGCTAGGATTTTAGCTACACCCTGGTCTGATCATGACCCGATTGTGGTTCGGTTGTCAGATTTATGTGGGAGACCGCCTATCTCCTCTTGGAGATTGAATGAGTCATTACTATCGGATCAGGAGATAGTTAAAGAAATCCAAAGGGAATTGGACACATATTTTCTACTTAATAAGGCACCAGACACCTCAATTATGTCCAATTGGGCGGCTCACAAAGCAGTGATTAGGGGGAAATTCATCCAGATAGCCTCGCGTAATAAGAAACGGTTGAAGGAGGTTCTGGCGTTAAAGGAGAGGAACTTTGCGGACCTGTCTAAGAAATTTAAAACAGACCCCTCAGCAGTTATTAAAGCAAAATTAGCAGAAGCTAGAACAGAATTAAATTTATGTCTGACAAGTTGGGCGGAAAAAAGTCTGCGTTGGTCACAACATAAGTTTTTTACACAAGGGGATAAACCGGGAACATTACTCTCTAGACGCCTCACGCCCCGATTTAACACCTCAACACCACCGAAACTGCGATTGGCGGATGGATCTTTATCACAGAATCCCACAAAAGTTGTAAAGGCCTTTCAGGATTTTTATTCAGCGTTGTACTCAGCTCCACTTCAGTTTGATAAAAATAAGGCTAGGGTCTTGTTGGAAAAAACATTCCCTACTAAACTTTCCCAAGGGGATAGAGAAACACTGGATGCTGAATTTAGATTGGAGGAGGTATTGGATGTTATTAAAAATCTGAAGGCTCACAAAGCCCCGGGGCCAGATGGGTTTTCCTCAGGTTATTACAAACACTTTAGGGAGGTCCTGGCCCCGCACATGGTTGAATTGTTCAATGCTTATCGGGAGGGTAACAATTTGCCCCCTTTTTCGAATCTAGCCTATATACATCTTATCCCCAAGCCTCATAAGGATCATACGGATCAGGCTAACTATCGCCCGATATCCCTTCTTGATGTGGATCTTAAGATTATGACAAAAATTCTGGTTGGTTAGATTGAATTCATTCCTAGCCACATATATACATAAGGATCAGGCGGGATTTATACCCCTCCGCCAAGCGGAAGACCAGACGAGACGGGCTGTGGACATTATCTCAGCTGTTCGTTCGGGGTGGGATGGCACTTCCGGACGTCAAAGTATGTTATTAAGCCTTGACCTCCAGAAAGCCTTTGACTCGCTATCCTGGGACTATTTGTTTTATGTCCTTGAGAGAATGGGCTTCGGTACGGGATTTTTGTCTATTCTTAAGATCTTATATTGTCTTCCTACAGCAAAAATAAATTCTAGGGGATTCATGTCGGGAGCTTTTCCAATATGCAGAGGAACGCGACAGGGGTGCCCGCTATCGCCTTCCCTGTTTGCGCTGGCTATTGAGCCATTGGCCAACCTCATACGAGATTCTCCCGACATTAGGGGGGTGAAGGTGGGAGGAGTAGAACACAAATGTGCCTTGTTCGCGGATGACATACTGCTTTTCATATCGACACCTCTCACATCATTGCCGAATCTCTTTCATATTCTTGATCAGTTTGGCAAGCTGTCTGGGCTTAAGGTCAATCACTCCAAGTCGGTGGCAATGAACCTTACATTGCCAATAGGGGTAGTGAAGCTCCTAAAAATTAACTTTGATTTTCATTGGGATGCACGTAGATTGACGTATTTGGGTATTAAATTGACACCTACCATAGAGTCCCTTTACGAGGACAATTTCCCTCCACTTTTTCAACAAATAGCTACGGATCTCACTAGATGGTCCCCTCTTAATCTTTCATGGTTTGGCCGCATTGCCTCCATCAAAATGACGATATTGCCCAGATTGCTATATTATTTTCGCACGCTCCCTATTGTGGTCCCTCAGAAGGCGCTTAGACAAATCCAAGGGCTCATCATGGGGTTTATTTGGGGTTCTAAAAGACCGAGAATACAGAGACAAACTTTATTCACCCCTAAAACGGCGGGGGGTCTGGGGGTTCCCAATATCCAACAATACTATCACGCAGCACGTCTGGCGCAATTTACAGATATGTATGCGAGACCATACTGTCCCCAGTGGACGCAAATTGAGACGGCCGCATGTACCAGTTTCCCGCTGGAAACGCTACTGTGGATGGAGTCCTCGGACAGGCCTCCGGTTCTCTCCCCTGTGCTTTCTCAGATGTTACAGCTGTGGGACTCGCTTAGAAAGAGATTCCATATTAAATCGCCCCATAATCCGCTCATGACCATCACGGGTAATTCTGCCTTTCCTCCGGGTCTGCGTAGAATGGAATTCCGGTGGTGGCTCAATAAGGGGTTTTACAGGATTAAGGACTTTTTTGTAGGGGGGGACATCAGAACTCTGGATTACTTTAAGGACTCACACTCGATGCCCCCATCGGAGCATTTTAGATATATCCAGATACACCACTTCTTGTTGAACTGGAAATCCAGGAGGGGGGACATCAGCACATTGACCACTTTTGAACGGCTGTGTTGGCTTTCTGGCTTACGACATAAAATTTCCACGATATATTCCGATCTGGTTACTCCGGAAGGTAAACTCCCTTACATGACACGATGGGAACATGATCTAGGTACGGGAGTGGAATTGGAGCAGTGGCGGGAGATGGCATGTACGACCTCAAAACTATCTATCAATACATCCTTGGTGGAAGCGGGTTATAAAGTATTAATGAGATGGTATATGGTCCCTACTCGTATAGCTCGCTTTAACCCATTGGTGGATAAGCACTGCTTTAGACAATGTGGTGCGGAGGGTACACTAATGCATATTCTATGGGAGTGTCCAGTGGTTGCCACATTTTGGAACCAGGTATACCAGCTTATTAACACAGTGATCCAAGTCAAACCCCCCAGGGATGTGATTACGGCTCTGCTATGCGGTCCTATTCCCGAGGTTCGGGCCCCCGCATGTAAATTTCTCCGATATGTGTTTCTGGCAGCTAAAATAACTATTGCTAGGGCCTGGCGAACACCCACGTTGTCTATGGATATGTTGATCGCTAAGATCTCATGGATAATGGTTAATGACCGCCTAACACATCAGCTGGCGGGTACATTAGACAAATTTGATGCCATTTGGGACCCATGGAGGAACCACACATTTTCGTGAATACATAGAGATGGTTAGGAGACCCTTCTACCCTACACCTTTCCTTCCCCCCCTCCTTATCCTTCATTTGTTTATTGTGTGTGTTTTGTTTTTCTCTCTTATATTTTTTCCTTAGAGGCCATGTTAAGGTACTCTATAAAGCAATGTGATGTCAAGATTGGTTACCTATGTTAGTAATGAAGGCATTTATATACTATATATTTGGCAGAAGTGTTGACATCATGAATGATATATAATGTGAGATTTATTGGAGACCATGTTGGTCTAATACTTTGTTTAATTGTATTATTGATATGCAAAAGTTGAGACTCTGCGAGTCTGTGTTATTATTATATTACAAAAAACTGTTTAATAAAAAACTATTGAAAACAAAAAGTCGCATCTACTCCAAAATGGTACCAATAAAAACTGCAAGTTTTCCTGCAAAAACAAAGCCCTCATACAGCTGCATTGGTGGAACAATAAAAAACTTATGGCTCTTCAAATATGGAGACACAAAAACAAATAATTTTGAAAAAAAAGCGTTTTTACTGTGTAAAAGTAGTAAAACATACAAAAACTATACAAATTTGGTATCGTTGCAATCGTAACAACCCGCTGAATAAAGTTATTGTGTTATTTATATCACACGGTAAACGGCGTAGATTTAAGACGCAAAAAAGAGTGGCAAAATTTCAGGTTTTTTTCTATTCCCCCCCAAATAAAAGTTAATAAAAGTTAATCAATAAATAATATGTACCTCAAAATGGTGCTATTAAAAAATACAACTTGTCCCGCAAAAAACAAGACCTTATACAGCTATGTCGACGCAAAAATAAAAAAGTTATAGCTCTTGGAATGCGACGATGGAAAAACTTATAAAATAGCCTGGTCATTAAGGTCTAAAATAGGCTGGTCATTAAGGGGTTAAAGAGGCTCTGTCATCAGATTATAAGTGCCCTATCTCCTACATAATCTGATCGGCGCTGTAATGTAGATAACAGCAGTGGTTTTTATTTTGAAAAACGATCATTTTTGAGCAAGTTATGAGCAATTTTAGATTTAGTTTCTTAAAGACCAACTGGGCGTGTTTTTACTTTTGACCAAGTGGGCGTTGTACAGAGTGTATGACGCTGACCAATCAGTGACCAATCAGTGTCATACACTTCTCATTGGGGGATGCATGGCAGGGGGACTGTGTGTGGAACCATACATGGGGGTTGTGACACTATATACAGGGGCATTTTGTGAGGAACTCTCTGCAGGTGTCTTTGATTAGAGCGCCGAGACATAACATTGTTTGGGGCCCCAGAAATGGTGAATTTGCCCCTGAGGGTTAGTACAAGGATACTTACTGCTGGGGCCCTGTATCTAAGGCTACATTCACACGAGTGTGACAGATTTATGGCCATAAAAAAACGTGCGTAAAACTGGTCGTGTGCATTGCGTTTTGCATCAGTGTGCTTTGTGTGTGGCATATATTTTCACGCACTTGCAAACACTTTTTTCAATGTAATTGATGCGTGAGTAACACGAACAGCACACGGATGTCGACCGCGTGCTGTCTGTGATTTCCATGCACCCATTGACTTCAATGGGTGACTAGGTGCGTGAAAACTCACGCATTTGTGACTAGCCCCATTGAAATCGACGGGTCCGTGTGCTGTGCGTTATTTCAATGCACATCACACGGACAAGAATCACGCTCGTCTGAATGAGCCCTAATTCTATCTGTGTTACTGTCTGCTGGGGCCCTGTATCTAAGCCTGTCATGTGTGATACTGTCTGCTGGGGCCATGTATCTAGCGGTGTTGTTACTAAACTCAGTATGTTTTTGAAATGGTTAATTTTCTAGCCCAACCCACAGGAAATCACTTGACTTGGATATGGGGTATAAATATGTGAACCTAGAACTAGGTAACTAAGCTATGATTAAGAACCCTAGAGGTTTGAAACGCGTAAGCGTCGTCCCGGGATTATCATTTTAATTGTTTAGTTTTTTTAAATGACCAAATAAAACCTATTTTTTTTTTTACAATAGTGCTGGATACACCATTTTTCTTCTTTCATTGCCATGTATCTTAGCCTATTATGTATGATACTGTTTGCTGAGACAATGAATCCAATTCTATCCAGCGGTGTAGCTATAGGAGCCTTATTCTTATAGATATGCTATCTCCGATATATATGTGCCCCATATCTTTTAAGACCCTAGCAACGCCCCTGACGCCAAGGCAACTTGATCTAGGGCCCCCATAATGTGCTTTGTTGACCACAACAGTTAAGTTATCAGTATGTGTTAAGAAACTACACATACACTCAGTGGCGGATTATCATATGGGCGTTTCGGGCGGCCGCCCGGGGCCCAAGGCTCCCAGGGGGCCCATCGTAGCCCGAACCGCACATCATTTTTATTAAGGACTCACTAATGGCCGTTTCAGAGGAAGCGCCGCTAATGGCCGTAGAAAAGTAGCGCCGCTAATGGCCGTTGAAAAGTAGCGCCGTTAATGGCCGTTGAGAGGGAGGGGCGGGCGGACTGCAACAGAATGCAGCCGCCAGCTTAGTGCTGATGAGGAGGAGGGGGATGGATATCAATTGCTGGATAGGACTAGCAGACGTGCGTCTGCTAGTCGTGGTAGAACACGCCGCTCTGACGCTTCACGTACCGCCAGTGAGGAACAGACGAGAAGGGCGGTCGAGCGACGAGGAGGTTAGTGTTCATGTTCGTCTCCATCTTCATTTCCATCTACGTGACTCCAGAGGACTCCATGAAGGGGGGAATAATCCCCCATCCCATCCCCCATAGAGCCCTCAGTATTTATTATACAGCAGGGAGGGTTGAGCGTGTAACTCACCGCAGAGGACTCTATGGGGGGACAATAATTTCCCCCCATAGACACTCAGCAGTCAGTTACACGCTCAACCCCCCCCCCCCTGCAGTATAATAAATACTGAAATACTGAGGGCTCTATGGGGGATGGGATGGGGGATTATTCCCCCCTTCATGGAGTCCTCTGGAGTTAGTTAGATGGTTAGACACCACCCCCCCATTTAGTATAATCCCCCCTTCCTATAGAGCCCTCACTAGTTACTAATATATTACAAGGGTAAGTCAGATTGTCTGAGCGACTAACTTCTGGGGGCTGTATAGGGGGGTCTGAGCGACGGGCTCTATGGGGGGGGGGCTACCCCCCCACAGAGATGTCAGAATCAGACACTTAGAGCCCCCAGCAGTCAGTCAGACAACCTCACTTCCCCTTGCAATATAATCCCCCCATACAGCCTCCAGTTTTCGCATGAGAGAAATTTATGACATATCAACAGGACCACATAATTTGTCATAAATGTCAGCTAGATGTAGGCCCCACCTCTGGGATCCGCACCTATCTCTAGAACGGGGCCCCTAATCCCCTTACTATGTGTTTCTGCTCTCGCTGCCTCCCGGCCCCATCCTGATTACATGGTCGGGAGTTACAGAAACAGCGTAGCTTGCTGAGCTACGCTGTTTCCGTAAGTCCCAAAGAACTGAATGAAAGTTACGGAAAGTCCATGAAGTCAGGAGGTGGCCGGGAGGCAGCGATAGCAGAAAGAGGTAGAACAGGGTTTAGGGGACCCGGTTCTAGAGATAGGTGCGGGTCCCAGAGGTGGCACTCACATCTATCTGACAGGATCCACAGGATATGTCATAAATTTCCCTCACGGGAAAACACCTTTAAAGTGAAACTAAACTTCTAAAAAAACTTCTGACAAGTCATAGTGAAATGTCAGAAGTTTTGCTCGGTGGGGGTCCGAGCACTGAGACCCCCATGGTTCGCTAAAACAAAGTCGCAGAAGCGCTCAGATGACTGCTGAGCCGCTTCCTTTCTGATCTGCTTTTCTCGTAAAGCCGAGCAAGCGGTGTATGGACGTACACCACTCCTAGGAATGCCGATCAGTGGCGCAGCATTCAATCGTGCGCTTCTGCCGCTTCACTTTAGCGATCGGTGGGGTTCTCAGTGCTCGGACCACCATCCGATTAAAAATTCTGACATATCAGTATGACATGTCCAAAAAATTTTAAACGTTTACTTACACTTTAAAGAGAGGTGTTAATTTTTTTAAAATTATTATTGTTATTATGTATTACTTTTTCTTTAAAAAAACGGTGTATGAGTGTCTGGTGCAACTTTCTAAATACTTTTTATTAAAAATAATTTTTACTTTTTGAGATACAGCTGCTTTATATCCTGAATACAGAGCAGCTGTATCTAGTGCAAAAACCTGTATCCGTCAGGTCAGTGGCACTGACGGGTACAGTGTCAGCAGGTTGGGGGGGGGGGGTTGGATTGCGTGTGAGGGGGCCCAAGTTGTGTCAACAGCCCAGGGCCCATGGTACACTTAATCCGCCACTGCATACACTACTAAATCACTTTTGATGCCTAATGTGTGTGACAAGGTTAGATTGTCAGCTTCACAGGCGACAGGGACTGATGTGTAATGGATCTGTGTACAGTGGTGTCGATTATGTTGTCATAATACATGCAGCAGGAAATAATTCAATATAATTTAGCCTGTAATAATAAGAATAATTATAAACTATGTTTTAAATGTCTTCTCTGCTAAAAAACCAAAAGTCCTCAAATGTTCAAAAATGTGACATGACATTTATTCGATGTATTTGGAAAGTGTTTTTTGTCTACTCAGTGGTACATACCTGAGGAATTGGAATGTGAAAGGAATCCCACATTTTATCTTTTGGGTTGTTTGACTGTGTGACTGCGCGGCACTCCTAGTTCATCTCATTCGGACGGGATCAACAAAAGGATAAATCATACATAAGTGAATTCATCTGCTTGACCTCATGTCCCCTGTCAAATGAAGTGAGCAGAGATAGGATTATATAACATCTAGATATCAGACCAGACAACTGACTACTTGGCCACAATAAAGTCTATCTGGCAACCGTTATCACTGGGCTTATCTTAGTTACTTAGGTGATCATTATAAAAACATCTGAACTGAGTCCTGTTTAGAGCCTGCATTTGAGCCTGGTTTTTGTTGTTACTCTTTTGTAGAAGGTCTGAACCCTGAGCTGACCACTGAAATGTGAGGGAAGGTATCGTGGGAAAAAATATAACTGGACATGGGATTATCAGAATTACTTAGTATGATTGTTTGACACAGTGCTTAATAAATGCCTAATGTGTAAAATAAAATCCATTCATTTAGAAAGTATAGTTTGTAAGTGGATTAAAAATTGGCTCATGGATCGTATCCAGAGAGTTGTGGTCAATGAGTCCTACTCTTGGTCCACAGTTTTTAATGGATATAAACCAAAATTCAGAGCCAGGACTGCTGTTATTCAATTTATTATTATTGCTATTATTATAGACTATGTGGAACATGAGATTAAAGAGATTTTATGTAAATAATGCTTACTCTTGTTTCAATTCCTCAACATTTTCAACATCTTAGTTTCCTGTCCTTACTCCTCATCAGAAGCAGTGTAGGCTGCCTCATATAAGAAATAACCATGCAAACAGCTGATTTCCTTTTATGGGTGAGTGTCAAAACATTTTGATGAAAAAACGTAACTCTGCCAAAGGGGTCGAGTGCCGTAGCTAGGTAAAACTGGGGCACGTTGCCCCCGATGGTCCACAGCCACCAATTTTGTAATGAAAACCGCCTGCCGCGAATTAAACAGAACACACCAATTTGTGCAAAAACGTTTGGACTTTTACGCAAAACTCTGCCACTTAAAAAAAATGGGCGGGGCTTAGAAGGAGAGGGCAGTGCAACTCACAGACCAACACATTTATTATAACTTCCGCCAGAAACTGGAAAAATTATAGAGCAAAACTATGGCCTTCCTGGCCATAAACAACGCTTGTTTTTTTCAAAAACCCTCCCATGGTGTGTCCAGCTATTCTCTAGTAAAGGACTCAATAAACTTATCTCCGGTGTATCAGGTACCAATTTACCAGTAAATTCACAAAGCAAATCTATGACCTCCCTCCAGAAGACAGCAATCATGGGAAATAGATGGTTCAAATCCACATGAGGTGACGCACACCTATGGCATCTATTGGTGTCAATTCTCCCCATATGACAAAGTCTGACTGGAGTCAAATAACACTGGTGAATGATATATAATTGAACCAATTTATTATTGGATACTTGCAGATGCGATGATAGTGGTCCAATTTGCATCCAAAAAGGACGGAATCTGTAAATAACATGTTTAATAGTAGCAACAACAAATGTGAGTGACTCACCTGTGGTGCAACCCAATGAGGGTAGCCAAGTGTAATGGTTTGATTCATCCCCCCAAAAATCATCCAAAAATAATCAATTAATATATATATGTAGAGTTACCCACTCTCTAGGCTCCAAATAAATAATTAGTATTAATATACAGTCTCATAAGCTGTAAAACAGAAATAATACCAAGAATCACACATTAGCTAAGATCATCTAAGTTGCTCCTGCTTCAGTCTGTCCGATCTACACGTAGATAAAGGCTAGACATATTTCGGGCCGTTCTTAGCTCATTCTTCAGTAGCTAATACAAATACTGGACTGGACCTGTAGGTCCACTGATCGCTCATTTGACTCTTTAGGAAGCGATGAAGTGCACTAGGTATGCACCAGTTATGGCTGTTAGATAATTACAAATACCGTAGTAGATTTTTTTCAACTTAATCCAAAAATGAATGAAACATTAATAAATTCTGGGCTGGATCCAAATATACAAAAATTACTCACAACATATTAAAAATAATGCATATATCAATAACCATACTTAGATCAACAATAAAAATATGGAAAAAATCATATATAAAAAAATCATATATGAAAAAGGCTATAAATAGAAGATTGGCCTTGGTATTTTTCCTGTTTTGTGGCATTTCAACCTTGAAAAAAAAATTACTTTCTGGGGTGTTTGTACCATTTCATTTACACAACATGCCTATCACTTTGAAAGTACAAAATATTTTCAATTGTGACATAAACAGTAATTTAAAAAAAAGAGAAGTTTAATGCGTATAAGTAGTCACCCCCTGAAAGTCAATACTGTGTGGCGCCACCTTTTGCTGCAATTACAGATGTATGGTAAGAATCTTGGGATATGTATCTATTAGTTTAGCACATAGACACTGGGATTTGTGCTAATTCTTCCAGGCATAACTTCTCCAACTCCTTCAAGTTAGATGGGTTGCGTTGATGTACAGCAGTCTGAAAGTCATACCACAGATTCTCAATTGGATTGATGTCTGAGCTTTGACTAGGCCATTCCAAAACATTGAAATGTTTCCTCTTTAACCCCTTCCCGCACCTGGACGTAACTGTACGTCCAGGTGAGCAGTAACTTTGCGCACCTTGGCGTACAGTTACGTCCGCGCTTTAACAGTTAACCGCCGCGCGGCGCTACACCGCAGCGGCGGTTAACTGTGCAGGGTGTCAGCCCTGCTCTCCCCGTTGCCGATCAGCGGCCTGTCGCCGCTGAAATCGGCAATTAACCCCTTCGATGCGGTGGTCGATTGCGATCACCACATCGAAGAGGTTTACAGCGGATCGGCAGCCCCCCACATGTATTTGCGGGGGCTGGCGATCCTTATCATGGCAACCAGAGGCCAGACAATGACCTCCGGGTTGCCATGTACGGAAGCCTCGGAGGATCAGCCTCCGGCCGTTCCTCCTCTGCTTCCTGTCAGTGTGACTGTCACGTCACAATGACAGTTAGAACACATTACACTACGTGTGTAGTGTAATGTGTTCCAGCAGCAATAAGAGCTGCAAGTCTAAGTGTCCCCTAGTGGGACAAGTAAAAAAAGTAAAAAAAAGATAATAAAAATGTTTTTAAAAAGTGTAAAAATAAAAGTTAGAAGTGACATAAACAAAGAATGCTTTTTTTCCTATAATAAGTCTTTTATTATAGGAAAAAAATTAACACGTTAAAAAAAGTACACATATTTGGTATCGCCGCGTTCGTAACGACCCCAACTATAAAACTGTAATATTATTTTTCCCGCACGGTGAACACCGCAAAAAAAATAAACAAAAAACAGTGCCCGAATCACAATTTTTTGGTTACCAACCCTCCCAAAATATACAATAAAAAGTGATCAAAAAGTCGCACGTACGCCAAAATGGTACCAATACAAACTACATCCCGTCCCGCAAAAAACAAGCCCTTACATCGCTTTTTTGACTGAAAAATAAAAACGTTATGGCTCTCAGAATAGGGTGACACAAAAATGTATTTATTTTATAAATAAGTGATTTTATTGCACAAACGCTGCAAAACATAACAAAATTATATACATCTGGTATCGCTGTAATCGTATCGACCCGCAGAATAAAGTATAATGGTCATTTATAGCCCAGGGTGAAGGCCATAAAAAAACGAATAAAAAACATTGTCAGAATTGATGGTTTTTGGTCACCTTGCTTGCCAAAAAATGGAATAAAACGTGATCAAAAAAATTTCTGGTACCCCAAAATGGTACCAATGAAAACTACAGATTGTCCCGCAAAGAATAAACCCTCACACAGCTCCGGTGGAGAAAAAATAAAACCGTTCTGGCTCTCAGAATATGGCGATGCAAAATGTGCGGAGTGTTCCAAAAGCAGATAAGATCGGGCGCCATTTACCAGTGCGACACCGGTCACATATCTGCGGATTATTATTTATTTACTGCATTATTATACCCTCTTATTATACCCTGATGTACCCCGCACAGATAACATATACCCTGATGTACTCCGCACAGATAACATGTACCCTGATGTACCCCGCACAGATTACATACGCCCCCACATTACAAACTGAAACACCAGTAAAACCCCAAACAGAACAACTACCAAGCTACATCTGCGCCCCAAAAGACAAATGACGCTCCCTCCCTTCTGAGCCCTGCAGCGTGCCCAAACACCAGTTTACGTCCACAGATATGGCATCGCCATACCCGGGAGAACCCGGTTAATATTTTATGAGGTATTTGTCTTCAGTGGCACAAACTGGGCATAACATATAGTGCACTAAAGTGGCATATGAGTGGAAAATTGTAATTTTCACTCCGCACCATGCGCTGCGCATTAACCCCTTCGCGCACCACGACATAGCATGTCTTAGTGTGGGGGGTGATGTATGGAGCGTCTCACGTGAAAAATAAAGAATTTAAAACGGCAAAATCGGTTTTTTTGGTCACCTTCGCTCTAGCTAAAAATGTAATAAAAAGTGCTCAAACAGTTGTATGTACCAAAAAATGGTACCAATAAAAACGACCGCTCGTCCCTCAATAAATAAGCCCTCATACCGCTCTATTGACTGAAAAATAAAAAAGTTGTGGCTCTTCGAACGCGGGGAGGAAAAAACTAAAAAGGAAAAGAAAAAAATGGATCAGTCCAGAAAGGGTTAATTACTTTCTAATGAAAAACCATTTATGACCACACGTGGGGTATTGCCGTACTCGGGAGAAATTGCTTTACAAATGTTGAGCAGCTTTTACCCCCTTTATCCTTTGTAAAATTGAAAAAAATTCAACATTTTAGTGGAAGAAATGTTGATATTCATTTTCATGGCCCAATTCTAATAAATCCTGCAAAAGACTTGTGGGGTCTAAATGCCCACTATACCCCTAGATAGATTCTTTAAGTGGTGTAATTTTCACTTTTGGTGGGTTTCCACTGTTTTGGCCTCTCAGGGGCTTTGCAAATGCGACATGGCACCCAAAAACCATTTCAGCTAAATTTGAGCTCCCAAAGCCAAATAGCGCTCCTTGCCTTCTAAGCCCCGCTGTGGGTCCAAACAGCACTTTATTACCACATATGGCGTATTTACGTAATCGGGAGAAATGGTTTTAGAAATGTTTGGGTGCTTTTTCACCTTTATTCCTTGTAAAAATTAAAAATGGCTACCTTTTTTCAGAAAAAAAGTCGATTTTTACCTTTACAGAATAATTCCAATGAATTCAGCAAAACAACCGTGTGGTCAAAATGCTAACTTTACCCCTAGAAAAATTCCTTGATGAGTGTAGTTTCCAAAATGGGGTCACTTTCCGGGGGATTCCACTATTTTGTTCCCTCCAGTGCAATTCAAACGCGACATGGCACTGAAAACTATACCAGCAAAATCAGAATTTCAAAATCCAAATGGTGCTCCTTCCCTTCTGAGTCCTGCTGTGGGTCCAAACAGCAGTTTATTACCACATATGGGGTATTGCTATAATCAGGAGAAATTGCTTTACATATGTTGGGGTGTTTTTTCTCTTTTATTCCTTGAAAAAATTACAAATTTCTACGTTTTTTCAGAAAAAAAGTTGATTTTCACCTTCACAAACTAATTCAAATAAATTTAGCAAAAAAAACTGTGGGTTCAAAATGCTAATTATACCCCTAGATAAATTCCCTGAGGGGTGTAGTTTCCAAAATGAGGTCACTTTTGGGGGTCTTTATTGTTTTGGCCCCACAAGACCTCTTCAAACCTGACATGGTACCTAAAATATATGCTAAAAAAAAGGAGGCCCCAAAATCCACTAGGTGCTCCTTTGCTTCTGAGGCCGGTGTTTCAGTCCATGACCGCACTAGGGCCACATGTGGGGTATTTCTAAAAACTGCAGAATCTGGGCAATAAATAATAAGTTAAATTTCTCGGGTAAAACCTCCTGTGGTATAGAAAAAAATGTATTACAAATGAATTTTGTAAAAAAAAAATGAAATTTGTAACTTTCACCTCTACTTTGCTTTAATTCCTGTGAAACGCCTAAAGGGTTAATACACTTTCTGAATGCTGTTTTGAATACTTTGAGGGGTCCAGTTTTCAAAATGGGGTGATTTATGGGGACTTTCTAATATATAAGGTCCTCAAAGCCACTTCAGAACTGAACTGGTCCTTGTAAAAATCACCTTTTGAAATTTTCTTGAAAATATGAGAAATCGCTGCTAAAGTTCTAAGTCTTGTAACGTCCTAGAAAAATAAAACAATGTTCAAAAAACGATGCAAACATAAAGTAGACATATGGGTGATGTTAACTAGTGACTATTTTGTGTGGTATTACTATCTGTTTCACAAGCAGATACATTTAAATTGAGAAAAATGCTAATTTTTGCAAATTTTCTCCAAATCTTGGTGTTTTTTACAAATAAATATTGAATTTATCAACCAAATTTTTTCACTAACATAAAGTACAATATGTCACGAGAAAACAATCTCAGAATCGCTTGGATAGGTAAAAGCATTCCGGAGTTATTACCACATAAAGTGACACATGTCAGATTTGAAAAATCGGCTTCGTCCTGAAGGCCAAAACAGGCTCAGTCCTGAAGGGGTTAAACCTCTCCAGTGTAGCTTTAGCAGTATGTTTAGGGTCATTGTCCAGCTGGAAGGTGAACCTCCGTCCGTCTCAAATCTCCGCAGACTGAAACAGATTTTCTTCAAGAATTGCCCTGTACTTAAAGAGGCTCTATCACCAGATTTTCAAACCCCTATCTCGTATTGCAGCAGATCGGCGCTGCAATGTAGATTACAGTAACGTTTTTGTTATCTACAACGTTACGTTACTGTTATCTACATTGCAGCGCCGATCTGCTGCAATACGAGATAGGGGTTTGAAAATCTGGTGACAGAGCCTCTTTAATGCCATTCATATTTTCTTCAATCCTGACCAGTTTCTCAGTCCATACCAATGAAAAGCATCCCCAGAGCATGATGCTGCCATCACCATGCTTCACTGTGGGAATAGTGTTTTAGGGGTGATGGGAAGTGTTGGGTTTATGAAACACAAAGCGTATCCCATGATCGTCAAAAGTTCCATTTTAGTCTCATCTGATCAGAGAACCTTCTTCCATGTGTTTGGGGTGTCTATAACATGCTGTTAAACTAAAAACGTGTTTAATGGCTTCTTCCTGGCCACTTTTCCATAAAGCCTCACTCTGTGGAGTGTATGGCTTATAGTGGTCCTATGGACAGATAGTGCCATCTCCGCTGTGGATCTTTGGAGCTCCCTCAGTGTTCTCGCTGGTGTCTTTGTTAAATCTCAGATTGATGCCCTTCTTGCCCGTTCTGTGAGTTTTGGTGGGCGGCCTCCTCTTGTCGGGTTTGTAGTTGTGCCATATTCTTTTCATTTTGTTATAATGGATTTAATGGTGCTCTGTTGGATGTTCAAAGTTTGGGATATATTTTTATAACCCAACCCTGGTCTATAGTTCTCCACAGCCTTGTTTCTGACCTGTTTGGAAAGATCCTTGGTCTTCATGTTGCTTGCTTAGTGGTGTTAGACTTTTTCCGAACACGTGCATTTATACTGACATCATGTGACAGATCATGTGACACTTTAATTGCACAGGGGAACCGTATTTAACTAATTATATGACTTCTAAAGTTAATTGGTTGACCAGACCATATTAAGGGGTTTGATGGAAAAGTAGGTGAATAACAAGGTATTTTATTTCACTCTACTGTAACAGTTTGGACTATTTTGTCAGCAGGTCCATTACATACAATCAAATTTAAAATCAATTTTAATTCCAGGTTGTAATGCAACAAAACAGGAAAAAACACAAAGGGCGTGATTACCTTTGCAAGGCACTATATATATATATATATATATATATATATATATATATATATATATATATATATATAACTAGGGATATATTATAAAAAGTTATATATAAAAAATTATATATAATCAAAATAATCAGAAATTAGAGATTGGTCATGATTGCTAGATGTATCTTTATTACATTTATAATATTCCGAAAGTTGGCATCCTATAATTTGCACGATGGCTATTTAGGTTTCGGTTTATAGTTGAACATTTGGGTGATGGAGCCGGACCAAGGTTTCACAAACAAAAAGCGACTACCTAAGAAAAAGTATGCACACCCACATGGAGAGGACCAGGGCATATCAGGGCACTGGTAGATAGTCTAGAAGTGGTTTTACACGGGCAGATGTTTGCCCATGTTCAGCCACCTTAACGAGCGCCAACTGACAGTACGCCTTGTTAATCATCGCTGGTTTACTGCATTCAAACGGAGCAATGATCAGCAGTATGGGGACGAACAATTGATGTTTGATTGACATCCCCCGGGCTGATACAACTTTCTCAGATGCGCCATTGCCTTGTACTACTTGGGCACATACTGTAGAGCGAGGTGTACTCTGCCCGGCTTCATCACTGCACCGCGAATGCCAGGGGAGTACAAGGCAATGGCGCATCCGCAAGAGTTTGAGGAGGCTGGTAGTGAAGTAGAACAGCAAGGAGGATGTCAATCAAAATATTTGGCCACCGGCTGTCGGCTACAGAAGCTATGCCTGCGAGATTACCATCACGTACATGCACATCGGGATGTGGGAAGGGGAACCTTCCTGTGATGTATATGTACGTGATGATACGTGAAGGGGTTAAAAACGGCAGTTTAACGGCTATAACTTTTTGGTTAGGCTCACATTGAGTTTAGCAACATTTTATAATTGACAGACCGTGCTTACTCAATGTGGTAGATTTGCTATTCAAAAAGCGACAGATCTCTGGCTCAAATTGAGCCAGCATTCTGATGTAGATGCTGTGCAACAAATTTATTAACTGTTTTAGACACTTTTTTCAACACGCTCGACAAGGAGGCTTGAGTAAGTGGTAACGGGCATGGCTAAAAATCGAACAGCATACGCCTAAAATGAGCCAAAATTTTGCAACAAATAGATGGTATAAGGAGGAGAAAAGTGTCCAGCATGTCATATCATATCATACGGCTTGCAGCACTGGGATATATTTGCTACATTTTCTGACTGCCATGTCTAACTTTACACTGTCACTGAGACAGCATTAATAAATTCTCCCCAAAGTTTTTGCTTCTTTATTAGGCTTTAGGCAAATGAAAATAGTCAAAAATATACTTTTCTTTGTTCTGATTAAGTTCTTTTTTTAATCATGTAAAGCATAGTTCATCAATGTGTTTAGTGTAATAATGTTCGAATTATTGCAAGAGATAGTGTTGGCGCATTGTGTCATGCGTGTTTTGTTATGCTTTACCATCATCCTTATTATTATTATTATTTTTGATTCTCTGTTAGGCCTCATGCACACGAACGTGCTTTTGCGGCCGCAATTCCCCCGAAAATCCATGGGAGAATTGCGGCCCCATTCATTCCTATGGAGCCATGCACACGGCTGTGGTTTTCACGGTCCGTGCATGGCCCCAGAGTCCGGACCGCACAAAGAACGGGCAAGCCTTATTACGGCCGTTTTCTGCGGTATGGGCTCATTGAAAATAATGGCCACGGCCATGTGCACAGCCCCGGAAATCATGTCCGTGCACATGGCTACGGTCGTGTGCATGAAGCCTTAGGCCTTATTCACACAAACGTGTCCATTTTGCATGCATAAAAATGTAATTGCGTATGTCATCTGTATGTCATGCGTTTTTTACGTCAGCAAAATAAACTGAAGGAGGTGGTTTTCTTTTTCTCATCATTTCTTTAGCAACTTTTGCGTGAATCACGCACAGCACACGGATGTTTTTCACTAAATACCCCACATCATCATTTGCTAGACCCCCACAGGTGGATCCCGTATATGCAGCGGAGAGGAGGAAACTTTAGGGCCTTGTGCTGCTTATAGCACTAGTGAAGAAGTCAAAGATTAGGCAATACTGGAGCGCTGGTATTTTGTATAATACCCTAAAAACCCGGCCTGGGTATAAAGTATTGGTTCAAAGCGTACCACACCAATCCATGGATTATTAATTTTGTTATTCATTCATTATTATATCATCATATTATGCTGTACTCCACCCATATACATATACCCTGATGTACTCTGCCCAGTTTACATATACTCTGATGCACTCCGCCCAGTTTACATATACCCTGATGTACTCCGCCCAGTTTACATTTACCCTGATGCACTCCGCCCAGCTTACATATACCCTGATGTACTCTGCCCAGTTTACATATACCCTGATGTATTCGGCACAGCTTACATATACCCGGATGCACTCCGCCCAGCTTACGTATACCCTGGTGTACTCCGCCCAGTTTACATATACCCTGATGTACTCCGCCCAGCTCACATATACCTTGATGTACTCCGCACAGCTTACATATACCCTGATGTACTCCGCCCAGCTTACATATGCCCCCACATTATAAGCTGAAATACCAGTAAAATCCCAAGCAAAATCTGCGCTTCAAAAGCAAAATGGCGGTCCTTCTGAGACTGACAGTGTACCCAAACAGCAATTTATAACCACATATGGGGTATTTATGCACTCTGGAGAACCCGCTTTTCAATATATGGGGTGTGTCCCCAGTGGTACAAGCTGGGCACAACACATTGGGCACTGAAATGGCATATCTGTGGAATATGGCAATTTTCAATCTGCAACATCTACTGTGCACTAATTTTTGCAAAACACTTGTCGGGTCAAAATGCTCACTACAATTCTAGATGAATTGCTTGAGGGATCTAGTTTCCAAAATGAGATAATTTTTCGGGGTTTCCACTGTACTGGTACTTTAGCTCAATGCAACATGGTGTAAAAAAACTAATCTTGTAAAATTTCCACTCCAAATAGCTCTCCTTCCCTTTAGAGTCTTGCTGTGTGTCCAAATAGCCGTTTACGACCACATATGGGGTATTGCCTTAGTCGGGAGAAAATGCTTTACAAACATTGTGGTGCTTTTCTCCTTGTGAAAATGCAAAATTTTGTGCTAGAACTACATCTTATTGGAATTTTTTTTATTTTTTTTTTATTTTCACATCCCAATTCTAATAAAATTTGCAAAAACCTGTGGGGTCAAAATACACACTACACCCCTAGATTAATTCCTCAAGGGGTGTAGTTTACCAAATGGATTCACATTTCAGTTTATTCACTGTGCTGGTACCAGAGGCTCTGTAAATGCAACATGGCGCCCAGGGATCAATCCAGCAAAATCTGCGCTCCAAATGCCAAATGGTGCTCCTTCCCTTCTGAGTCCTGCTGTGTATCCAAACAGCAGTTTATGACCACATATACAGTATTTCCCTACTCTGAAGAAGTTGCTTTACACATGTTGGGGTGCTTTATCTCCTTTATTTGTTGAGAAAATGAAACATTTTGAACTACAGCTACGTCTTATTGGAAAAAACATTTTTTTTCATTTTCATTGCCCATTTCTAATAAAATCTGTGGGGTCAAAATGCTCACTACACCCCTAGATGAATTTCTCAATGGGTGTAGTTTGCCAAATGGAGTCACTTTTGGGGAGTTTCCACTGTATTGGTGCCTTAGGGGCTTTGCAAAAGCGACATGGTGCAGAAAAACCAATGCAGCAAAATCTGCACTCCAAAGCCAAATGGTGCGCCTTCCATTCTGAGCCCTGATGTGTATTCATACAGTAGTTTATTACCACATATTGGGTATTTACGTACTCTGGAGAAGTTGCTTTATAAATGTTAGGGTGAGTTTTCTCCTTTATTTGATGAGAAAATTAAACATTTTGAGCTAAAGCTACGTCTTAGTGGAAAAAAAAATAAAAATTCATTTTCACTGCCCAATTCTAATACAATCTATGGAACACCTGTGGGGTCAATATGCCCACTGCAACCTTAGATGAATTCCTTGTGGGTGTAGTTTCCAAAATAGGGGCCTTTTGTGAGGAGTTTTCTTTGTTTTGGCATCACAAGACCTCTTCAGACCTGACATGGTGCCTACAATTTAATCTAATAAAAAGAAGGCCCCAAAATCCACTAGGTGCTCCTTTGCTTCTGAGGCCTGTGTTTCAGTCTATTAACACACTAGGGCAACATCTGGGATATTTCTAAAAACTGAAGAATCTGGGCAATAAATATTGAGTTGTGTTTCTCTGGTAAAAACTTCTGTGTTACAGAAAAACTGGATTCAAATTGAATTTCTGCAACAAAAAAAAAGAAGACATTTGTGCATTTCTCCTCTACTTTTCTTCAATTCCTGTGAAACGCCTAAAGGGTTAAGAAACTTTCTAAATGCTGTTTCGAATACTATGAGGGTTGCAGTTTTTAAAATGTGGTGATTTATGGGGGTTTCCCAAAATATAGGCCCCTCAAAGCCATGTCAAAACTGAACTGGACCCTATAAAAATAGGCTTTTGAAATTGTCTTGAAAATGTGAGAAATTGCAGCTAAAGTTCTAAGCCTTGTAACGTCCTAGAAAAATAAAATGATGTTCAAAAAATGATGCCAACGTAAAGTACACATATGGGAAATGTTAACTAGTAAGTATTTTGTGTGGTATTACTAATCTGTCTTACAAGCAGATACATTCAAATTTAGAAAAATTAACTTATCGACAAAATTTTACCCCTGACATAAAGTACAATTTGTCACGGGAAAAAAATGTCAGAATCGCATGGCTAGGTGAAAGCATTACAAAGTTATTACCACACAGAGAGACACGTCATATTTTAAAAATGGGGCTCTGTCATGTAGTCCAAAAGTGGCTGCAACGGGAAGGGGTTAAATCACCAGACCGTGCAATTAAGGCCGTGCAATTGATGTCAACGGGAGGTCTGAGGCGTAATCGCGCAAAGATAGGGCATGTCCCTTCTTTCTCCCGCGAGACGGTTTTACTGCCCGCGGGAGAAAACCGCCTCCACCTCCCATTGAAATCAATGGGAGGCATTTTCGGCCGGTTTTTGTCGAGTACGGCTTTCGCGTAAAAAAAAACCTCAGTGTGAACATACCCTAAAGTTATTTCCTGGTCAGTAAAGGGTTCATATTTTGATAATAAGATAACTATCCTCCATTATTGTACATAACTGTGATGTTCAAGAAAAAATACATATATTCATATTATAAAGTGCATTAACTACTGTGCTGTACGAAGTGGTGACTTTGATGTAAAGATATTTTCTATATGTTTAATTTCAAATAAACATGCTAAATTTGTCACTCTATGTCAAAAGGTTAGGAACAATAGGCTGGGAGAAGGGCAGAGCTTTGAAAAATAAAGGTTAAAAGGTTGGACAGACTGCAGGCTCTGCATTGTAAAACAAAAGGAAAACCCGAGGGTATTCTTTTAACCTAGGAGAACAATAGATCCAAATAGGTCTCTATTAATAGCCCTCTGAACAGAATGATAATAGTGGTTTTGTATTCTGAGCATTCCTCCAGATGATACCAGGCCTGGTGTAGAGACCTGAGGAGTCTCGAAAGTATGCGGTTTAACATCATTTCTTTTTGTCAGTCATTAAAAGGTATCATATCCGCAAGAATGCGATTTTGTTTCTCTTACTTAGAGCAATAAAAAAAAAAAAACAACTTGCACCAAAACTTTTTTTTCCTTTTGTTCAGATGTTTTTATTTACAGAAAATTCTATAGGCAACGAGTAGTTTTATATTTAATGTTAGGTCATGTTCTATTTGGAGAGCCAGTCACCTACACAAACAGCTTTGTTGCTGGGACACTGACATTGTTGCAGAGGTATATTCTTAGTGAAATAACCTTTGATGTGACTGTTGTTAGGGAACACAGCCTGTAGGGTAGCCGGGACTGTAACTCCAAGGGGTCCCTTTAAAAAGAGAGTGTGTGCCATGTGACTGGGATACAGTTATATTACATATGGTAGCATGACACTATTATTTCCTACTGAAAGATGTGGTTGCACCATATGGTTGCACCAGTGGTCAGAAGACATACACTTCGTTACACTTAAGGCCCACTTTCCACCAACCACTTACCGGGCAAACGAACGTTCACAGAACGCTCGTGCCCAATCATTGCCCTGCGTAAACAGGGCAACAATCAGCCGATGAACAAGCAAACGCTCGTTCATCGGCTGATTGTATAATTTTAAATGCCTAAATTATTATTGTTTTTGGCAGCACATCTCCCTGTGTAAACAGGGAGACGTGCTGCCGACATGATAAAAATGTATGGGGATGAGTGATTGTAGTAACGAGCGCTTGTCCCCATACTAGCGCCTTGTGAAAGGAGCAAAAGAGCGCCGATAAACGAGCTGTCTCGTTAATCGGCAATCGTTTGCACGGCCCAAATTGGGCCCTGCAAAAGTACACTTAGACCTGCTGTGGTTATCTGTAGCATTTCCCTTTCAACCTGTTGCTTTTCTCTTTTCATAGTACATACAGTTATTATTGGTTGAGTATGTGAATGCAGTCAGAAGATGACCTCTGACCACATTGACAGGTTTTAGAGAAGACAGAAATTATCTACTTGTTTGTTCCATTGTTTGCCTAATGTTGCTATAGAAAAACACACAAAACAAAGCAGGCAAATCACTAGTAATTGCACAACCCAATAAGTAAAAAACGAAATATTTATTATTTCATTGTGCCACAAAAACACACACAATTAAGACACCATATGTGGTAGTATCTAGGCCCGGTCTAAAATAAGAGACGTGACCAGAGACCAGCACTGATACAATACATAGTACATAATACACTAGTCTTACCCAGCAAGAGAATCAATCGTAGTAAAAAATACAAAGCAACTAATGGTACACAAATAGAACATATACATACAGTATATAAAGTGCCATGTGCAATATACAATACCAACTCTGGCTACTATGATCTCAAGATGGAAAAGCCTTTATGGGGTAAAGCAGCTTGGTAGGCACTAAATCTGGGGCTGGTCTCAATCCCTTGCCGAACACGGCTTCCTCAGGGGTCTGTTAAAACTGTGGCTAAGTCAACGATCTTTATATAGGTAGCTGCAGGTGCAGTCAACATACAAGCTGTCGTAATTGATAGTTATATGGATATAGTCATTGAATAGTTTCTTCTGTATCTATATTTGACACTGTCATTTTGGTCATGGTAGATCTGGAAGCAGATAAATTCTGGTTATTGGCTGAATGCCACCATGACACTGAAGAGGAAGAAGTATGAACTGGATTTTTTAAATGCACAAAATGATTTGTGTGTGTAGAAGGCAATTTTGTGATCTTAGTTTGTGTGCTACCCTAGGTATAACTGGGAAAAAAATAGAACACAAAAAAAGATGGCGTTCTTCAGTTTTCCTGGACTTTTGTTATGCTGTGAAGATCTTTTTCTTGTTACATTTTTTTAAATACAATTTTTTTTTCAATTTTTACCGGTTATGCTGGTAAACAGCAGTGAGAGCTTATATTTTGAATGCATTATGTCAGAATTTTTTAATAAAGAGAAACCATGAAGTCAATAACACGCGCTGGCCCTGATGCCGAAAGGTGGAGGAGCCAGTCCATTAGTGCTGGTTTCCTGCCTGCCATGGGAAACAAGCTTCTTGAGTTTGTAAGGACGGAAGTTGCCTGTTTTTTCCACCTCAATAGAGTAGAACACAGGCGGACTGAATGACATCATCATTATATGGGATGACTCTTTCGCTGCCATGAGTAAGGTACAGTACAAACACATTGTTAGTTGACCTGATGCACAGAACGTTAAGTGGACCTTCTTTTAGTCCCTTGTGCCTTTTCTTTATTCTCTCACTTCCTGACATTTTCTTCCTGTCTTGGAAGAAAAAACGGATATGTTGAAGCCTTACCAGGACATCCTTAGCTTGTAAATAATGAGGCTTCTTGAAAGAAAGCAAGATCTTTCTTTGCATACTTACAGCATTTATTCAATGCCTTTTAATATATTTTTCACTATAAAGCCAGGAGACATTTTTCATTAGCTGATTGATAGGAACTAAAATAGACCTAAAAATACCAAGTGGTTTTCAATGTTTTCCCAATACGGATGTTTTTCTACTTCTGTTTGCAGCTAAGTTTTGAAGAAGATGTGGTCAATGGTGTCATTCCATATAACACTGCTTGCTACTCAATGCTACCCGATTCAGAGAGTGTTCAACAAGCCCACTCCTGCAACTTGAAGGGCAATGACATTATACATATACTTCAATGGGAATGGTGCAGGGGCATTAACAGGGGGTGGGCCAGCGAGTTATGTGCCCTTTGTCCCAACTGCTGTGGGGGGGGGGGGGGGTCTGCCAACACACCACACTTGCCTTTATCAGGGTACCGTGTGAGATACATTGTACATCACAAGCAGGATATAATCAGGGTTTAGGTTAAATAGTGCCCTGTGCAATACCTACTATTGACACCCCCTTATGGTCTACCATATAGCCCTCCAAAAATTCAATGATAGAGAGTTCTAATAACTATACCATTCAATATCCAAATAACATTGCCAGATCGCTAGCTAAACAATACTGTCAAATCAATAAACTAGGGAATGTAGCTTGATTCAGTGCAGCTGACTCCAGTGCAAGCTCTTTGTGCCCAAGCCATCAGGGCCAGTGGTGCCCCCTTTAGTAGCAACAGGTGATGCACATTATTTAACCGCACAAGTCACATGCTCCTAAGGCCGGCCCTGGATGTAATTCTTACATTTTGCAGTAAATGTGTGTCATGGTGATCGTGTGATAACTAGCAGGAGTGTGGCTGTGATTGATAGCCAAACTCTTGCAGTAACGGCCGGGATTGGAGAAACCTTCGATCCCAATGGTTTAACTATTTCAGCCACTCCATCAGCACTGACCACAGTGCACACAAGGGGAGGAGACTCCTTTTATCATCTCCCCATCAGTACCAGGATTGCAATAATAATAGGACTAAAAAAATATTTAAAATAGTTAAAGATTTTGATTACGAAAAATAAAAACGCAACATAAAAAAAATACAATAAACAATTTTTTTTTTATATATCATTTTCATTTAATAAAATTTAATAAACCGTTAAAAACATAGAAATATTTTGGTATCACCATACACATCTGGAACCGTACAATAATGTTATGCCATCTATTTTTGGGAATGCCGTAAAAGAAACTAATTATAAAATTACATCAAAGGGGAGAGAAAAGACATGGACCGCACATCCACTGTATACAATGATCAATTGCGGCTAGGCAAAATATATAAATATGAACGAGAGGTTCTTTGTAACATTTTGATCAAATTGTATGCAAGCCCACTTGCCACTTCACGGCGACCTCTGAAAGTGGGTCCCTACTCTAACGGTTGCAGCACCGCATGGCGGCTACCGCCACCGCAGCGCCGCTCCTGCAGAGGGAGCAACCCAGGGGCCCAAAAGCACCCATGCCTTCAGACCGTGCCAAGCCTCCTTGGCTCTGGGCCACGTCCCCCCACAAGTGCAGCACTGCAGCAACAGACACCACCACACAGCACCACAACATGTGAACAGATGGAATGAGCTCACCTTGCCATGCGCCCCCAGTGGCCGACTGAGAGTACAAGCAGGAGCAGGAACACTTATGAGGTCATTCCTAAATTAAAATCAGCTGGGCCAAAAATGTGGAGTGCTGGTACCAAGTAAAACAAAACAACAGAGGGGATAGACTCTGTATCATATCAAAGGGGAGAGAAAAGACATGGACCGCACATCCACTGTATACAATGATCAATTGCGGCTAGGCAAAATATATAAATATGAACGAGAGGTTCTTTGTAACATTTTGATCAAATTGTATGCAAGCCCACTTGCCACTTCACGGCGACCTCTGAAAGTGGGTCCCTACTCTAACGGTTGCAGCACCGCATGGCGGCTACCGCCACCGCAGCGCCGCTCCTGCAGAGGGAGCAACCCAGGGGCCCAAAAGCACCCATGCCTTCAGACCGTGCCAAGCCTCCTTGGCTCTGGGCCACATCCCCCCACAAGTGCAGCACTACAGCAACAGACACCACCACACAGCACCACAACATGTGAACAGATGGAATGAGCTCACCTTGCCATGCGCCCCCAGTGGCCGACTGAGAGTACAAGCAGGAGCAGGAACACTTATGAGGTCATTCCTAACTGCAGGAGCGGCGCTGCGGTGGCGGTAGCCGCCATGCGGTGCTGCAACCGTTAGAGTAGGGACCCACTTTCAGAGGTCGCCGTGAAGTGGCAAGTGGGCTTGCATACAATTTGATCAAAATGTTACAAAGAACCTCTCGTTCATATTTATATATTTTGCCTAGCCGCAATTGATCATTGTATACAGTGGATGTGCGGTCCATGTCTTTTCTCTCCCCTTTGATATAATTATAAAATTACAATGACGGAATTGTGTTTTTTTTATGCATTTATCCATTCTAAGAAATTCTGAAAAATTACAGTATATTTACCCAATAATAAAGGAAAAAAAATACACAACTAATCCCACAAAAAAATGAAACCTAAAATAGACAGTTAGCTTTACTGACAGAATGCAAGGAAAAAAAAAAAAAAAAAGGCCAAATTTGCTTGTTCCTTAAGAGGTTAAATACAGGGCTAGGGTGGCCTAGCTAAAACTCTGATTTGGTAATTTGATAGGCAAAGGTGGCAAATTTAGCACTGTAGTAGCTGGATACTGAAAGGGGTATGAATTTAGTTTGGATCTCTCTCCCTGTGCTTCAATAGAGGTGATAAAAAAAAAAAATTGTGATTTTAACTACAAAAAGAGTTGATGTGAGGAATATTCTACTACAGAGATGGTGAGGGTGATGTACTACTAAGGTTTAGTAGTGAGAGTAGACAGAGTGGTGCGATGGCGCCATGAAGGATGTAGTACTGTATACTAGTAGTAGTCCTGTTGATGCATGTACTGCTTCCCTTCAAAAAAAGATTTCACGTGTTTCATGTAATTTCATTATGGACAAGTACTGCGATGTGATTGTGGGCCCCTCAGGCCAGTTAAGGTTGCACTTGATGATTTCCATAGCACCAGACTTTCTGCTCCTCGTGTTTTCAGTCAGTAATATGGTCTATGAAGGCTGACATACATGAAAAAATAAATCTGATAACGTAATAAAAAGAAAAGCTGCTATTCTCTTGTCCTACACGGAAGTCCTTCTGGGCCGTTGTAGATGGGTTATAATGCAGATTCTCTGCTTATATCAGATTGATGGTCGTTGTGATAATAGGTGACATGATTCTAAAATTATTAATATACTATAAATATAAGTCCCTCTTTTGGGGGGCAGGAGTTAACACATCCACTGGAGAGAGGGGTGTTTGTTATTTTAACTATTCTTGTGCAGAAGTCAGATCCTGTTAGATAAGCATGCCAATGACTAAAGCCCAATGCATCTAGCTATGAAAAGGTCACTGTGCAAACACTGGCTGCTGTCACACATCATTGTAGCTTTACACTGCTGACTGACTGTTACATGGACCTGGTAGATTTCCAGGCTCATTAACCCTTTGGAGACATGAAGTATAATAAAGAATCCGATGAACTGAAAACATTCCCGATATTTGTTGTCCATTGGGACCAAATAAATGAATATGCAGTTGCATAACTCAAAGCTCCTGGGCCCCAATTCAAAGTCTGTAACATCCCCCCAAAACACACACACACACTCACTCACTCACTCACGGTCAATTTATGAACTTTTTTTTACGGTGGGTTATTTACACAGCGTGTGGATGAGATTTGTTCAAATGTTATCCACTCCAGGGCCGCCATCAGGGGGGTATTAGGGGTAGTGGTGTGAGGGGCCCGGCAAACCTAATTGAAAGGGGGGCCCGGCAACTGCCGCGACATTCTTTTGGTAGGAAAAAACGGGCCCCTGCAATGGGGCCTGTTTTTTCACCAAAAGAATGTCGTGAGCTGCTGCTGCTGCTGCTGCTGCTGCGGGCCCCCTCCCCTCGTCATGTGTGGCCGTCAAACCGTCCGCCCGCGCACCCGATCGCGCGCACAAGGAAACTCCCGCGCGTGCGCACTCGCGAGTGCGCACCCACGAACGCCCGCACTGGAGACCGCACCCGCGATCGGCCGCGCGCGCACCCGCGAACGAAGTGCGCGCGCACCCGCGAACGAAGCGCGCGCAGCCGCGGACACACATGGAAAAAACTTACCTGGAGCCTGGCTGGAGGTGAAGGACTGGACGTCTGGACCGAAGACCTCGCCTGGAAGACATGGCCGGAAGAGGACTGGAGTGGGAGCAGCTCTTCTGACACAGTGAGTAAATTATCTCAAAGTGCTGATCATGTATGGCCCTGTTCACACAGTATTTTGCAGGCAAAAAAAAATCTGCCTCAAAATTCCTTAAAGAATTTTGAGGCAGATTTTGACCTGCCCACACTATCTTGCCGCGTTTTTTTGCTGCGTTTTTTGCCCGCGGCGATTGAGGACAGCAGACAAAAAACGCAGCGAAAAATGCATTTTCTGCCTCCCATTGATTTCGATGGCAGGTCAGAGGCGGAACCGCGGCAAGAAAGGACATGCTGCTTTTTCTTTTTTCCGCGACTGGCTCCCATTGATTTCAGATTAAATCAATGGGAGGCGGTTTTGGAAGTTGTTTGGTGCTGATTCTGACGCAGTGTCCGAGTCAATATCAAGGCCCAAAAACTCTGTGAACTGGGCCTTATTGTTAGGGCTTATTCAGACGAACGTGTAATACGTCCGTGCAACGCGCGTGATTTTTACGCGCCTCGCACGGACCTATGTTACTCTATGGGGCCGTGCAGACTGTCAGTGATTTTCACGCAGCGTGTGTCCGTGTGTCCGCTGCGTAAAACTCACGACATGTCCTATATTTGTGCATTGTTCGCGCATCACGCACCCATTGAAGTCAATGGGTGCGTGAAAATCACGCCCAGCACTCCCGCAGCCGTATAAACTATGAATGAAAACAGAAAAGCACCACGTGCTACAAACATACAAACAGAGTGTCATAATGATGGCGGCTGCGCGAAAATCACGCAGCCGCGCATCATACGCTGCTGACACACGGAGCTGTTATGGACCTTTTGCATGCGCTAAACGCCACGTTTTTTGCGCGTGCAAAAAGCACACGCTTGTGTAAATCCGGCCTTAGGGTAGGGACACACTAGGCATGAACACTGCGGATTTTATGCAACACATTTTATTGTGGAAAATCCGCAGCGTATCACAGTCGCAGCAGAGTGGATGAGATTTGAACAAATCTCATCCACACGCTGAAAAAACAATGGACCTGCAGTGTGGCTTTTTAAGCCGCAGCATGTCAATTTATGCTGCAGAATCGCTGCTACTCTGTTGCGGAAATGCTACGGTTCTGCCGCAAAAATCACAAAAGAGAAAAAAAAAAGGTACTTTATTAAATTGATAAAGTTTAGACTTACCCCGGCCGTAGTCCTGGTGACGCGATCCTCTACTCTTAGCGCGGCCTGCTGTCATGACGTTTCATCCCATGTGACTGCTGCAGCGGTCACATGGTCTACAGCGTCATCCCAGGAGGCGGGGCTACGTTCAGAAGAGAGAGATGCGTCACCAGGACTACGACCGGGGCAAGTCTAAACTTTTTTTTCCCTGCAGGATTCCCGCAGCGGACACGCCTCACCAAACCTGCGCCACTATTTGGTGCGGTTTTGCTGGCGGAATTCCCTGCGGCTACCGGGGCGGATAAGCTGTGTAGTTTTACTCAGCATATCCGCCTAGTGTGTCCCTTATGATGTCGCTCCTGGAGCTGCTGCCGGTCTCTAAATAGGCAGTTGGTTCAGTAGAATTTGGAATTATTTTTTTTTGTGAACCAGCTTAAAAAAATACAAAACTTTTGTGTTAGGGCCTGTTCACATCACCGTTCACTTCCGCTCCGGGGTTCTTTCTGAGGTTTCTGTCGGGTGAACCCCGCAACGGAAAGTGAAAGTGACAGCACAGCTTCCGTTTCAGTCACCATTGATCTCAATGGTGACGGAAACATCGCTAATGGTTTCCGTTCGTCACCATTCCGGCTGGTTTTCGGACGGAATCAATAGCGTAGTCGACTGCGCTAATGGTGACGGAAACGGAAGCTGTGCTATCACTTTCACTTTCCGTTGCGGGGTTCACCCGACAGAAACCTCAGATGGAACCCCGGAACGGAAGCGAACGGTGATGTGAACAGGCCCTAACACAAAAGTTTTGTATTTTTTTAAGCTGGTTCACAAAAAAAAATAATTCCAAATTCTACTGGACCAATTGCCTATTTAGAGACCGGCAGCAGCTCCAGGAGCGACATCATAAGGGACACACTAGGCGGATATGCTGAGTAAAACTCCACAGCTTATCCGCCCCGGTAGCCGCAGGGAATTCTGCCAGCAAAACCGCACCAAATAGTGGCGCAGGTTTCGTGAGGCATGTCCGCTGCGGGAATCCTGCAGGGAAAAAAAAGTTTAGACTTGCCCCGGCCGTAGTTTAGGTGACGCATCTCTCTCTTCTGAACGTAGCCCCGCCTCCTGGGATGACGCTGTAGACCATGTGACTGCTGCAGGGGTCACATGGGATGAAACGTCATGACAGGAGGCGGGGCTGCGCTAAGAATAGAGGATCTATTGCCAGGACTACGGCCGGGGTAAGTCTAAACTTTTTTATAAATTTAAAAAAGTGCCTTTTTTTTTTTTCTCATGTGTGATTTTTGCGTCAGAACCGCAGCATTTCCGCAACAGAGGAGCGGCGATTCCACAGAATACATTGACATGCTGCGGCTTAAAAAGCCAAAAGCCACACTGCAGGTCCATTTTTTTTGCAGCGTGTGGATGAGATTTGTTCAAATCTCATCCACTCTGCTGCGACTGTGATACGCTGCGGATTTTCCACAATAAAATGTGTTGCATAAAATCCGCAATGTTCATGCCTAGTGTGTTCCTACCCTAAGGCCGGATTTACACAAGCGTGTGCTTTTTGCACGCGGAAAAAACGTGGCGTTTTGCGCATGCAAAAGGTCCATAACAGCTCCGTGTGGCAGCAGCGTATGATGCGTGGCTGCGTGATTTTCGCGCAGCCGCCATCATTATGACACTCTGTTTGTATGTTTGTAGCACGTGGAGCTTTTCTGTTTTCATTCATAGTTTATACGGCTGCGGAGGTGCTGGGCGTGATTTTCACGCACCCATTGACTTCAATGGGTGCGTGATGCGCGAACAATGCACAAATATCGGACATGTCGTGAGTTTTACGCAGCGGACACACGGACACACGCTGCGTGAAAATCACTGACAGTCTGCACGGCCCCATAGAGTAACACAGGTCCGTGCGAGGCGCGTGAAATTCACGCACGTTGCACGGATGTATTACACGTTCGTCTGAATAAGCCCTAACAATAAGGCCCAGTTCACAGAGTTTTTGGGCCTTGATATTGACTCGGACACTGCGTCAGAATCAGCACCAAACAACTTCCAAAACCGCCTCCCATTGATTTAATCTGAAATCCATGGGAGCCAGTCGCGGAAAAAAGAAAAGCAGCACGTCCTTTCTTGCCGCGGTTCTGCCTCTGACCTGCATTCGAAATCAATGGGAGGCAGAAAATGCATTTTTCGCTGCGTTTTCTGTCTGCTGTCCTCAATCGCCGCAGGCAAAAAACGCGGCAAGATAGTGTGGGCAGGTCAAAATCTGCCTCAAAATTCGGTGCGCGGTTCCAGGCGGTCGCCGGTGCGCATGCGCGGGAGTTTGCGGGTGCGCGTGATCGGTCGCACGGGCGGCGGTGTTTGACGGCCCCCATGCTACTCAGGGCCGCCATCAGTGGCGGTATTAGGGGTACTGATGTGAGAGGCCCGGCCAAACCTAATTGAAAGGGGGGCCCGCAGCTCATGACATTCTTTTGGTGAAAAAAACGGGCCCCATTGCAGGGGCCTGTTTTTTTTCTACCAAAGGCAAGTCGCGGCAGTTTGCCGGGCCCCCCTTTCAATTAGGTTTGGCCGGGCCTCTCACATCAGTACCCCTAATACCCCCACTGATGGCGGCCCTGGGTACCATGATATAGTGCTGGACGGAGTACTGTTAACAGGCGGTGCCACGGTAGGGGGGCCCAGAAAATTTAGCTGTAGGGGGCCCTGAAATTCCTGATGGCGGCCCTGATCCACTCTACTGCTACTGTATTATGCTGCGGATTTTTCGCAATTAAATCTGTTGCGTAAAATCTGCAGTGTTTACGCTATGCGTGGACATACCTTAAAATAAATGCTCAGTGCTACTCCATTAACATTCCCTCCCCAGCCCCCCACATGAACACTAGGGCCCGTTTCCCCTATTATTGATCAGGTCACAGTTCATTATTTTTTAGAAAGAAAAAAACAAAACATTCCTGCAGCGGCCCCTCTTTCCTGACTGGAGCAAAAAACGCCCTGCCGTCTACCTCACTACATCATCCTACTTTTAAAAGTAGGCCAATGAACGGAGGTAACCTGGGACCATGTGATGTAAACTAACCAACGACAGCTTAGAGCTGTCAATGCTTAGTTTACTAAGCCTTGTAAGTGACACAGGATCACAGACCCAGGAAGGTAAGTATAATAATCATTTTGCTTTTTTAGTTATTAGTGTTATTAATGTTTTTTTTTGGTGGGTTTTTCTACAGGTTCGGTAGTTGGACTACGTCGGATTCGAGGACTACTTTGGTGATGGCGTTTTTATTTTCAATAAAATGGTTAACGAGGGTTGTGTGGGAGCTTTTATTTCTATAAAACAGTTTTTCTGTGTAGGTGTTTTTTTTATCTTCATTACTACTTCCTAAGTAATGACAGCTGTCTGAAAGACAGCGTCCATAACTGAGGGGGGGGGGGGCTTAGTGTTAGCCGGTGAAGAGGCTAACACTAACCCGAAATAAATACCCAAGTACCCACCGCCACCTGGGGTGATAGGAAAATCCGGGTACAATCCAGTACCCGAACATCTGAAGTGATGGTTGGGTACTTGGGTGGATGCAGGCTGGTATTATTAGATCGGTTATCCCAAAAACAATGGCCATTCCGACCCTGGTAATGCTAGGCTGCAGCTGCTTTATTGGATCCAGCTGGTTATGAAAAATGGGGGGACCCCAAGTTTTTTCAATTATTTATTTTAAAAAAAAATGATGTGGGGTCTCCCCCATTTTTCATAACCAGCCAGATACAACATAGCAGCAGCAGCAGCAGCCTAATATTACCAGGGTGGGAAGGCTCATTCTTTTTGCCCGGCTTTCACTTCAGATGGTCAGGTACTGGAACGTACCTGGCTCTTCTCGGCACCCCTGGTGGCGGTGGGTACTGGGGTAATAATGAAGCTGTTAGTGTTACACTTAGTAATGGATGCTTTCTATCAGAGAGCCACCATTTCTAAGGCAGTTAAAAAAAACAGACAAAGAAAAAATATTTTATTGAAATAAGACCCCTTACACAACCCTCATTAAACAATTTATTGAAAATAAAAACGCAGTCATCGAAGTAGTCCTCGAAACTGACGTAGTCCAACGACCAAACCTGTAAAAAAAAAAAAACACAAAAAAACATTAGTAACATTAGTAAGTAAAAAAGCAAAACCATTATCAGACTTGCCTTCCTGAGTCTGTGACAGTTAACTAAATGTAGCGTCCATGGCCGCGGGCCGTCGGGTTTACTCACCTCCCGACGCCCGCATCCATGGATGTGTGAGCGCTGGTCCCCATCTCCTTCCTAGGAGACGCCAGCGCTCACTTCCGCTCCGGTCTGCTGGGTCCCGTAGGGTGGGAATGCACGCTCGTGCCTGGCCTTAAAGGGTCAGCACGCGCACAAAGGAAATCATCATCGTCAACTGCCATGATTTCCTGGTCTATAAGAGGGCTCCAGGCCTTCTGATCCTTGCCTGAGCGTTGTTAGTTATACCAAGTCTGTCTTGCAAATGGTCCCTTAGTGTTTCCCGTTCCAGTTGTTACCCGTGCCTTGTTACCTGTTCCTGTATCCCGTGCTGTTCTTGTTCCTGTGCCAATTAGTGTCAGAGTCGTGTCACGTCCTGTGTCATCTGCCACGTCCGGAGGAATTCGCCACGTCCTGTGTCATCTGCCACGTCCGGAGGAATCCGCCACGTCCTGTGTCATCTGCCACGACCGGAGGAATCCGCCACGTCTTGTATCATCTGCCACGTCCAGAGGAACTCGCCACGTCTGGCGCAACCTGCGGCACCTGTGTCATCCGCCACATCTGGCGTTATCTGCTGCGCCTTTCTCCATCTGTACCTGAGCTGCGGCCACTGTCTGGACTACCCAGGTACCCTTGTGCGGGACATTGTATTGCTGGGGTTTCCTGTTGTTTGGACAGCTGCCTCCCCGCTACGGCGGTACGGCCTAGTGGGTCCACTGATCCGCCTCGTGACACTAAACAGTGACAGCTCTTAGCTGTCATTGGTTCATTTACATCACAAGGTCCCAGGTTACCTCAGTTCATTGGTCTACTTTTAAAAGTAGGCCAACGAACTTAGGTAACCACTACCACGTGATGTAAGCTAACCAATGACAGCTTAGAGCTGTCACTGCTTAGTTTACTAAGCCTTGTAAGACCTTATTCACGCTACAAGGTTTCCCGGCTGTTCATAAAATGGCCGTCACACGGCGCAGTAGGAACAATAGACCTCTAATGGGGCTATTCACATGACCGATTTTTTTGACAGCCCAGGAAACCCGGCCGTCAAAAAATGGGACATGTCCTATTTTCGGCCATTCTCTCAGCCGCCCGGCTCCAATAGAAGTCTATGGGGCCGGGTAATACACGGCCATCACTGGAATGTGTCCTGAGTGACGGCCGTGTCTTCCGTCGCTCGCTCTCCCTCCTTCTCCTCCTCACAGTGCGAAGTGCATGTGAGGAGGAGGAGGGTATTTGTTTGCTCCCTGTAGGAGCGGAATCCCCAATCCCCGGCCACAGCTTTGGCAACGCTGTGGCCAGGGATTGGGGATTCCGCTCCAGTAGAAGTCCCTGGCTTCACTGTGCCCATATATGTGGCCGGGGAGTCCACTCCAGGAGAAGCCCCAGCTCCCTGTTGGTAATGCCACCCAGCTCCCTGTTGGTAATGCCAACCAGCTCCCTGTTGGTAATGCCACCCAGCCCCCTGTTGGTAATGCCACCCAGCCCCTATAGGTAATGCCACCCAGCCCCCTATAGGTAATGCCACCCTTCCCCTTGTAGGTAATGCCACCCTGCCCCTTGTAGGTAATGCCACCCAGCTCCCTGTTGGTAATGCCACCAAGCCCCTGCAGGTAATGCCACCCAGCCCCCTATAGGTAATGCCACCCTGCCCCTTGTAGGTAATGCCACCCTGCCCCTTGTAGGTAATGCCACCCTGCCCCTTGTAGGTAATGCCACCCAGCTCCCTGTTGGTAATGCCACCCAGCTCCCTGTTGGTAATTGCCACCCTGCCCCTTGTAGGTGATGCCACCATACCCATTGTAGGTGATGCCACCCTGCCCCTTGTAGGTGATGCCACCCTGCCCCCTGTAGGTGATGCCACCCAGCCCCCTGTAGGTGATGCCACCAAGTCCCCTATAGGTGATACCACCAAGTCCCCTGTAGGTGATGCCACACAGCCCCCTGTAGGTTGCACCCATCCCCCCCCCCACATTCTAGGAGAAGTCACTGACTTCAATGTCCATATATGGACAGTGTAGTCACTGACTTCTCCTGGAGAGGAATTCCCTGCCACAGGTCGGGAATTCCGCTTCAGAAGTGAGTGACGTCACTGTGTCCATATATGGACAGTGTAGTCACTCACTTCTCCTGTAGCGGAATCCCCGGCCATAGAGTCGGGGATTCCGCTGCGGAAGTGAGTGACATCGCTGTGTCCATATATGGACAGTGTAGTCACTCACTTCTCCTATAGCGGAATCCCCGGCCATAGAGTCGGGGAATCCGCTGCAGAAGTGAGTGACATCGCTGTGTCCATATATGGACAGTGTAGTCACTTCTCCTGTAGCGGAATCCCCAATCCCCGGCCGGGAATTGGGGATTCCGACTCCTCCAGGGAGCAAAAAAAGACCCTCCTCCTCCTCACATGCACTCTGCACTGTGAGGAGGAGAGAGAGCGCGAGCGACGGAATACATGGCCATCACTCGGAACACATTCTGGTGATGGCCGTGTATTACCCGGCCCCATAGACTTCTATGGGAGTCGGGCGGCCGGGTAAACGGCCGAAAATAGGGCATGTCCCATTTTTTTGACGGCCAGGTTTCCCGGGCCGTCAAAAAAACGGTCGTGTGAATAGCCCCATTAGGGGGTCTATTGTTCCTACTGCAGCTGGGTGACGGCTGATTTATGAACGGCCATCACCCGGCCGGGAAACCCTGTCGTGTGAATAAGGGCCTAGTCCTAAGTGACACCGGATCACCCGAGATGTGCCAGAATTTTGGTGCATCTCGGGTGCGTGTGCCACTATAAACCTACTGTGGGGACAACTTCAGATACAAAGGAATCCCGCACTAGAAGGTACCAGCATCGGCGGGGCTCAGCAAAAAAGTTCCGTTGATGCAGGCCTGGTCTTTTCTGATCAGGCCTGCTCCAGCAAAACGACGGCAGGTGGCACGATGACGTCATCGCACCGCCTGCGCCACAAGAAAGCGTTGAATGATAGTTACATAGTTACATAGTTAGTACGGCTGAAAAAAGACACATGTCCCTCAAGTTCAACCAAGGGAAGGGAAAAGGGAAGGAAAAATTTCTACACATAGGAGCTAATATTTTTTTGTTCTAGGAAATTATCTAACCCTTTTTTAAAGCCATCTACTGTCCCTGCTGTGACCAGCTCCTGCGGTAGGCTATTCCATAGATTCACAGTTCTCACTGTGAAGAAGGCTTGTCGCCCCTGAAGCTTGAACCTTTTTTTCTCCAGACGGAGGGAGTGCCCCCTTGTTTTTTGAGGGGGTTTTACAAGGAACAGGATTTCACCATATTTTTTGTATGTGCCATTAATATATTTATATAAGTTAATCATGTCCCCCCTTAGTCGTCTTTTTTCAAGGCTAAATAGGTTTAGTTCTTTCAATCTTTCCTCATAACTTAAATTCTCCATGCCCCTAATTAGCTTCGTTGCTCTTCTTTGTATTTTTTCCAACTCCAGGGCATCCTTTCTATGAACTGGAGCCCAGAACTGAACTGCATATTCTAGATGAGGCCTCACTAATGCTTTATAAAGTGGTAATATTACATCCCTGTCCCACGAGTCTATGCCTCTTTTAATACACGACAATATCCTGCTGGCCTTTGAAGCAGCTGATTGACACTGCATGCTGTTATTGAGTTTATGATTTACAAGTACACCCAGATCCTTCTCAACAAGTGAATCCGCCAGTGTAGCTCCCCTTAGGACATATGATGCATGCAGGTTGTTGGTACCCAGATGCATAACTTTACATTTATCTACATTAAACTTCATCTGCCAAGTGGACGCCCAAACACTTAGTTTGTTTAAATCTGCCTGCAATTCATGAACATCTTCCATAGACTGAACTATATTACATAGCTTGGTGTCATCTGCAAAAATAGAAATAGTGCTATTAATCCCATCCTCTATATCATTAATAAATAAGTTGAATAATAGTGGTCCCAGCACTGAACCCTGGGGTACACCACTTATAACCGGTGACCATTCAGAGAAGGAATCATTGACCACAACTCTCTGGATACGGTCCTTGAGCCAATTCTCAATCCAATTACAAACTATATTTTCTAAACCTATAGTCCTTAATTTACCCATTAGGCGTCTATGGGGGACAGTGTCAAATGCCTTTGCAAAGTCCAAAAACACTAAATCCACAGCGGCCCCTCTGTCTAGGCTTCTGCTCACCTTTTCATAAAAACAGATTAGGTTAGTTTGACAACTTCTGTCCTTAGTAAAACCGTGCTGGCTGTCACTTATAATGCTATTTATTGTCACATAATCCTGTATATAGTCCCTCAATAGCCCCTCAAACATTTTCCCCACGATGGATGTTAAGCTTACTGGTCTATAATTACCTGGGGAAGACCTAGAGCCCTTTTTGAAAATAGGCATCACATTTGCGCTGCGCCAGTCCCTTGGCACTATACCAGTCACTAGAGATTCTCTGATTATTATGAAAAGGGGGACAGAAATAACGGAACTAAACTCTTTAAGAATTCTAGGGTGTAACCCATCTGGTCCCGGGGCCTTGTGCACATTTATTTTATTTAATTTAGCTTGGACCATCTCTACATTCATCCAATTCAGTATATCAACTGATATATTAACAGCACTGGCACCGGCTACATCAGCTGCTCTTTCTTCAGTTGTATATACAGAGCGGAAGAACCCATTTAGTAACTCTGCCTTCTCTTGATCCCCTGTGATCCACTCCCCATTACCATTATCTAGGGGTCCTACATGTTCAGACCTTGGCTTTTTAGCATTTATATACTTGAAGAATTTTTTGGGATTTGTTTTACTATCCTTGGCCACCTGCCTTTCATTTTGTATTTTTGCTAATTTTATTAAATTTTTACAGATTTTATTAAGCTCTTTATATTTTACAAAGGCTACAGCTGTACCCTCAGATTTGTATTTTTTAAATGCCCTTTTTTTGTCATGTATTGCCCCTTTCACAGAAGGTGTAAGCCATGTGGGGTTTAATTTGAGTCGTTTATACTTGTTACCTATAGGAATAAATTTTGCACTATAATAACTCAAAGTAGATTTGAAAATCTCCCATTTATCATTTGTACCATTATTTGACATTAGTTCTTCCCAGTCTATATCCTGAATTGCAGCCCTCATCCTGGGGAAATTGGCTTTCTTAAAATTAAATGTTTTTGCCCTCCCAGCCTGCGTTTGTTTTTTACAGTATAGGTAAAATGTAACTATATTATGATCACTGTTATGATGAGGAGGAAGGGAACTAATGGTTCGCTTGCTTCACCTGCTCTTTCCATTGTATCCTCTTTCTAAGGACGTGGCTACAATTGAAGACAGTACATTACATTAGGGTTATCACGATACCAGAATTTGGACTTCGAAACTGATACTTTATGTAGTATAGCGATTCTCGATACCAAAACGATACTTTGACAACAATAATAAAACAGTTCTTCCATTTTCTGATGTGAGGCACGTGGTGTGATGAATTTTGAACCTCCGTGTGCCTCACATTAAGGGTATGTTCACACGTAGTGCTTTCAGACGTAATTCGGGCGTTTTACGCCTCGATTTAAGCCTGAAAAAATGCCCCTAATACGCCTACAAACATCTGCCCATTGCTTTCAATGGGAATTACAATGTTCTGTTCCCACGAGCCTTTATTTTACGCGTCGGTGTCAAAATATGATGCGTAAAATGACGGCTCGTCAAAAGAAGTGCAGGACACTACTTGGGACGTTTTTGGAGGCGTTTTTCATTGACTCAACAGCTTAAAAAACGGCCGTAAAAAACGCCGCGAAAAACTCGAGTTGCTACAAAACCGTCTCAAAATCAGGAGCTGTTTTCGCCTGAAAACAGCTTCGTATTTTCAGACGTTTTTGGTCACTGCGTGTGAACATACTCTTAGGGCATGACCACACATGGCGGAATTCCTCCGCAACTGTCCGCATCAATGCCGCACCTAATCCGGGTTGCGGATTACGGCTGCGGATCTGCACAAAATGTGCAGAAAATTGATGCGGACTAGCTGCTGCGGACTGCGGGAAAAGTGCTTCCCTTCTCCCTATCAGTGCAGGATAGAGAGAAGGGACAGCACTTTCCCTAGTGAAAGTAAAAGAAATTCATACTTTACCGCCCGTTGTCTTGATGACGCGTCCCTCCTTCGGCATCCAGCCCGACCTCCCTGGATGACGCGCCAGTCCATGTGACCGCTGCAGCCTGTGCTTGGCCTGTGATTGGCTGCAGCCGTCACTTACACTGAAACGTCATCCTGGGAGGCCGGACTGGAGACAGAAACAGGGAGTTCTCGGTAAGTATGAACTTATATGTTTTTTTACAGATACATGTATATTGAGATCGGTAGTCACTGTCCCGGGTGCAGAAACAGTTACTGCCGATCGCTTAACTCTTTCAGCACCCTGGACAGTGACTATTTACTGACGTCTCCTAGCAACGCTCCCGTCATTACGGGAGCCCCATTGACTTCCTCAGTCTGGCTGTAGACCTAGAAATACATAGGTCCAGCCAGAATGAAGAAATGTCATGTTAAAAAACCAATACGCTCCGCACCACACATAACATGTGCATGACAGCTGCGGACTTCATTGCGGAACTTAGAATCTCCATTGAAGTCAATGGAGAAATTCCGCCATGAGTCCGCAACCAGTCCGCCACTGCTCCGCAACATCCCTTGCATGCTGCGGACACCAAATTCCGCTCCGCAGCCTATGCTCCGCAGCGGAATTGTACGCATCGTGTAAACGAACACTGCTAAATTAAAGTGAAAGTCAATGGAGAAACGGCTCCGCTGCGGATTAACGCTGCGGAGTGTCCGCAGCGGAATTTAAGTGAAAATCCGCCATGTGTGAACCCGCCCTAATAGTAATTAGCCCCACCGTGTTTCTCAGTCATGATGGACAACATTGGGTTAATGTGTGAGGTACATGATGGGGTTAATTACTATTAATGAGAGTCACATGGAGGTATAAAACTCTTAACACATTGTTCCTCACATTAATAACTGAAAGAAAGCAGTTTATATATATTTTTTTTATACTGTACACATCATAAATTACGCTATAAATTTGTTGTTCAGGTTATTACGGTTGCGACAATACCAAATGTGTGTATATTTCTATGTTTTTGAAACTTTTATTTTATTGTTTATTGTAAACAATGGGTTTGTGTATTTTTTTTAAATTTGTTTTTTATTTAACATTACTTTATTTTTACTGTTTTATTTTCAACTTTAAAGGGGTATTCCGGTTACAACAAGTTACCGCCTATCCGTAGGGTAAGGGGTAACTTGCTGATCGGTGGGTGTCCGACAGCTGGGACCCCCACAGTTTACGAGAACAGGGGTCCCATACTCCTTGTTTAAACCGAGCGGTAGGTCTCTCATGCGCACTGCTGCTCCATTCATTCTCTATTGGAGGGCTGGAGATAGGTGAGTACAGCATTCTCAGCATTCAGGGGAATAGCGGCGGAGATGAGAGGTTTCTCTGCAATACAGCCACGGGCCCGCTCCTGACAGATGTGCGCGCGCGGTCAGCATAAGGTGATGTGACCAGCGCTGCACTAATGAGCGGTGGCGCCGGACCGTTTGAGGGTGTACGGTATCAAAATAGTATCGATGCATCGTGCAACCCAACACTACACCACATTACAGTACATTAAATTAAACATGTAGCAATACTTACCTGATCTGCTGCGGTGCCCTCCTGTACTGCTCTGCGGTCCGCTACCCCTACATCGCTTCTTAGACACGCCCACTGTTCTCAGATTTGCCACAGCTGCTCTGGCCAATCCATTAATAGTGGACCTGTCTAAAAGACGAAGGAGCCCTGCTGAAGTGCACTCCCCCTGCCCTGTGAGTGACATGACTGCTGGCCGGTCAGGTCACGAGTTAAGTTTTTAATAAAAAAATTACAAAAATTTAAAAAATTTAAAAAATACGATACTCAAACCGGACGCCCTAGGCACTGCACCCCCAGTGCCTAGTGGTAAATTCGGCCCTGGGTGCTATGATGTTGATAACTACAGTGTGATTTGTTTTAAAAAAAAAATATTTGCATGTATTTTGTAGTTATGAGTAATGAGTATTTTTCTAAATATGCTAATAGTGAAATAGGAGGTGACTCTTTCTTTTCACTCTAGGCGGTGTAATGTTTTCTTTTTGACGCTGTCCAATCAGCATACAGCTTCTCCCCCTTCCCTGCCCAGCAACACAGTGTGATCATATAGTACACAGCTTCCATTCCCGACTGTGTATTCAACTGGCGATATCTCTGGTTGTGTCACATCTAGAACTGCAATCCTGGTGTCATATGACAGCCGGAGATATGACTGATTGAAGTGATCCTCCTTCCCTCCAGCCTCCATCTCCCACACTGTGTGTGAAGCAGCTTCATGCTGATAGGACAGTGTCAGAGGCTGTGAGGAGGCTCCACCTCAGGAGAATCGATATGTGCATGCGTGACCAGCGCTATAGATAGATAGCGCCATACAGCCCCCTCTGTAGATAGCGCCATACAGCCCCCTCTGTAGATAGCGCCATACAGCCCCCTCTGTAGATAGCGCCATACAGCCCCCTCTGTAGATGGCGCCATACAGCCCCCCTGTAGATAACGCAATACAGCCCCCTTTGTAGATATCTACAGAGGGGGCTGTATGACGTTATCTACAGGGGTGACTGTATGGCGCTATCTACAGAGGGGGCTGTATGGCGTTATCTACAGGGGGGCGGTAAAAAAGGCACTATCTACAAGGGGAGGGGGGTTGTGTGACACCCAGGGGAGTGGGGCCCCAGTCAAAAGTTTGCTATAGGGCCCAGTCTTTCCTAGTTACGCCCCTGGCTAGGAGATAGGGCATTTCTAAACTCGTGACAGATCTTCTTTAAATCTGACCTATGCGAGAAGTATAGGCCATGTTCAGATGTTGCACACCGAAAATTCTCGACTATTTACAGTACAATACATGTAGATGGGGTTTTTAATACCCCATCCACATGTAGCTGAAAAAATCAGCACTGATATCAGGGCTATATAAATGAAATCTGCAGCAAAATGCTCTTTGTGTTTCAACTACATCTGGATGTTCCCTTAAAGTGGCAATACATAATGAAATGGTCCCCACAGCAACTATAATTGCCTATAATAACTCCCCACTAAGATATAGTAGCTGTTGGCGGGACTTTCATTTGGTCGACAGCTGCTTCTCCTGACTCCTGCACTGAGCATGCTTGTTTATTACTATGGGGAGGGGCATAAGCCACTCGCTAATCCTACATGCCTGATCCCTGACATCGGCTGTTGGGGGACAGTTAAGAGGCCTCCATACACATTATAGCATAGGCAACTCTCACTGAAATTGGTGGGTTTTTTATTGACTTGTTTGGCCAGGTTTAGACCCCAATGTTCCAGCACAGCATGGGTCTGACTTTGCTTTTCACTCATGGAAGGATAGGATGACATATGTAAACATCGGTTTTGTGAACTGACAAGCATTTCTGACCATCAGAGGCAATAGATAACTTCCAATACACAGTCATGACCCAATCATTACACTTGGCAAAATACCATATTGTGTATTACAAACTTATTATACATCTATAACATAAACGAATGGGATACAAATAAAGGTTGCATTCTCCAAATGATTTTTTTCCTCTTTTCTGTCACAGGGACGGAACCAGTAGGGTGCATGTAGTCCTCTTTTTCTTTAATAAATGTCATGAATGTATATTCTACAGTTTTACAGTGATGTATTTTTACCAGTACTACATCTCCAAGAAATTATGTTTAGTCCATTAGAAATCCATCTTATATATGTTCTTGTCTAGTTTGGGTGCTGTAAACCTTTAGAAAGTGGCCAACCTATTTTCATAGACTATAAGGAATGACAGATATTGCAGTCAGTAAGTCCCTTTTTCATGTCAAATGCCTTACGTTGTATGCCGGGCTTTCCTGTACGGTTATCATAACAGTAAATTCTTGTCTGTCTCGTTTTCAATTCTTCTACAAGTCTAGAGATGTACTATGTCCCCCCATCTCACTACATCAGATACCACCCATTCTTGTAGCCATGCGGGATATATGAATACTACACACACACTTATTGGCTACGTGTGTCTTACAGAAACCTCCTTAGTTATCTTCACACTGCTGGTAACACGTTTGTCTTTGCCAGGACATGTCACCGGTCTTGAGCACATACTTTTCTGTTCAGTTAGATATGTACAGTCAAGAAATCATGCACGCATAAATCAAAAATGACTTCAATATAGTGCAAGCATAGGAACATACTTCTGATGTTGCTTGGGGGTAGTTACAAGTCCTAAATAATACCCTGTGTATGTTTATTATATGCAGCGATAGCGCCAGCTAGATTATTGTGAATTGGTAATCCATTCATTGGTGCTCAAGGGTAAATTAAATATCCAGTGACCAAGTTGTTCTGCTAATTCACTTTTCATTGGAAAGAGAAAATTCCTTCAATTGTTGCAATTTCTTTTAGTTAGTTCCAGTTTCAAATTGAAATGAATCATATTTTAATATTTACTTAGTATAGTTGAATATAGTTCAATATATTATCATACAGTGTTGATCCAGAAAAAGGCAAAACTAAAACCAAGCGGTAGTTACCAATTGTTGTCATATACAGATATACAGTATACCGTATTTTTCGGACTATAAGACAGACCTGACTATAAGACGCACCCAGGTTTTAGACAATAGAAAATAGGAAAGAAATATTTCATAATATTACTACTTTTACAAAGAAAAAATTGTTCCGTTTCAACACATTCTGAGAGCCATAACGTCTAAAATTATACAGTGGATTGAGCGGTGTGAGGGCTTATTTTTTGCGGGGCGAGCTGTAGTTTTTATTGGCACCATTTTTTAATACATATGATTTTTTGATTACTTTTTCCTTCATTTTATTTTTCATTAGGCCCCCGGGCTGCCATGACAACCATCATCACTATTGACTGCGGCATGGGGTTTCCCATGAGGGACATTTATGACATATACACAGCATATGTCATAAATGTGAGGTAGAACGGGACCCCCTAAATCCCACGCTTGCTTGCTACGCTGCTTCTATAACTGCCATTCACTACTATGGGAGCTACGGAAACAACGTAGCTCAGCGAGCTACGCTGTTTCCGTAACTACTATTCAGTTCTATGGGAGTTAGCTCAGTGAGTTACGCTGTTTCCGTAACTCCTGACCACGTAATCAGTAAGTGGCTGGGAGGCAGCGTGAGCACAAATAGCTAGAACGGGGTTTAGGGGGCCGCGTTCTAGAGAAAGGTGTGGGGTCCCAGAGGTGGGAACTGCATCTATCTGACATTTATGACATATCCTGTGGCGTCCAAACCCCTTATTTAATAAATTACGAATTACCACATCGTGTGGCATTTAGTACTTATTGATTCAACGCTGATGGATACAAATTTTACCATGAAAAAATACTGGGAATATAAAAATACTGGGCTTCCATAACCCTAGTTTAAAACCTTCTAGGGCATATGGATGTCACCATTGAACCAAGATGAAGAGCCTCTCTATAAGGCCTTGTTTACACTGTTCATATTTGGTGCAGACTTAACATGCCTTTTTTAATCCAAAACCAGAATTGGATTCAGGAGAGGAAACACTTTAAGGCCTTCCTTTATATATTTCTTCTGTATGGGTTCCTTTTCTGGTTTTGGCTTAAAAAAATACATGGAAAATCTGCACTGTGTGAACAAGGCCCTAGAGCAGATCAAATTCTGGTGGACCCATCATGTCCATGCACTATATGAAAGGCCATTCATTTGAATGGCTGCCACGTAATTTTACATTGCTCCTGCAATGGCTGCTGCAGGAGAAATGAGTGGGCTGATACAGCTTTCTCCAAAGACAACAGGTGATTTTCTTTTAATTTTCCATGTCACTGTCTATATTTTAAAAAGTCCTGAAATCTTGCAGTTTTCACTCTGGCCACTGAGCCTCACAATAAACTAAGTGTATGTTCAAACGCTAAAGCCTCATGCACATGACCGTAGCCATGTGCACAGCCGTGATTTTCGGGACAGCCGGGGGCGGAGTGTCACCCTCAAGCCGCCCGCAAATCGCGGGCCGTGCACATGGCCGCGGCCATTATTTGCTATGAGCCTGGACCGCAGAACACGGCCGTAATAAGACTTGCCCATTCTTTCTGCGGTCCGAGCTCCTTGGCCTTGTACGGACCGTGAAAACCACGGTCGTGTGCATGGCCCCATAGGAATGAATGGGGCCGCAATTCTCCCGTGGATTTTCGGCGGAATTGCGGCCGCAAAAGCACGTTCGTGTGCATGGGGCCTTAGCAAACAACGTCTGAAAATACGGAGCTGTTTTCAAGGGAAAACAGCTCCTGATTTTTAGCTCTTATTTTAAGCAAACTTGCGTTTTTCGCAGCATTTTTTTATGGCCGTTTTTGGAGCTGGTTTTCTATAAAGTCAATGATAAACGTCTCAAAAAACGTCTCAAGAAGTGACATGTACTTCTTTTTACGGGGCGTCTGTTTACGCGCCTTTTTTTCAAAATGTCCGTGTAAAAAATCGGCCCGTCGGAATGACGTTTTTCCCATTGAAATCAATGAGCAGATGTTTGGAAGCGTTCTGCTTCTGATTTTTTGGTCTTTTACGGCCCGAAAAATGGCTGAAAATAAGTCATGTGAACATACCCTAACACTTCCTGTTCTGTAAAGATCACATCTCCGCAGTCATCTCATTATCATCACAGGCAGGATTACAATGAAAGCTAACACTTTATATAAATAACACAATATCCATCATTGACAATATGTGATGTATACAGCTACTCTGTTCCTTCCTGCACAATGTCCTCTGCACACGTCACAGAGCATGCCTAGAAAACTCTCCCATAGAAGTCAATGAATATCTCCAGTCTACAGGTTCCTATGGTCCACGTGGCTGCTGTAAAGCATATCTCTAAATGGGGTTAACAGGAGCTCAGGCAAGATGGCTGCCTCCATAATCATGTATAGAAAGTAGAATGAAAAAATCGACATCAGAAAATAAAAATAGCCATAAAAAGAATAGGTTTCACTCTAATACAAAATATTCCATACCTCCCAACTTTCAAGAATCACAAAGAGGGAGATCCGATGCGGCGAGCGCAGAGCGCCGCGACAATTTATTTTCTTTTAAGCCACACCTCTAATTCCACCCAATCTCCTCCCATACACACCCGATTCAGCCCACACAGTATCATGCTCCCATAGTGCCTCCCACACAGTATAATACCAAATAGCTGCCCCCACACAGTATAATGCCCACATAGCTGCCACTATACAGTATAATGCCCCCATAGCTGCCACCATACAGTATAAAGCTAACACAGATGCCCCATACAGTATAATGCCCACACATATTCTCCCATGCAGTATAATGCCCATTCCCCCATACAGCATAATGCCCCCCCTAGCTACCCAATACAAGTATAATGCCCCCTTAGCTGCCCCTAGTGCCAGTGCCCTTGCAGATAGTGACACAGTGCCCATGTATATAGTGCCCATGTACCTAGCGCCAAATTGTCCCCTGTAGATAGTGCCCCTATATAGTGCCACAATTTCCATGTAGATAGTGCCACACCCCCATGAAGATAGCATCAGCCCCCCCCTGTAGATAGCGCCATTGGGACTCCCTCTAGGAGCGGAATCCCCAGGCAGAGCATAGGCCTGGGATTTCGCTCCTAGGGGGAAGCCCTGATGCCACTGTCCATATATAATTCCCCCTTAGCTGCCCCTAGTGCCAGTGCCCTTGCAGATAGTGACACAGTGCCCATGTATATAGTGCCCATGTACCTAGTGCCAAATTGTCCCCTGTAGATAGTGCCCCTATATAGTGCCACAATTTCCATGTAGATAGTGCCACATCCCCATGAAGATAGCATCAGCCCCCCCCTGTAGATAGCGCCATTGGGACTCCCTCTAGGAGCGGAATCCCCAGGCAGAGCATAGGCCTGGGATTTCGCTCCTAGGGGGAAGCCCTGATGCCACTGTCCATATATGGACTGTGACGTCAGTGGCTACTCCTTTAGCGGAATCCCCGTTGCCGACTCTGGTCAGGGATTCCGCTCCAGGAGAAGCCACTGACGTCAATGTCCATATATAGACAGTGACCTCGGGGGTTTCCTCTAGCACTGGAATCCCCGGCCAGATCATCGGCAACAGGAATTCCGCTCAAGGAGTAGCAGCTAATTCTAAAGCAGGGAACAACAGCTCCCTGCTTCAGAATTAATTCAGAGAGGAGGAGCAGAGGGAGCTCCTCCCCTCACCGAGGACTCCCCGGGCACAGCGCTACTGTAAGCGCTGTGCATGACGGTGCTGTCCATATATGGACAGTAACGTCAGTGGCTACACCTTGAGCGGAATCCCCGTTGCCGACTCCGGCTGGGGATTCCGCTCCAGGAGGAGCCACTGACATCAATGTCCATATATGGACGGTAACCTCAGGGGATTCCTCTAAGAGCGGAATACCCCCGGCCAGATCATCGGCAATGCGGATTCCACTCAAGGAGTAGCCACTAATTCTGAAGCAGGAAACCATCAGCTCCCTGCTTCAGAATTAGTTCAGAGCGGAGGAGAAGAGGGAGCTCCTTCGCTCGCCGAGGAAGCTGCAGGCACAGCGCTACTGTGAGCGCTGTGCTCGGGGAAGCCCTTGACGGTACTGTTCATATATGAACCGTGACATCAGTGGCTACTCTTTGAACTGAATCCCCGTTGCCGACTCTGGCCGGGGATTCCGCTCCAAGAGTAGCCACTGACGTCACTGTCCAGATATGGACAGTAACATCAAGGGCTTCCCCGAGCACAGCGCTTACAGGAGCGCTGTGCCTATGGTGTCCTTGGCGAGTGGAGGAGCTCCCTCTGCTCCTCCACTCTGAACTAATTCTGAAGCAGGGAGCTGATGGTTCCCTGCTTCAGAATTAGTTTGACAGCGGGACATACCCCCGGCCGCCTGGGACAGCGGGACACCGCCCGGAATCCGGGACTGTCCCGCTGAATCCAGGATGGTTGAGAGGTATGATATTCAGTTTATCTCTAGCCACAACTGAAAATGCAGTATTTGCCTGGAGTTTGTATTTTACATGCCAAAGATCCACGAGCTGACACAAAGTTTCTTATGCTCAGCGCGCAACGTGTCAGACCATTTGGTGCCATGCCGTCACCATAGCAATGTCTCTCCTATGATAGTGATGCATGGCTACAGCAGCAGGATCGGGACCCAGTTTGGCATATGACATCATTCTACCTGCACATTCAAAAGAGAACTTCTCCAGTGTGTCAGTGCTTGGTTATAAGCACTGGTGGCGAGTTTTATGGCATTTTTCCTGATGTTCCTTGTGATTCCCTGTGTTTGACCCGGTTTTCATCTTGATTTTGCTTGATTTGACTTATCCATGTACTGACCACTGACCTGACCCTGCGTCTCGATGTTGGTTAGTGGACCTGACTTTGCCCGCCGGTTACTGACCCGTCATGTTTGACAATGAAACTGTGAATACCTGTCATCTGCAGCACGACATCTATTGGGGAATATCCGGGGGACCGCAACCTGCGAATCTTACTGGTGAAGTCCATACCACCTTGCAGTGGTTACGGGTGAAGAAAGGGAGATTCCTTAGACTTTGCACCCCAGGTTAGCCTGCTGCCAAACTCCTGCATGGGAGAGAAACTGAGTGAAGTCTTCATGGTGTAACTGAAGTCTGTTCTCACTACACCGTGCTACTTTGCATCACCGCCGCTAATACGTCGCCTAAGTTTTCACTACATTAGCAGGGTATGCCAAGTAGGCTCTTTGGCTTATATCTAATACAGAGTATTACATCTGCCATCTTCTTCTAGGCTGCAACTACAGCCTCTACTGTGCCATTGCTCCAAAATTACATGAGCTACCTGTACTTTCAGTTCTTTCCCAGAGATACACTTAACACGTGATGAGGTAAGACAAGTGACAAACAGCTTAGGGCCTGTTCACTTCAGCGTCTGGCTTCCGTTCATGGGTTGCATTTGACCTTTCCGTGGGAGGAACCGATGAACGGAAAGCCAAACGGAAACCATAGCTTCTGTTTGCATTAACATTGATTTCAATGGTAATTCTTTACTTGAAATTGGTTTCAGTTTTTTTCCATTGCGTAATGTTTCTGTTTTTTTTGCGGAAACAATAGCGCAGTCTTTTGAACATTTAAGCAAGGACACAAAATATTATATATATTGCTTTAATAAATAGATAACACAGACATTGTAAAATAAATGACCGTAGCAGGCCTTAGCTCTTCTATTACTTTTCACATTTATAGATTGAAATTACAAAGATTTTAAAACTTTTTTTTTTTGCCCCACTACATTTGCAAATATTGTAGTAGAAGAAAAGTTGGTGGCTGCAGGCGTCTTGACTTAATACAAATGATCAGTTTGCTATTTTATACAATGTGAAGGACATCTAGCTAGTGATCTGCCTGATCTGCCATTATGTGAAGTTTTTTTTTTTTTTTTTTTTTACAAGCGTAAAGCCATATTTATTACATAGCGCAGCAGGTTATATGAAGTATGCAATAAGACTTGCTATTCATAGATAGAAGGTTAAGAATGCTGCGCTCAAACAATAAAGTTACCCACACACATTCGATGAAAGTCCGACTAACCCACCCACTATCTCCAGACAAATCTGGCTTTGGGGGAATGAAGGATTGAGCATGTTGGATTTCAACATGCCTGATCATTCATTCCACACCCCTATAATGCCAAGCCCCTCTGGTATCAACTTATTCCCCTATCCCGATTGAAATAAACATGCATGCTTCGCCGAGCATGTGGTGTTAGGAGGAATGGCATGTGGTGTTAGATGGAATGCTTGTCCATCCGTTGTTTTTGGCATTGTAGCTCCGCACTATTCAAGTGATTGGGTATGTAGGCGCAGAGTGAGAGCATATACCGAACCCCTTCCCTAGAAGCCACGTTAATAACCGAAATATATACAATGTGAAAAAAAGAATCAACATAATTTAGCAATTTTCCATGCTAATTGCCCTGTTGGTAACAGTAAATAACAATAGAGACATGCTTATAAAGTACACTTCATGTAGGGGTACAGAATTTTTTTATTATTTTTCATTTTCCTTTGTGATTTAATACCTTCACCTGTGTCATGAATGGAACCATGTCAGTTTTTAGATTAGTTGAGCATTTCAATTTGCACATGTATATGAATATATATTGTATTGGTAATCCTTTCTACTTGGTGGCGCATAGGTTGAATACCTAGTAAGGATAATAAGTTAAGATATGCTCTTATGTTTGTCATTTCTCTTATTCAACGCCCAAAAAAAAAATATAAAAAATAAATACATTTTTATTTATTTATTTATTGTTGTATACTTTTTTAATTTTGTATTTTTCTTTCACAGCTTTCTTCTATTGCTTTTGCACTGGGAGGAGAAAGGATGTGGTGAAGGGAAGGAGACCAAGCCATGGAAGTTGTAAATGGCGATTTAAACAATCACTCTGATGTAATCCTCAATGGGTACATGAACAAAAGCTTTCAGGCTCTTCCCAAGGAGAGCAATACAGACAACATGACAATTTGTGAACTTGATCACTGCGAAGTGAGTGGTGTTTCCACGCAACTTCAGACAGAAGATTCACCACACAGGTATGAAAAGAAAGGAAAAGGGACGCGTATTTGGAGTTTTGTCAGTAGGCGGAGGGCAAACTCTGGACGTACTAAGAGGCCTCAGTCTATGATACTTACAACTGAAATCAATGAACCCAAGCCTAAGCTATCTTTTATGGACAAAGTGAGATCTTTTAAAAGGTTGAGGTCTGCAACTTTTTCCAAAAGTTCTGTCCTTCGGAACTCCAAAGCTAAGGTCCAGAGTCAACCATCAGAGAACATAGAACTTTCTATTCCAAGTGCGTTATTCAGAACGAGGAAATATGCTGATGGACAAAGACCATATAGACATTCCTATGCAGGTTACATTGATGATTTAGACACATCCTTCGAAGATGTTGAGTTGAATATTAGCATTTCTGAATGTATGTCTAATGAAAGCAAGTGGTTGAGAGATATAGGTGTTGGAATAAATGGGAATTCTGAACATATAGACAATGAGAGCGTGAGTAGTAATCGTAGACGTCCACTGGTCAGCACAAAGAGTTCAACTATTGCTGAAGGAGAAATCCAAAGAAGAGGACTTAAAATTCCACCAGAACATCGTAGAGGCAGGAGCTCGTATATGTGGAGTTATCTAAAAGGAATTTCACTAGCCACAAAAGATAATTCAAAAGGACTTGATAAAATTCAGGGAACTACATTCCAAAATATAGAGTGCTCAACGGATAATATGCCCTCTGCTGAAACAGACCAAAAATTTGAGGACAGTATTGACATGGCTAAAACATCTGACACAGCCAGTGGTGGCAAATCCAAAAACTTTGGTGGGGTTTTTAAGTTTTTCAGCAATGTAGCAGTAGCAGCAAGAAAATGGAGAGGCTCCTCCAGGTCATCTGCATCAGATGATCAAGTTTCTCAGTCAACTCCTCGGACTCCCAGACTACAAAACTCTTGTATCAAGGAGCCTCTTATCATTGAAAATGAAAATGCTTTGGTTTTTCATTCCGAGCTTCCACTGTCTCCTGATTCAGGTGTGTGGGAGACTCATGCCCAGGATAATCTATCAGTTCAGGATATATCACCCAATGCTGCAACAGATGAAAATTTTTGTGACCCAACCAATGAGCTCAAACAAACAACAGAGAATACTGTATATCTAGTAAATACATGCTACATGGATAATGAACCAGAAGAATCTGTACAAGCAGGATTTTTATTGTCCCAAGTTGAGGAAATTAACTATACTGAAGGTTGTAATAAGACTTCTGATACTTTCTCTGAACATTCCCAAGAAGAACCTCTCAATGAGTCCCAGCTGCATATGGGTTATGAGAGAAATGTTGAAAATTCATTTGTAACTCAGTCGAGTGTGCAAGATGAGGATGTATTTGAGTACAGCGAATCTCATTTTAGTTTATCATCATCAGCTTCCTCCTGTGAAGAGGTAGGCATCATATTCACACTGATCTATTTATTATTCGTTATCTATCAGTAACGCTGACAATAGGGGGAAACAGTATATCCCAAGGTTGTATAGGTGAGGCAATGGTAAGCTTGCATATTTGGTATTTTTTTTATTTTTCCGCAGAATTATTCTTCTCTTCCTTAACTCCTTTGTTGCCAGATGTTTCTGCTACAATTAGTAGTGTGAGAAATCTTAATGCTGCTAGCAGGCTCTACATTGTTTCATGACAGTCTATAGTCGGTATCTAATTTGCAGATCATAGACAGGGACAGTTTTATGGGCTGCCGAGGGCTCTCTTTTCTTAGGGGGACTCCTAGGGCTGGACCCCCAGGAGCATCCTGAGAGTAGAGGATGGGACCACCAGGGACCCCTTCACTATTTAGGCATTATATGGTGGATTTATTTAGACACTGATTGGCAGGTTTTTTTGGGCATTGATGCAGTATGTGTGCATTATATGGCAGTATTATTTGGGCACCAAATGGCAGTATTAAGTATGTTTTGGCATTGTATGGCAGTATTTGAGTATAAATATTTAGGTATAAAATGCATATGTATCTCTTTTTTCATGTATATTTTGAAATTGTCTAGAAATTGTGAGTGCGGGGCTACTTGCTGCCCTGGGTCCCATTTTCTATAAAACCAGCTCTTACTATAGAAACTAATGATAACTGCAAGAAAACTGAAATCCACCTGAATGTCTTGTCCTACTTTCTAATACTTCTGGTAGCATTTTGGTAAAAAGTGTAACGTTTTTCCATTTTCCTAATATTTCATGTAACATAATTCCAAACGGAAGGTGCTGTACTATGAGAATACAGGGAAGATATGTGTCCAGTATATTTAATAACTCATGAAAACTGGAGGGAATTGAGACCATAAGAAACCTATATGATTAACCAACAATTATTAAATTAACATTTTGGATGGATTCACCAGAATTCACAGAATTTTTAGTACCAGAATATATTTCCCAGTTTTTTTAATATGACAAATTCAGCACTACTTTTTTAGTTTTGTAGTCAGTTTTCCACTGTTGTACACATATATACTGTATGCTCCCACCCTATGAACTGTGTAAACTGTTCCTACAAGTAAGCTTCTGTTCACATTACATTTTTTCCCTACGTTTAGCTCCTGACTTACATGTTAAATGTGTCCATAGGGCTCTATTAGCCCAACGGAGGCCAAAGTATATCCAAAAGTGTTTTTGCCTCTGTCGGGTTGGTAAATGTCAGTATAGCTTTTTTTTTAAATGATGGAATAGACTATGCTAAATGATGGAGTAGACTATGCTATTCCATCCCACCAAATCCCACAAAAAACGTATACAGGCGTGGTATAATTTTTTTTTAATATGGGAGCCTATGGGTGATGTATGCCACTGTAAGGCTGTATGCCACTGTAAGGTATAAGTTTAACATACACGTCATGGGCTTTTCAATAGCCTTTCTTGACGTATATGTTAAACAGTTACCATTATAGTCTAATAGTGGCATCCATAGACTATAATGGTATTCGTTTGATGGATATGTCATGAACTATTATGACCCCAATTTATGACCTATCTGTTTAACTAATACTATTGACATCTATGGTGACGGTAGTCACCGTTAGGCAACTGTCACAGCCTGCGTTTAACAAATACGTCAAATGCAGGTAAAAATGTGATGTTAAAATAGCCTAACAGTTGTGCCTAGATTTAGATAAAGTGCAAAATCGAGAAGCGGACATGGCAAAACTTGACATATCCCATGAATGCTCAGCCTCCTACAACCTAAATAATGACTATTACAATAAAAATGCAATACAATAAAAAAATAGCAAATTTCTCCGCAATAACGGCCCAGGGAATATCAGGAACACTGCTCCTATATTATTGAATTCTGGTGGAAACATTCTTTACGTATCGTCCTCCTGTTGTTTCACTGGATTTTATATCTGAGATCTGTGCAGTTTGGGGGAAATCAAGAATGCAATGACTCCAGTCTAGACATTGAGAAAGTGGGGGTAAGGGAACCACATTTTGCATGTCCTAACCGGGCAGATTTGTGACTGTCCAATCAGTTTCTGGCATAATGAATAAAATGATGATTTCTTTGCTGGGGCATCCCAATAGTTATACCAGCGGAGGAGGGGACATGGCCATAAAAGTTTAGTGTTAGTTGAGTTCATTTATAATAAAGTTCTATAATGCAATATACATACAATTTATAGCTTGCACTGAGGAATATTAAAACCAGTTTAAAATTACACAAAAATGAATGTTCATTTATTTCCTTTAATCTATATATTTTGTAGATGGGGATAGCGGTAGTTTTACTTGATAAATGCTATAAATAAACATTAGGAAAATTGTGCACAGTAAAAATCATTCAGATTTCATTAAATAGATAGGGACATCTTTTCTTTGTGAATATATTTGATTTCTGTTAAATTTTTTTAATCTAGATTACCAGCAAATTGCAGGACTGTCAATTCAGACAGTGTAAACATTGTGAAATATTATAAAAAAGAGATTATGGTGCTATCTGAATATAAAACTGAGAGTCAATTAGAAATTAGAACATGACTGTGTTTTCATTAAAATAACGTTAAACGTTAAAATAAATTTGAAATTAAATAAGAATATGACATTTTCATTAAAGTAACATTTATAATGTAGTTTACTTACCTGCAAACGCCGATGCTGCTGCAGAATCAACTGTAGCCTCTGGTGCCGATGTGTCCTCGCTCGTCCGACACGATGCAGGACCTGGGGAAGGAAGTGAGTGACGTCACAGCGTGATCTCTCGAGAACACGCTGTGTGTCTGCACTGCCAGAAGCTGGGCGTTCTGAAGAGAAGTGGATGATACTTCTATACACAACGCCCAGCTAGTAAAAGAAGTAAAAACGCCCAGATGTAGCGAACACAATACACGCCCAGTTGTACTTTTACTTTAAACACGCCCAGTTGTACTTTAGAAAGCCTCATTTACATAAATATAAAAACGGCCAAAAATGCTCGTTTTTTTTTAAAAAAAACGTTACTCTTATCTCCATTGCAGCGCCGATCTGCTGCAATAGGAGATAGGGGTTGCAAAATCTGGTGACAGAGCCTCTTTAAGTAATAAAATTCTGTCTGCCTGCAGCCACCTCTAGGGGGAGCCTAGGAGCTTACTGCATACTGTGTTATTATTGAGCTAAATGTAAAAATAGTATGCATTAAATTCCCCCTAGTTGTAGCTGCAAGCAGCCTGAATTTCATCATATAACTCTGTGGGGTTTTGAAGCTATATATCAGAAAAGCAAAGCTCTGACCACTATAAAGACATATTATTAACTTAATCAACACGTAATTTTGGAATTAAGTTATTTACATATTTTTTTTTATTTTAGGGTAGATTTTTACTTTAAGGTTGTGAAGTGTTAACAAAAGTGATTTTTTTTTTCTGTCCAGACTGGTATTTAGGGAGTTATCTCATCCCAGTGTGTTATGTCTAATTTCTGGCATTTACTCTCAAGGACATAAGCAGTTTGCTTTTTCAGTTATTGTACTTTAAACTCATCTATGACGGTGTACAGTTAAAGTGTTTACCCAGAGAAAAAAGTAGGGGGGTCATTATAGTATAAAGCAGGACACATAAGTAAAGGGAACTCTGTTCATAGATTTGCATCTGTGTGTTTTTCTAAGGCCTTATTCAGACAGCCGTGTTTGGTCCATGATATACGAACCATGTGTCAACCCTATTTCCCGGACCGACCACAGCATTTATAGTTATCTATCATATTTTCAGTACTGGGCAGTATTTCTGCGGGGAGGCAGTGACTCACAGCATCATAGATAACTATGATGCTAGAACCCGGCTCCCTGAACTGTGGTCGGTCTGGGAAACATGGTCGACACACTGTCCGTATATCACGGACCGAACACGGCTATCTGAATAAGGCCTTAGGTAGATTTGGGTTTTTGGTCATGTTTCAAATGCAGGTATGGGTAAAGATAATATTTCACATTTATTTAGGTAAGGCCAGGACTCCACCGTGGATTTTATTGTCCAATTCCTAGTAACAGATTAGACTGTATGCGACCAGTGTGACAGTCTTATGTGACTTGCATGCAATCTTATTTACAAAACTCCTTATTCGCTTTATTTTATTGAAACTTTCAATAAGAGGTTACATTTTGTATGACAAATTTGATGAAAGTCACATATGACTCGAAAGGGGAAGATGTTGCAGGACTATTCCATACCTTTCTAGTAGTGGTGTCCGCTTATATGGCAGAGTGGTAGTTGTGCTCCCTTAGGCTCGAGGGCCCAGATGGGACTGCATCCACTGTTCCTATGGTTATGCCATACTTGCCAACAGTACTGTATTTGCAGGACAGTCCCATGAAGCAAATCTCAACATTTTGCATTAAAAGGGGCGTTTCCATCAGCTTTGGAAAGATACATGGGTGGAGCTTACAAATGTCCTACGATTTGGGATTGAGATATTTTGGTAAGGGCTTATTAACATGAACAAAATAATCGGCCCTGTGACGGTCGTTTGAATAGCCCATGAAAAAATAGGATATGTCCTAGTTTTGCCCATTTTCACAGATCACTTAATAGACTTAAAGAGGCTCTGTCACCACATTATAAGTGGCCTATATTGTACATGATGTGATCGGCGCTGTAATGTAGATTACAACAGTGTTTTTTATTTAGAAAAACTATCATTTTTGACGGAGTTATGACCTATATTAGCTTTATGCTAATGAGTTTCTCAATGGACAACTGTGCGTGTTTTACTATATGGCCAAGTGGGCGCTGTACAGAGGAGTGTATGACGCTGACCAATCAGTGACCAATCAGCGTCATACACTTCTCTCCATTTATTTACACTGCATATAGCTATATAGTTATATCGCTATGTGCAGTCACATAAACACACTATAACGCTACTCATGTGTCATGACAATGAATATACATTACCTCCAGCCAAGACGTGATGTGTATTCAGAATCCTGACCACTTCTGTAGTGTCTCTGTGAGTTACACAGCAGGCGTAGTCTCGCGAGATTACGCTGTAAGCTGTCATTCACAGCGAGATCTTGCTGTGCTGTGCTGTAAATGACAGAGACGCTACAAAAGTGGTCAGGAGAATGAATACACATCACGTCCTGGCTGGAGGTAATGTATATTCATTGTTATGACACATGAGTAGCGTTATAGTGTGTTTATGTGACTGCACATAGCGATATAACTATATCGCTATCTGCAGTGTAAATGAATGGAGAGAAGTGTATGACGCTGATTGGTCACTGATTGGTCAGCGTCCTACACTCCTCTGTACAACGCCCACTTGGCCATATAGTAAAACACGCCCAGTTGTCCATTGAGAAACTCATTAGCATAAAGCTAATATAGGTCATAACTCCGTCAAAAATGATAGTTTTTCTAAATAAAAAACACTGTTGTAATCTACATTACAGCACCGATCACGTCATGTACAAGTTAGGGCATTTATAATGTGGTGACAGAGCCTCTTTAAGTCTATGAGGGATCTGTGAACTTGGGTCACACACAGGTGGAAATCGGCTGTGAAAAACTGCCATTTTTCACGGCCGATTGACACTCGTTCGTGTGACTAAGCCCTAAGTATTAGTTATGGCACAACTTCAACCTAAAAGTAAAAATTATATTCTGTCAATTCATGTATATCCAATGACAATATGGACACACGTATGAAACTGAAAGATACAATTGCCTTGTTGCCCATAGTAACCAATCAGAGTTCAGCTTTGATGTCCTATAATACTACACTCTGCTGGAATTTATATAAACTGAACTGTGATTGGTTGCTCTGGGCAACAAACACTTTTTTTTCTGAGACTGTTTTCATTCATGAGGCCCAAATATGAATTTGTACACGAATGGCCGGGGAAAAAAAATTAATATTTGTACTGCCAGATATTATAATATTTTATGATATTGCTCTAGTGATATAGAGGTCTTTATGATTGTCTTAAAATAGGGATTTTTTCATTACTTGCAGCTACAACAATCTCCAAAGCCACAGATTGTTCATTCACTAGATTGTTGTACTGGCAGAGAAAGGAATAATGTGTTCAGAGCGTAAACTGAGGATTTGCTAATAATGGAGAAGTGATGTTCTGAGGAATCACAGAGCAGAGATGTGTTACAGCACATTATTTCTTCATCACTGCACAGCAGAGCTTTCCATTTCATTGCAGCAAAATGGATGGCATTATACTGTTACTTCCAGCAAAGGGATAAAGCCTTCAGGTCTAGCATTGTATGAATGACTCCGGTTATCATCCTAACTAGAGATGAGCGAACCGGGACAACCGAACCCGGTTTCGGTCCGAACTTCAGGAAAAGTTCGGTTCGCAGCGAATCCGAACTTTACCGGGTTCGGCCGAACCCGTTTTGACCGAACCCGGCTACATTTTGGCGCCTGCCACATGTTACATCTAAAATGGAGGATTACAGAAGATCACCTGACATCAGGCTACCCCATAATGCCTTGCAAACGGCTCTCCCAGCCTATCGGGAGGCAGCATAGGGGCGGGCTCAAGCCTGCAATAAAAGTCTATGCACGGAGCTCAGCGGCCATTTTACAGACAGGAGCTGTAGGAATAGCATCTCTGTGCAGTAAGGGAAAGCTTTAGGAATCTAAAAGGCAGGAATTCAGAAATCGAAGGGGCTCATCCACTACTCACTACTCAGCCAGTGTGTGAATACGCTTTTATAAGGGGCTCATCCCCGTTGCATCCAACTTGCAATACAGGCAGCCTAGTAGTACTATAAGGCCCAGCATTCCCTGAGTGCACTGCAGCGAGGCTGATTGAAATTCTCATTCATTGCCATTTGCCAAGCCAGTGTCCGTGTGTGAATACGCTTTTAAAAGGGGCTCATCCCTGGAATAACAATCCAACTTGCCATACAGGCAGCCTAGAAGTACTACAACGCCCAGCATTCCCTGAGTGCACTGCAGCGAGGCTGATTGAAATTCTCATTCATTGCCATTTGCCAAGCCAGTGTCCGTGTGTGAATACGCTTTTAGAAGGGGCTCATCCCCATTGCATCCAACTTGCAATACAGGCAGCCTTTGTAGTAGTGGTAGTAGTAGTACTACAAGGCCCAGCATTCCCTGAGTGCACTGCAGCGAGGCTGATTGAAATTCTCATTCATTGCCATTTGCCAAGCCAGTGTCCGTGTGTGAATACGCTTTTAAAAGGGGCTCATCCCTGGCCGTTATTAACAGGATAACAATCCAACTTGCCATACAGGCAGCCTAGAAGTACTACAACGCCCAGCATTCCCTGAGTGCACTGCAGCGAGGCTGATTGAAATTCTCATTCATTGCCATTTGCCAAGCCAGTGTCCGTGTGTGAATACGCTTTTAAAAGGGGCTCATCCCTGGAATAACAATCCAACTTGCCATACAGGCAGCCTAGAAGTACTACAACGCCCAGCATTCCCTGAGTGCACTGCAGCGAGGCTGATTGAAATTCTCATTCATTGCCATTTGCCAAGCCAGTGTCCGTGTGTGAATACGCTTTTAAAAGGGGCTCATCCCTGGAATAACAATCCAACTTGCCATACAGGCAGCCTAGTAGTACTACAAGGCCCAGCATTCCCTGAGTGCACTGCAGCGAGGCTGATTGAAATTCTCATTCATTGCCATTTGCCAAGCCAGTGTCCGTGTGTGAATACGCTTTTAGAAGGGGCTCATCCCCATTGCATCCAACTTGCAATACAGGCAGCCTTTGTAGTAGTGGTAGTAGTAGTACTACAAGGCCCAGCATTCCCTGAGTGCACTGCAGCGAGGCTGATTGAAATTCTCATTCATTGCCATTTGCCAAGCCAGTGTCCGTGTGTGAATACGCTTTTAAAAGGGGCTCATCCCTGGCCGTTATTAACAGGATAACAATCCAACTTGCCATACAGGCAGCCTAGAAGTACTACAACGCCCAGCATTCCCTGAGTGCACTGCAGCGAGGCTGATTGAAATTCTCATTCATTGCCATTTGCCAAGCCAGTGTCCGTGTGTGAATACGCTTTTAGAAGGGGCTCATCCCCATTGCATCCAACTTGCAATACAGGCAGCCTTTGTAGTAGTGGTAGTAGTAGTACTACAAGGCCCAGCATTCCCTGAGTGCACTGCAGCGAGGCTGATTGAAATTCTCATTCATTGCCATTTGCCAAGCCAGTGTCCGTGTGTGAATACGCTTTTAAAAGGGGCTCATCCCTGGAATAACAATCCAACTTGCCATACAGGCAGCCTAGTAGTACTACAAGGCCCAGCATTCCCTGAGTGCACTGCAGCGAGGCTGATTGAAATTCTCATTCATTGCCATTTGCCAAGCCAGTGTCCGTGTGTGAATACGCTTTTAGAAGGGGCTCATCCCCATTGCATCCAACTTGCAATACAGGCAGCCTTTGTAGTAGTGGTAGTAGTAGTACTACAAGGCCCAGCATTCCCTGAGTGCACTGCAGCGAGGCTGATTGAAATTCTCATTCATTGCCATTTGCCAAGCCAGTGTCCGTGTGTGAATACGCTTTTAAAAGGGGCTCATCCCTGGCCGTTATTAACAGGATAACAATCCAACTTGCCATACAGGCAGCCTAGAAGTACTACAACGCCCAGCATTCCCTGAGTGCACTGCAGCGAGGCTGATTGAAATTCTCATTCATTGCCATTTGCCAAGCCAGTGTCCGTGTGTGAATACGCTTTTAGAAGGGGCTCATCCCCATTGCATCCAACTTGCAATACAGGCAGCCTTTGTAGTAGTGGTAGTAGTAGTACTACAAGGCCCAGCATTCCCTGAGTGCACTGCAGCGAGGCTGATTGAAATTCTCATTCATTGCCATTTGCCAAGCCAGTGTCCGTGTGTGAATACGCTTTTAAAAGGGGCTCATCCCTGGAATAACAATCCAACTTGCCATACAGGCAGCCTAGTAGTACTACAAGGCCCAGCATTCCCTGAGTGCACTGCAGCGAGGCTGATTGAAATTCTCATTCATTGCCATTTGCCAAGCCAGTGTCCGTGTGTGAATACGCTTTTAAAAGGGGCTCATCCCTGGAATAACAATCCAACTTGCCATACAGGCAGCCTAGTAGTACTACAAGGCCCAGCATTCCCTGAGTGCACTGCAGCGAGGCTGATTGAAATTCTCATTCATTGCCATTTGCCAAGCCAGTGTCCGTGTGTGAATACGCTTTTAGAAGGGGCTCATCCCCATTGCATCCAACTTGCAATACAGGCAGCCTTTGTAGTAGTGGTAGTAGTACTACAAGGCCCAGCATTCCCTGAGTGCACTGCAGCGAGGCTGATTGAAATTCTCATTCATTGCCATTTGCCAAGCCAGTGTCCGTGTGTGAATACGCTTTTAGAAGGGGCTCATCCCCATTGCATCCAACTTGCAATACAGGCAGCCTTTGTAGTAGTGGTAGTAGTAGTACTACAAGGCCCAGCATTCCCTGAGTGCACTGCAGCGAGGCTGATTGAAATTCTCATTCATTGCCATTTGCCAAGCCAGTGTCCGTGTGTGAATACGCTTTTAAAAGGGGCTCATCCCTGGAATAACAATCCAACTTGCCATACAGGCAGCCTAGTAGTACTACAAGGCCCAGCATTCCCTGAGTGCACTGCAGCGAGGCTGATTGAAATTCTCATTCATTGCCATTTGCCAAGCCAGTGTCCGTGTGTGAATACGCTTTTAAAAGGGGCTCATCCCTGGAATAACAATCCAACTTGCCATACAGGCAGCCTAGTAGTACTACAAGGCCCAGCATTCCCTGAGTGCACTGCAGCGAGGCTGATTGAAATTCTCATTCATTGCCATTTGCCAAGCCAGTGTCCGTGTGTGAATACGCTTTTAGAAGGGGCTCATCCCCATTGCATCCAACTTGCAATACAGGCAGCCTTTGTAGTAGTGGTAGTAGTACTACAAGGCCCAGCATTCCCTGAGTGCACTGCAGCGAGGCTGATTGAAATTCTCATTCATTGCCATTTGCCAAGCCAGTGTCCGTGTGTGAATACGCTTTTAGAAGGGGCTCATCCCCATTGCATCCAACTTGCAATACAGGCAGCCTTTGTAGTAGTGGTAGTAGTAGTACTACAAGGCCCAGCATTCCCTGAGTGCACTGCAGCGAGGCTGATTGAAATTCTCATTCATTGCCATTTGCCAAGCCAGTGTCCGTGTGTGAATACGCTTTTAAAAGGGGCTCATCCCTGGCCGTTATTAACAGGATAACAATCCAACTTGCCATACAGGCAGCCTAGAAGTACTACAACGCCCAGCATTCCCTGAGTGCACTGCAGCGAGGCTGATTGAAATTCTCATTCATTGCCATTTGCCAAGCCAGTGTCCGTGTGTGAATACGCTTTTAAAAGGGGCTCATCCCTGGAATAACAATCCAACTTGCCATACAGGCAGCCTAGAAGTACTACAACGCCCAGCATTCCCTGAGTGCACTGCAGCGAGGCTGATTGAAATTCTCATTCATTGCCATTTGCCAAGCCAGTGTCCGTGTGTGAATACGCTTTTAAAAGGGGCTCATCCCTGGAATAACAATCCAACTTGCCATACAGGCAGCCTAGTAGTACTACAAGGCCCAGCATTCCCTGAGTGCACTGCAGCGAGGCTGATTGAAATTCTCATTCATTGCCATTTGCCAAGCCAGTGTCCGTGTGTGAATACGCTTTTAGAAGGGGCTCATCCCCATTGCATCCAACTTGCAATACAGGCAGCCTTTGTAGTAGTGGTAGTAGTAGTACTACAAGGCCCAGCATTCCCTGAGTGCACTGCAGCGAGGCTGATTGAAATTCTCATTCATTGCCATTTGCCAAGCCAGTGTCCGTGTGTGAATACGCTTTTAAAAGGGGCTCATCCCTGGAATAACAATCCAACTTGCCATACAGGCAGCCTAGAAGTACTACAAGGCCCAGCATTCCCTGAGTGCACTGCAGCGAGGCTGATTGAAATTCTCATTCATTGCCATTTGCCAAGCCAGTGTCCGTGTGTGAATACGCTTTTAAAAGGGGCTCTGAAATGTCTGGGAAAAAAAAGGTTGTGAAAGGACGGGGTAGAGGAAGAAACACCCATGCCGTCTCCTCTTCCAGTCCAAATGTTGGATCTGTTGGTGCCAGACCCAGTAGCAGCATTTGTGGCACAAGACATGTGCCCAGTTCCACTAGTAGCAGCTGCCATGTGCCTGCTAGTAGTAGTATCAGCAAGCCAGACTTGTCCATCTCCTCCGGTGGGCGGGTTACTTTAGACAATACGGCCATTGTGGACTGGTTGGCTGGCTCGCGGTCATCTCAGCAGGAAGACTCTGACGATCTGGCTTCAAGCCAGGTTTCGTTGGATTCCAGATCCTCTACAGTTCCTTGGCACGGTGACAGTAGTAATATAGGTATTTCTAGCGTTTCCATTCCATCATCTATGTCTTCGCTCCCCCTTCCTAGCGGGAAGCCATCTTTCCTGAGAGTCCTAAGAGACATCTCCTCGGGTGCGAAGGAAGATACTGAACAACATAGTGATGATGATGATTTGTTTTCCGCGAGTCAGCCAACGGAGTGTGTTGCGGCGGTGGTGGAGGTGGAAGCGGTGACCGAGACGCATAGCTGCGGTAGTGGGGGTGTTGGTGGTGGTAGCCGTGGTGGCAGACGCAGTAATGAGGGGGGGCATGGAGCCCGCCATGATGTCACATCACATTCACAACACAGTGACAGAAGTGGCGGGGATGATGAGGAAGGCTATGATGATGATGTTGTTTTAGACAGGACGTGGGAACCAGGTGACGAGGTGATGACGGCGTCAGAGGAGGAGGGTAGTAGTGGCGGCACTGGATGTGATAAACAGCCAAGCCGAGGTAGGGGCAGAAGTCAATCTGCAAAACGTTGCAGCGGTAGGGTCAGCTCAGGAGCCGGTGACGGCGACACAGATGCTGGTGTAGGTTCCCGAAAAAAGCCTGCCAGACAAGGGGCAAGCTCGGGTGGTTGTGGTGGTGGTGGTGGTGGTGGACGTGGTACTACCTCTTTACGGTACTCTGCCGTGTGGCAATTTTTCTGTACCTTCCCAGAGGAGGAAAACATGGCACAGTGCCGTATCTGCAAGCAGAAAGTAAGGCGTGGGCAGGGCAGCAATGTAGGAACTACTGCTCTACGTAAACACATGGAACGGCATCACAAGGCCATGTGGGACAATCAACATGCCCCACCATCATGTACATCTAATGAAGACCCCTCTTCCGCTGCTGCTGCTGCTCCGAGTCCCTGTCATCTAAGTAGTAGCCAGGCCTTATCCACCATGTCGTTGTCATCATCATCATCACTGTCATCTAGTGCTCCTCCTATGTCCCGTCAGTTATCCATTACGGAATCGTTGTCCAATAAGCAACAATATATACCCAGTCATCCACTTGTCGTGCGGCTTAATTCACACCTGGCAAAGTTGTTGGTGGTGCAGTCGCTGCCATACCACCTGGTCGACTCCGCCGGCTTCAAGCAATTGATGGCGTGCGCTCAGCCTAGGTGGCGAATACCTAGCCGACATTACTTCTCCAAAACAGCTGTCCCTGCCTTGCACAAGCATGTGGAGGAAAAGGTGTCCAAGTCCTTGCAATTATCCGTGTGCAGCAGGGTACATGCCACCGTCGACACGTGGAGCAGCAACTATGGGCAGGGACAGTACATGTCTTTCACGGCCCACTGGGTCAATATTTTGCAGTCCGATGCACCACCGCAGCAATGCCAGGCATTACCACCTCCACGCTTGTATGTTTCTAGTTCAACTCCGGACACCAGGCGCCTACCATCCTTCTCCTCCTACTCCTCCTCCTCCTCCTTGCCTTCCTCCTTGGAGGTCTTCCCGTCCCCGACAGGACACAGCGTATCTTCCACTCCTCCTCCCTCCTCTTTTCATAGGTGCAAGGTGAAGCGCCACAACGCTGTCTTACACCTGCTGAGCCTGGGCGAGAAAAGCCACACAGGGCAGGAGCTGCTGCTGTGCATCAAGGAGGAAATCGCACGCTGGCTGTCTCCTCTGAAACTCACACTGGGCAATGTTGTCTCTGATAACGGCAAGAACGTTGTGGCTGCACTGCGTCTAGGTCACCTGACACACGCTCCTTGCATGGCACATGTGATCAATCTGGTCATAACACGCTTCTTAAAGTCATATGTTGGTTTGAAGGGTGTGCTGGCCATGTCCAGGAGGGTTTGCGTTCGCTTTAGACGTTCGTATGCATTTAAGCACGCCCTCCTGGACTTGCAGCGTCAAAACAATCTCCCAGAACACAGCCTGATTTGCGACGTTCCAACACGATGGAATTCCACCCTGCACATGTTGGACCGTCTGTACGAACAGCGGAAAGCCGTGAATGATTTCCTGATGCAGCAGACGGGCAGCGTTTGGAGCCAGTGTAATTTCGAGCTCAGGCACTGGCAGCTGGTTAGAGACGCATGTCGCGTTTTGAGGCCCTTTGAAGAGGCCACACGATTTGTGAGCCGTGACGCTAGCGGAATGAACGATGTTATGCCGCTGATATTCATTATGGAGCAAACGCTCACAGCGATGATTCAGCAAAGGATGGAGGAAGGATCACATCTGGCTATGGATGTTGAGGAGGAGGAGGAGGATGAGGAAACAGGACCTGAAGAGGAGCTGGATTTGGAGATGGAATCACAGGAAGGGATAGGGGACGAGGCAGCCGCACAACATGACAGTGATGGTGGTGATGACGAGTCTGACGACGACCTTGATGATGGACAACCATGGCAGTATGGGGCGGAGATGGAACCAACCGGGCCCTCTGAAACGCTGGCCAGGATGGCGAGCTGTATGCTTCGTTACTTGCGCGCTGACTGTCGTATTGTTAGCATGAAGCAAAGAGATGACTACTGGATAGCCACACTTTTAGACCCTCGGTATAAAGCCAGAATGGGGGAGTTTTTTGCGCCTTCCGAGAGGGAGGCAAAATTGGCTTATTATAGAGAGAAGCTATGCAGCCAGCTTGTCATGGCTTTCAAACGGCAGACACCCGCTGCAAGCATGTCTGACCGGGGGGCCACTCTCCGCTCCCCACTGTCTCATCGTTCCACCGCCTCTGGCAGAGCTACCTCTGCAATAGGCGGCAGCCGTGGCAGCAGCGGCAGCAGCAGCAGCAGCAGCAGCCAATTCAGTTTGGAAAATATGATGACAACATTTTTACATCCAATACCCCGACCTGACACACATCGTAGCACTAGTCACCAAAGGGATGTTCACCATCTCCAGGTGCAGCACCTAAACAACCAGGTTCACTCGTACTTGGACTGTGCCCTTTCTCCGTCAGAAATGCTGATCCCAGACCCCATGGACTTCTGGGTCAGCAGATTGGATCATTGGCAAGAACTGGCCCAGTTTGCCATGGGTGTACTGTCTTGTCCACCCTCCAGTGTAGCGTCAGAGAGGGTATTCAGCGCAGCAGGGGGCTTCGTCACCCCTAAGCGAACAAGATTGTCCGCCAACAGCTTGGAAAATCTCACGTTTCTGAAAATGAATCAAGCGTGGATCGGTGAGGATTTTAAAACCCCTGTGCCTGATGCCACTGATTAGATCTTACATTGCTGCTGCTGCTGCCGCCTGCTACTGCCGCCTGCTACTATGGGATTCTGTCCTGTCCACTCTTTTTTTAATGTGCCGCTGTTGGTGCTGCAGCTGCTACTACTTCTACCACCAATCCACCCCAGTGCCGTCTGCTACAAGCAGGCCTGCCCCACCAGAGGGCTTTGTCCTGTGACTCTCCAGTCTCTTTTTTTAATGTGCTGCTACTACTGCTACTACTGCTTGCACCCTTGCTGTCTGTGTTGGCTAGTACCTCTACTACCACCAATACACCTACACTGCCATCTGCTACAAGCAGGCCTGAGGCCTGCCCCACTACAGGGCTTTGTCCTCCTGTGACTGTCCAGTCTCTTTTTTTAATGTGCTGCTACTACTGCTACTACTGCTTGCACCCTTGCTGTCTGTGTTGGCTACCTCGACTACTACCACCAATACACCTCCACTGCCGCCCGTCTGCTACAAGCAGGCCTGAGGCCTGCCCCACCACAGGGCTTTGTCCTCCTGTGACTGTCCAGTCTCTCTTTTTTTTAATGTGCTGCTACTACTGCTACTACTGCTTGCACCCTTGCTGTCTGTGTTGGCTACCTCTAATACCACCAATACACCTACACTGCCGCCCGTCTGCTACAAGCAGGCCTACCCCACCACAGGGCTATGTCCTGTGACTGTCGTCCAGTCTCTTTTTTTAATGTGCTGCTGCTACTACCAGTCCTACCACCCTTGCTGTCTGTGTTGGCTAGTCTACCTCTACTACCACCAATACACCTCCACTGCCGTCTGCTACAAGCAGGCCTGAGGCCTGCCCCACCACAGGGCTTTGCCCTCCTCTGACTGTCCAGTCTCTTTTTTTAATGTGCTGCTACTACTGCTACTACTGCTTGCACCCTTGCTGTCTGTGTTGGCTACCTCGGCTACTACCAGTCTACCACCAATACACCTCCACTGCCGCCCGTCTGCTACAAGCAGGCCTGAGGCCTGCCCCACCACAGGGCTTTGCCCTCCTCTGACTGTCCAGTCTCTTTTTTTAATGTGCTGCTACTACTGCTACTACTGCTTGCACCCTTGCTGTCTGTGTTGGCTACCTCGACTACTACCACCAATACACCTCCACTGCCGCCCGTCTGCTACAAGCAGGCCTGAGGCCTGCCCCACCACAGGGCTTTGCCCTCCTCTGACTGTCCAGTCTCTTTTTTTAATGTGCTGCTACTACTGCTACTACTGCTTGCACCCTTGCTGTCTGTGTTGGCTACCTCGACTACTACCACCAATACACCTCCACTGCCGCCCGTCTGCTACAAGCAGGCCTGAGGCCTGCCCCACCACAGGGCTTTGCCCTCCTCTGACTGTCCAGTCTCTTTTTTTAATGTGCTGCTACTACTGCTACTACTGCTTGCACCCTTGCTGTCTGTGTTGGCTACCTCGGCTACTACCAGTCTACCACCAATACACCTCCACTGCCGCCCGTCTGCTACAAGCAGGCCTGAGGCCTGCCCCACCACAGGGCTTTGTCCTCCTGTGACTGTCCAGTCTCTCTTTTTTTTAATGTGCTGCTACTACTGCTACTACTGCTTGCACCCTTGCTGTCTGTGTTGGCTACCTCTAATACCACCAATACACCTACACTGCCGCCCGTCTGCTACAAGCAGGCCTACCCCACCACAGGGCTATGTCCTGTGACTGTCGTCCAGTCTCTTTTTTTAATGTGCTGCTGCTACTACCAGTCCTACCACCCTTGCTGTCTGTGTTGGCTAGTCTACCTCTACTACCACCAATACACCTCCACTGCCGTCTGCTACAAGCAGGCCTGAGGCCTGCCCCACCACAGGGCTTTGCCCTCCTCTGACTGTCCAGTCTCTTTTTTTAATGTGCTGCTACTACTGCTACTACTGCTTGCACCCTTGCTGTCTGTGTTGGCTACCTCGACTACTACCACCAATACACCTCCACTGCCGCCCGTCTGCTACAAGCAGGCCTGAGGCCTGCCCCACCACAGGGCTTTGTCCTCCTCTGACTGTCCAGTCTCTTTTTTTAATGTGCTGCTACTACTGCTACTACTGCTTGCACCCTTGCTGTCTGTGTTGGCTACCTCGACTACTACCACCAATACACCTCCACTGCCGCCCGTCTGCTACAAGCAGGCCTGAGGCCTGCCCCACCACAGGGCTTTGCCCTCCTCTGACTGTCCAGTCTCTTTTTTTAATGTGCTGCTACTACTGCTACTACTGCTTGCACCCTTGCTGTCTGTGTTGGCTACCTCGACTACTACCACCAATACACCTCCACTGCCGCCCGTCTGCTACAAGCAGGCCTGAGGCCTGCCCCACCACAGGGCTTTGCCCTCCTCTGACTGTCCAGTCTCTTTTTTTAATGTGCTGCTACTACTGCTACTACTGCTTGCACCCTTGCTGTCTGTGTTGGCTACCTCGACTACTACCACCAATACACCTCCACTGCCGCCCGTCTGCTACAAGCAGGCCTGAGGCCTGCCCCACCACAGGGCTTTGCCCTCCTCTGACTGTCCAGTCTCTTTTTTTAATGTGCTGCTACTACTGCTACTACTGCTTGCACCCTTGCTGTCTGTGTTGGCTACCTCGACTACTACCACCAATACACCTCCACTGCCGCCCGTCTGCTACAAGCAGGCCTGAGGCCTGCCCCACCACAGGGCTTTGTCCTCCTCTGACTGTCCAGTCTCTTTTTTTAATGTGCTGCTACTACTGCTACTACTGCTTGCACCCTTGCTGTCTGTGTTGGCTACCTCGACTACTACCACCAATACACCTCCACTGCCGCCCGTCTGCTACAAGCAGGCCTGAGGCCTGCCCCACCACAGGGCTTTGCCCTCCTCTGACTGTCCAGTCTCTTTTTTTAATGTGCTGCTACTACTGCTACTACTGCTTGCACCCTTGCTGTCTGTGTTGGCTACCTCGACTACTACCACCAATACACCTCCACTGCCGCCCGTCTGCTACAAGCAGGCCTGAGGCCTGCCCCACCACAGGGCTTTGCCCTCCTCTGACTGTCCAGTCTCTTTTTTTAATGTGCTGCTACTACTGCTACTACTGCTTGCACCCTTGCTGTCTGTGTTGGCTACCTCTAATACCACCAATACACCTACACTGCCGCCCGTCTGCTACAAGCAGGCCTACCCCACCACAGGGCTATGTCCTGTGACTGTCGTCCAGTCTCTTTTTTTAATGTGCTGCTGCTACTACCAGTCCTACCACCCTTGCTGTCTGTGTTGGCTAGTCTACCTCTACTACCACCAATACACCTCCACTGCCGTCTGCTACAAGCAGGCCTGAGGCCTGCCCCACCACAGGGCTTTGCCCTCCTCTGACTGTCCAGTCTCTTTTTTTAATGTGCTGCTACTACTGCTACTACTGCTTGCACCCTTGCTGTCTGTGTTGGCTACCTCGACTACTACCACCAATACACCTCCACTGCCGCCCGTCTGCTACAAGCAGGCCTGAGGCCTGCCCCACCACAGGGCTTTGTCCTCCTCTGACTGTCCAGTCTCTTTTTTTAATGTGCTGCTACTACTGCTACTACTGCTTGCACCCTTGCTGTCTGTGTTGGCTACCTCGACTACTACCACCAATAAACCTCCACTGCCGCCCGTCTGCTACAAGCAGGCCTGCCCCACCACAGGGCTTTGTCCTGTGACTGTCGTCCAGTGTCTTTTAATGTGCTGCTACTACTCACCCTTGCCAATAAAAAGGGTCAATTTTTGGAGGGCTTGTGAAAAGCCATTGCTTGTTGCTTTTACATCCATGTATGGAAGAACCCCGGCAGGCATCTGCCAATAAAAAGGGTCAATTTTTGGAGGGCTTGTGAAAAGCCATTGCTTGTTGCTTTAATGCTTTTACATCCATGTATGGAAGAACCCCGGCAGGCATCTGCCAATAAAAAGGGTCAATTTTTGGAGGGCTTGTGAAAAGCCATTGCTTGTTGCTTTAATGCTTTTACATCAATGTATGGAAGAACCCCGGCAGGCATCTGCCAATAAAAAGGGTCAATTTTTGGAGGGCTTGTGAAAAGCCATTGCTTGTTGCTTTAATGCTTTTACATCCATGTATGGAAGAACCCCGGCAGGCATCTGCCAATAAAAAGGGTCAATTTTTGGAGGGCTTGTGAAAAGCCATTGCTTGTTGCTTTAATGCTTTTACATCCATGTATGGAAGAACCCCGGCAGGCATCTGCCAATAAAAAGGGTCAATTTTTGGAGGGCTTGTGAAAAGCCATTGCTTGTTGCTTTAATGCTATTACATCCATGTATGGAAGAACCCCGGCAGGCATCTGCCAATAAAAAGGGTCAATTTTTGGAGGGCTTGTGAAAAGCCATTGCTTGTTGCTTTAATGCTTTTACATCCATGTATGGAAGAACCCCGGCAGGCATCTGCCAATAAAAAGGGTCAATTTTTGGAGGGCTTGTCAAAAGCCATTGCTTGTTGCTTTTACATCAATGTATGGAAGAACCCCGGCAGGCATCTGCCAATAAAAAGGGTCAATTTTTGGAGGGCTTGTGAAAAGCCATTGCTTGTTGCTTTTACATCCATGTATGGAAGAACCTCGGCAGGCATCTGCCAATAAAAAGGGTCAATTTTTGGAGGGCTTGTGAAAAGCCATTGCTTGTTGCTTTTACATCCATGTATGGATGAACCCCGGCAGGCATCTGCCAATAAAAAGGGTCAATTTTTGGAGGGCTTGTCAAAAGCCATTGCTTCTTCTTTTACCACCTTATATGTATGAACCCTGGCAGGCATCAGCCGCCTAAAATGGTAAATTTTTGTACCTTTTTTAACAATGCATTAAGCATACAACATGCACAAGTGCAGTGGTTTCTGTTAGTTATCTCCGTGTCCCATCCGTTTTCCTAGAGCCATACATGTTGGCGTAACTTTGACACCAACTTTGCATTAAAGACAGCTCAAAAGTACTTGGATACACTCATGGGTGACCTAAGAGTGTTATACAGGGCTTCTAGGGCTTTAAAACAGTGTTATACACGATTTTTAGGGGCTTTCTTGTATTACAGGTTCGGTCAGAACTAGTTCGGTCCGAATCGAACTTTTGCACGAAATTCGGCGAACTTGCCGAACCGAACTTTTCATAAGTTCGCTCATCTCTAATCCTAACCCATTTCATACAATTGTGGAGTATAAAGTTCTCGAAAGTATCATAGCACCATCTGCTGGTCATTCTCAATTATAGCAACTTAGATGTGACCTGACTAGACTAGGAAATGTATCCAATCTTTCTACATATAGGTAAACAGCTACATCAACAGGTGGCAGTGAATGTTCTTACACATTTAATCCCTTCCCAACATCCGCCGTATATATATGGCGGAAGTTGGTAGGGAAAGTATGGAGTGGGCTCACGGACTGAGCCCTTTCCATAAGATGCGGGTGTCGACTGTATGTTACGGCGGACTGCGGACACTTCACTGCAACCGACACGATCGTACATTACTACGATCTTGCTATTTTAACCCCTTACATGCCGTGGGCTATAGCGACAGTGGAATCTAAAGCCATCGTACCTCCTGCACCGTGATCACAGGATGCCAATGGTTGTTATGGCAGCCTGGGGGCCTAATGAAGCCCCCAGGTCTGCCATCTTTGTGATCCTATTAGGCCCTGAATAATGTAAAGATGGAAAGAAAGCCGTTAAAAACACGATATACTGCAACACATTAGTATTGCAGTATATTGTGACTGCGATCCAACAATCGCTGGTTCAAGTCCCCTAGGACTTGAAAATTTTAGAAATTTTATTAATGTTTAAATTTTCAACCAAAAGCTATGTAGAGATTTTTTTTTATAAAAAATATATAACTACAAGGGTGGGCCATTTATATGGATACACCTAAATAAAATGGGAATGGTTGGTGATATTAACTTCCTGTTTGTGGCACATTAGTATATGGGAGGGGGAAAACTTTTCAAGCTGGGGGTTGACCATGGCGGCCATTTTGAAGTCGGCCATTTTGTATCCAACTTTAGTTTTTTCAATGGGAAGAGGGTCATGTGACACATCTAACTTATCGAGAATTTCACAAGAAAAACAATGGTGTGCTTGGTTTTAACGTTACTTTATTCTTTCATGAGTTATTTACAAGTTTCTGACCACTTATAAAATGTGTTCAAAGTGCTGCCCATTGTGTTGGATTGTCAATGCAACCCTCTTCTCCCACTCTTCACACACTGATAGCAACACCGCAGAAGAAATGCTAGCACAGGCTTCCAGTATCCGTAGTTTCAGTTGCTGCAGATCTCGTATCTTCACAGCATAGACAATTGCCTTCAGATGACCCCAAAGATAAAAGTCTAAGGGGGTCAGATCAGGAGACCTAGGGGGCCATTCAACTGGCCCACGACGACCAATCCACTTTCCAGGAAACTGTTCATCTAGGAATGCTCGGACCTGACACCCATAATGTGGTGGTGCACCATCTTGCTGGAAAAACTCAGGGAACGTGCCAGCTTCAGTGCATAAAGAGGGAAACACATCATCATGTAGCAATTTCAGATATCCCGTGGCCTTGAGGTTTCCATTGATGAAGAATGGCCCCACTATCTTTGTACCCCATATACCACACCATACCATCAATTTTTGTGTTCAAACAGTCTTGGAGGGATCTATCCAATGTGGGTTAGTGTCAGACCAATAGCGATGGTTTTGTTTGTTAACTTCACCATTCACATAAAAGTTTGCCTCATCACTGAACAAAATGTTCTGTGTAAACTGAGGGTCCTGTTCCAATTTTTGTTTTGCCCATTCTGCAAATTCAGTGCGCCGATCTGGGTCATCCTCGTTGAGATGCTGCAGCAGCTGGAGTTTGTAAGGGTGCCATTTGTGAGTAGCTAATATCCGCCGAAGGGATGTTCGACTGATGCCACTCTCCAGTGACATGCGGCGAGTGCTACACTGTGGGCTCTTGCTGAATGAAGCTAGGACAGCCACTGATGTTTCTTCATTAGTGACAGTTTTCATGCATCCACATTTGGGCAAATCCAACACTGAACCAGTTTCACGAAACTTGGCAAGCAGTTTGCAAACTGTAGCATGGGAGATGGGTGGTCTCGTAGGGTGTCTTGCATTGAAATCTGCTGCAATGACCCGGGTACTGCGTTCACCAGACATCAACACAATTTCTATCCGCTCCTCACGTGTTAACCTCTGCGACATGTCAATGGCTGTAAACAAAGAGAAGCCTGTAAATAACCCATGAAAGAATAAAGTAACGTTAAAACCAAGCACACCATTGTTTTTCTTGTGAAATTCTCGATAAGTTTGATGTGTCACATGACCCTCTTCCCATTGAAAAAACTAAAGTTGGATACAAAATGGCCGACTTCAAAATGGCCGCCATGGTCAACACCCAGCTTGAAACGTTTCCCCCCTCCCATATACTAATGTGCCACAAACAGGAAGTTAATATCACCAACTATTCCTATTTTATTTAGGTGTATCCATATAAATGGCCCACCCTGTAGTATCACCACGTCCGTAAAATTTAGAACTATTAAAATCTAACATTATTTAACCTACACGATGAACGCTGTAAAAAAAAAAAGTAAACCCCAGAAACGCTGCCTTTTAAAAATTATCAAAAAGTCTAATTACCCCACAATGGTACCACACTGCTCAATCAACGGAAAAAGAAAAAAGTTATTTTTCTCAGAATATGGCGACACAAATTTTTTTTTAACAATTCGTTTTTCTCCTTGTAAAAGCAGTAAAACGTAAAGTATATATATGTATATATATATATATATATATATATATATATATATATATATATATATGAATTTGGGATTGTCGTAATTGTATGGACCAGCAGAATAAAGTCAATGTATCGTTTTTACCACATCATGAAGCCGTAAAAATGAAAACCAAAAAACAATGGAGGAATTACAGTTTTTTTCCTATTCCACCCCACACAGATTTTTTCTTCCAGTTTCCCAGTACATTATATGGTACAATAAAAGGTACAGTGAAAATCTACAACTTGTCCCACAAAAAAAAACCAAGCCCTCATATGGCTATATTGACGGAGAAATAAAAACCTTATGGCTTTTTGAAAGTGGGGAGGATAAAACTGAAATAAAAAAGCGAAAAATGGCTTCGGCAGAATGGGGTTAATTACATTTTTAACACATGAATTTTCTGTGTTTCTGAATAAATTTATTTGAAAGGAGGTTTGAACACAATTACTCTGTGGTTATCAATGTTTCTAGGCTAATATATGAAGTGTAATGCCGCCTTTCTGTAAGGGGTAGAAAAGAGTTATTTTTTTAGAAAATAAGTTTGTGCACTCAGTATAGCTCCAGAATCACTTCAGTGCTGGAAGGAGATTTCTAGAACTCAGAATCTGTAACAATGGGCTGTTGACTCCACTGGCATCGTATTTGGCATGCGCAGTAAATCACTATTGATCTCAATGGCACTTTGTGGAGTACTCCAACCATTGCGAACGGGATTCAAACAGTCTGACAAGTGTCATATCCTCTTTGTTCTCAGAATTGCTGGAGATCTTTACTCATGGACCCCAATGAATGTTGTATTTCTTTAAAAAAAAAAAAATAAGTAGGGACTGCGGGAAAACTTCAGCACAAAATGCACGAATTTCCATGCTGTTACGCTGCGTTTTTTTCCATGCGGCAGTGGCGCAGCTTCCTGATAAATACTACATCTACATGTTAATATACTTTGAAGTATGGTAGATTATTTAAAAAAAAAAAAAAAAAAAAAAGAAAAGAAGATGAATACCCTTTTAGGAGAATTGGAGCTTTATAACATGTTCATGAAAATACTGTTTGCTTGAATAGGAAACTTGAATTGGCCTGTTAGCTGAAATGAACGCTTGGATACACCAGCAGTGTCTTTATAACCTGAGGGTAGGATTGAACTGCAGTTATATATATATATATTCTAAGAGAAGGTCCCACAGCCCCTTAGCACTTACTTCCATCGTACACTGGTCTTGTATGGATAGGTAGATGGGGTGCTGACCCGGAGATGGATGTACTTGCTGAACTATTTATAGGACTGCAGCACGCAGGATACCAAGTATAGAAGGTGTTGGTTACATAAGAACAAATACAGGAGACTGTTGTTGGCTGATCACATTACCTTGAGGAAGAAATATACATCTAAATCAGACATGCACAATTGGCCCAATGGCTTCCTGTTTAGTTTGGAGAAAAGACAGCTTGGGGTTAAAAAGTGTTTCCCACAATTAAAGTGATGGCATATTGCTAGGATGCTGGGAAACCCAACGGCCAGCCCCAAAATTTTGACTAGGAAGAGTTTGAAAATCTATGAGGCTGAATGAAATATCTGATCGGTGGGGGACCCAGTGGTCGGTGGTCAGACCCCGACCGATCTAGCATTTTTGACCCCTCCGGTGGATAGGTGAAAAATGCTAAAGCTGTATCCCTTTGATCATTGCAGCTCTTTCACAGCTTCCCTTTTACACCCTATTGAATAGAGCTGTATTGCACAGCCCCTTTTCAATCATAATGTTATGGCATATCCTAGCAATATACCGTAACATTATAAGATGAGAATACTCCTTTAATTAATTAATATGTAAAGATATTTCAAAGGCCAATACTGATGATTATTTCATACTTAGGCCTGTAAATATAACAAAGGGCCATGCACTACATCTAAAGGAAAAAAGGTTTTACCATCAGCAAAGAAGGGGCTTCAACTCCTTAAAGGGAACCTGTCACCAGCATTTTAGCTATAAAGCCAGCAATACCTGGTGAAAGTGGGTGAAAAATCATTGTCATCTAAGCTATAAATATGTTCTAAGTAAGCTCTGTACCTTTAGTATTCAGTTTTTCAGTGGTCCCACGCCGTATGCAAATGAGCAGAAAAGAGTCAAATCTTCATCTGAAAAGAGTCAGATTTTCATTCCTCCAGCATCTCAGAGTGGACTCCACCTCCTTCTTTTTGATTGATAGCTCCTTAGCCAGTCAGGGCCGGACAGGTGGTGGCAGTGGGCGTGGTTAAGAAGCTGCATCCCAGAGGGAAAAATAATTACCATAAAAGGCGGGAAAAGTTTAAACGCCTATATTTACTGACAGAAGAGGACTTCAGGAAAGAAGAGAACAGGAATGAACTCTGGACAGCTGCGGCCATTGAGGGGTCAGGTGAGTTTAACAGGTAAGATGTTGATGACAGGATCCCTTTAAGAACCGAACCCATTTTTGCATTAACCGGTTCCCGACCTCTCACTGTAAATTCACGTCGGCACTTGCTGGGCTCTTTGCAGTGCCAGTGTGAATTCACTGTGAGTGTTCTCACAGCAATCGGATGCCTCACAGTGCCTCTGGCACCTGGATTGCGCTTTTGACACCTGCCTGTGGTCCCGGAGACATGATCGGTACCTGCTTGGTTCAGGACCTGATCATGTGGTGGCCATGGTAAACAATTATGGCCATCACAGGGAAAGTTTGTTGTAGTAACAAACTTTCCCAGCGATCTAACCGGTATAACCCTGTCCCTCCTCTACTGTTCTATCAGAGGGGAGACAGTGTTACATCTGTGAACGAAAAAGTGAAATACACACTAAATAGCCAGTACCCCCAATCAATCCCATTAATATTCTTTTGTTAGGTAGGATTTATGGTTAGGTAGGCTAGGTGATTAGGATATACATGTATTAGGGTATAGTTAGTAATAAGTTAGGGTGAAGGTTAGGGTAGTTAAGTTAATATATACAGTGAAGGAAATAAGTATTTGATCCCTTGCTGATTTTGTAAGTTTGCCCACTGTCAAAGACATGAACAGTCTAGAATTTTTAGGCTAGGTTAATTTTACCAGTGAGAGATAGATTATATTTAAAAAAAAAACAGAAAATCACATCGTCAAAATTATATATATTTATTTGCATTGTGCACAGAGAAATAAGTATTTGATCCCTTTGGCAAACAAGACTTAATACTTGGTGGCAAAACCCTTGTTGGCAAGCACAGCAGTCAGACGTTTTTTGTAGTTGATGATGAGGTTTGCACACATGTTAGGTGGAATTTTGGCCCACTCCTCTTTGCAGATCATCTGTAAATCATTAAGATTTCGAGGCTGTCGCTTGGCAACTCGGATCTTCAGCTCCCTCCATAAGTTTTCGATGGGCTTAAGGTCTCGAGACTGGCTAGGCCACTCCATGACCTTATTGTGCTTCTTTTTGAGCCACTCCTTTGTTGCCTTGGCTGTATGTTTCGGGTCATTGTTGTGCTGGAAGACCCAGCCACGAGCCATTTTTAATGTCCTGGTGGAGGGAAGGAGGTTGTCACTCAGGATTTGACGGTACATGGCTCCATCCATTCTCCCATTGATGCGGTGAAGTAGTCCTGTGCCCTTAGCAGAGAAACACCCCCAAAACATAATGTTTCCACCTTCATGCTTGACAGTGGGGACGGTGTTCTTTGGGTCATAGGCAGCATTTCTCTTCCTCCAAACACGACGAGTTGAGTTAATGCCAAAGAGCTCAATTTTAGTCTCATCTGACCACAGCACCTTCTCCCAATCACTCTCAGAATCATCCAGATGTTCATTTGCAAACTTCAGACGGGCCTGTACATGTGCCTTCTTGAGCAGGGGGACCTTGCGGGCACTGCAGGATTTTAATCCATTACGGCGTAATGTGTTACCAATAGTTTTCTTGGTGACTGTGGTCCCAGCTGCCTTGAGATCTTTAACAAGTTCCCCACGTGTAGTTTTCGGCTGAGCTCTCACCTTCCTCAGGATCAAGGATACCCCACGAGGTGAGATTTTGCATGGAGCCCCAGATCGATGTCGATTGACAGTCATTTTGTATGTCTTCCATTTTCTTACTATTGCACCAACAGTTGTCTCCTTCTCACCCAGCGTCTTACTTATGGTTTTGTAGCCCATTCCAGCCTTGTGCAGGTCTATGATCTTGTCCCTGACATCCTTAGAAAGCTCTTTGGTCTTGCCCATGTTGTAGAGGTTAGAGTCAGACTTATTAATTGAGTCTGTGGACAGGAGTCTTTTATACAGGTGACCATGTAAGAGCTGTCTATAATGCAGGCACCAAGTTGATTTGGAGCGTATAACTGGTCTGGAGGAGGCTGAACTCTTAATGGTTGGTAGGGGATCAAATACTTATTTCTCTGTTCACAATGCAAATAAATATATATAATTTTGACAATGTGATTTTCTTTTTTTTTTTTTTATATAATCTATCTCTCACTGGTAAAATTAACCTAGCCTAAAAATTCTAGACTGTTCATGTCTTTGACAGTGGGCAAACTTACAAAATCAGCAAGGGATCAAATACTTATTTCCTTCACTGTATATATATATATATATATATATATATATATATATATATATATATATATATATAGTGGAGTGTAGGTTTCATTTCATTCAATTATTATTAATTAATAGACTGTACAATCATTTATTTTATTTTTTACAACAAACCCATTTATATCAGTTAATTTAATAGTAAGTGCTGTACCAGTTAATCAATTAGTTATTGTGTGAATTAATTGTGTTATTTCAAATTCATTTCATTAAATATATTAATTTATAAATTTACAACTAGTTCTAAAACCGGTTATATTAGTTCATTATACATCATTTGATAGGAAGTGCTGTGCCAGTTAATCAATAAATTCCTTGTGGCAATTAATGAATTAATTTGTTTAAAATACATTTTTAGTTCAGCAATTAATCAATAATTTACGTTTATATAAATATACGTATAAAAAATATAAAACGTAATAAAATTGCCCGTCAGTTTAATTCTAGAGAGGAGGCTTACGCCCTTTTATGTTCTGACAGCGAAGAAAGTGTCTTGTTAGATGGCGATGACCAATTTTGAGGGTTTTGCTCTCTGTGAAAGTGGCAGTGAATTCCGATCACATTATGCCAGACAAAATTTATGGAGGTCAACAGATATTCATGAAATGAAAAAATGTATAGGCCTCCCATTTGCAAAGGGGCTTGTAAAAAAAAACGAGTATTCAGTCTTACAGGTTTACTCGCCCTGTTCAAACCAGCCCTGCTTTTTCTGACATTCTTGCTAGAACCCGTTTTGAAATGCTCATGAGATTTTGGCATTTCAATGATAAAAGCCAGTGCCTCCCTAGAAGTCCCCCAGATTATGGCCGACTATACAAAATAAGACTTATCATCAAATCGCTGACAGACATGTTTTTAAGGCTTTACACCCCCATGCAATACACTTCTATCAATGAGTCCCTTGTAAAATTCAAAGGGAGACTGTACTTTAATCTATTACATCTAAAAGAGCAAGGTTTGGAATAAAGCTTTATAAAATGTGCGCGAGTGCAACGGAGTACACATCAGCTTTTCTCATTTATGAGGGAAAAATAGCCAACTAAATCCACCAGGATGCCCTCCCCAACTAGGTACAAGTGGAACACTTGTTCGGTAACTGATTAGCCCATTTCTACAAAAAAGTTATAACCAGTATGTGGACAACTACTACACCAGCATAACCCTTTAAAAAGTTTGGTCGAACATAAAGGGGCTTGTGGGACCATTTGGTAAAGCCCCATGCACACGACCGTAAAAAAACTCTGTTTTTGCGGACCGCAATCGCGGTCCGCAAAAACGGACCCATTCACTTTCATTGAACGCGGACACCTTTCCGTAGCACTACGGAAGGGTGTCCGTGCCGTGGAAATGTTCCGGGAATTATGGAACATGTCCGTTCTTTTGCATTTTGCGGGCCGTGCTCCCATACTTTGTATGGGAGCACGGCCCGAAAATGCGGCTGTCAGTCGGCGGCCGGCCGTGCCCGCAATCGCGTGCCGTGATTGTGGGCACGGTCGTGTGCATGGGGCCTTAAACAGGCAGGGGTTTCCACAATCATTGGTCAATGAAAAGTTCAAATAGGGACAGTCAGGTGGTGTTCCCAGCGGAGAGCTGTTTGCCCTAAAGTGCAAAGATAAGAAGGATATTTTTATTCTCAGCATGATCCACAGTAATGCAACAATGGCTGTTGTAGAACTAGGTTCTACTACCCCAAAGAAAAAAACCTGTGTCAATCATTGATTGCAACAAATACATGGGGGGAGTAGATCTTGCTGACCAGGTTTTAGGAAAATCATATACCTGGTACAAAAAATTAGTAATTTACCTCAGGTTCAGGTTGCCACATATAATTTGTTTGTGTTATACAAAAAGGAAGGGAATGCAGATACTTTTCTTGATTACTAGGAAAAGGTAATTAAAGATCTTGTTTTTGCAAATGCTGGTCCCTTTCATCAATTATAATCTGAAGATGTCATAAGACTCACTGAGCGACATTTTATTGCAGTAATTCCCTCAACGCAGTTAAGAAAGTACCTCCAGAGAAGATGTCGTGTATGTACCAAGAGAGGAATGAGGCGTGATACCCGTTATTATTGCCCAGATTGCCCGTCACTACCAGCCTTGTGTCTCATTGACTGATTTAAAATTTTCCACATAGAGCCATGTTTTTAAACTTTTTATTAATTTGTCTCATTTAAGACATTCAAGTATATGATTTAGTTTTTATTTAGTTTGCCAAAATTTTCTCGGATGTTTTTGTTCTTGCCAAAAACCCATATCCATAAATGAACCATGGCTAAAGTATACCCAAAAATTATAATGTACCTAAAGGGTTTGTCCAACGAAAATAAAAAATATTTATTACTTTTCTTTTGGGAAATAAAGAAGCTTTTTAAGGCTATGTTCACACGGAGTATTTTGGGGGAGGAATATCTGCCTCAAAATTCCGTTTGGAACTTTGAGGCAGATTTTCCTCTCCCTGCACGCCGATTTTCACGGCGATTTTCGCGCCGTTTTTTGCCCGCGGCCATTGAGCGCCGCGGGCATAAAACATTGCGAAATACGCTTTCTCTGCCTCCCATTGAAGTCAATGGGAGGTCAGAGGCGGAAGCGCCCGAAGATAGGGCATGTCGCTTCTTTTTCCCGCGAGGCAGTTTTACTGCTCGCGGGAAAAAGACGCCGACGCCTCCCATTGAAATCAATGGGAGGCGTTCTCTGGCCGTTTTTGCCGAGTTTTGCGACGCGGTTTCCGCGTCAAAAAACTCGGCAAAATACTCCGTGTGAACATAGCCTAATACACTCTATTTTTAAAACCGGCATGGATTGCAGATTTTCAGTCCCCGTTGCATGAACCCTGAAGTTTGTCGATGATGCATATGAAGGAGCTGGCTGCCAGCTAAGCCAGCCCCTACCCCCTTCGAGTTTAGCTGACGATTTAAGCCAGGCAGCATCATCAACAAATAGAGAGTAGAGGGAGCGCCTTCCCCCAGAATCTCTGTCGAAGCGTCACAAAACATACGGCAGCTTCCGGGTCCACGTAATGGGGGATAAAAACCGGCAATCCGTGAAGGTTTTAAAAATAAAGTATATTAAAAGTTTCTTTATTTCACAAAAGCAAAGTAATAAATTATTTTTCTTTTCGTTGGACAAACCCTTTAATTAGTGGAAAAACATTTTCAAAAACAATTGGAAAAAAATACAAATCTACAATATACCCCTCATTGAATACATCAGGATGCCTTTCTGAAGAAATAAACAATTGGAAAAATGCAAGCTGAAAGCCAAAATGCACACTGTCCACTCGAAGCCCTGAAAAATGCCCAAGCAGTGGCTAATGTACACATATAAGGTAAATACACCTTCCTTGTGGGGTGAATTTTCCAAAATTGGGTCACTTGCACTGTTTTGGTTGCTCAGGGGTTTTGCAACTGCGACATGGCCTGTGCAAACCAGTCCAGATAAATTGGAGTTTCAAAAGCCAAATGGCGCTCTTTCCATTTTGAGCCCTGCCGTGTGTTCAAAACAGCATTTTATGACCGTATATAGGGTTTAACCGTACTCAGAAGAAATTGCTTTACACATGTTGGGGTGCTTTTTCTACTTTAATCCTTGTGGAAATTAAAAAAGTTGATCAAAATCCACATTTTATCGGAAAAAAACTTGTAGATTTTAATTTTTACGGCCAAATTCCACTAATTTCTGCAAAAAAATCTGTGGGTCAAAATGCCTAGATAAATTCTTTGCAGGATGTAGATTCCCAAATGGGGTCACTTTTTTTGGTGGGGGGGGGGGGGTTTGCACGGTTTTGGTCCCTCAGGGGCTTTGCAAATGCGACATCGCCTCCGCGAACCATTCCAGCTAAATTTCAGCTCCAAAAGTCAAATGGTGCTCTTTCCCTTCTGAGTAGTGTCGTGTGTTCAAACAACAGTTTATGACCACATATGGGGTTTTGCCATACTCGTGAGAAATTGCTTTATAAATGTTGTGTTGCTTTTTTTCCTTTAGTCCTTGTGGAAATTAAAAATATTTAGCTCGACCTACATTTTATTGGAAAAAATTAACATTTTAATTTTAACGGCCTAATTCCAATAATTTCTGCAATAAACCTGTGGGGTCAAATCGCTTCCCAAATGGGGTGGCTTTTGGGGGGTTTGCACTGTTCCACTCGGCCGCCGCGTGCTGATGCTGCCGTCATCACGGCATCACTGCCCATATGTGGACAGTGATGTCAGGAGCAAAGAAGGAGTCCCAGGCAGAGTGCTAGCGGCTCTGCTCCAGGACTTCGTCTCTGGGGTAGCCCCTGACATCACTATCCATATATGGACAGTGATGTCAGGAGGAGAGGAGGAGTCCCAGGCAGAGCGCTAGAAGCGGCGCTGCTCCGGCACTCCTCCGGCACTCCATCTCTGGGTAAGCCCCTGACCGTCAGAGCGCTAGAAGCGGCTCTGTTCTGGGACTCCGTCTCTGGGGAAGCCCCTGACATCACTGTCTATATATGGACAGTGTTGTGAGGAGCAGAGCAGTGTCCCAAGCAGAGTGCTAGTAGCGCTCTGCCCGGGACTTTGGCTCTGGGGTTGCCCCTGATATCACTAGCCGTATATGGACAGTGATGTCAGGGGCTTCCCCCCACAGCCGGAGTACTGGAGCAGAGCCTTTACTAGCGCTCTGCCCCGGACTTCATCTCTGCTCCGGACATCACTATCCATATATGGACAGTAATGTCATCTACAGAGGCCACTAAATTTATGGGGGTACAAACTGGGGGCCTAACTTCTATATGGGGGCATAAACAGGGCCTAACATCTATATTGGGGCATAAAGTGATGTTTTCTGCCATTTTACTGCCGCCGTGAGTTCCCTCGCAAAGGGGCCTACTAAGTCTGTGTCACCCAAGGGCCCATATAAACCTGGGGCCGGCCCTGTTCTAAGGCCTGTGTTTCAGACCAGTAGCACACTAGAGTCACATGTCGGATATTTGCAGAATATGGGCAATAAATGTTGAGTTGTGTTTCGGGCAGGAATGGAAAAAACTGCAAATAACCATTGTTTTTTTTTTTGTTTAAACTTAACCCATTCATGGTATGGCAGAAATACAGTAGTATGTTTTCCTTATTCTATGGGTCAGCATGATTATGGCTATACTAAATATGTTTCATTTTTATTACGTTTTACTACTTTTTCACAATAATAGCATATTTCATGGGAAAAAAATAGTTTTTATGTCGCCGCATTCCAAGAACGATAACTTTTTTTTTTATCTTACCATCAATGTAACCGCATGTGGGCAGGTTTTTTTTTCCGGGATTAGTCATATTATTTAATATAACTATTTTCGGGAACATATAGACTATTGATTAACTTTAATTTTTTTTGTGGATGGAATGAAAGAAAAAATAATGTCACCATTGCTGTATTTGAGTTTTGTTTTTTTAACGTCATTGCCAATGCAGTTTAAATAACACTTTTGCCAAATAAAACCACTTTATTAAACTTTATTTAATTGCACACTTACTTTTCAAATAGCTTATGCTAATCTAATAGTGAACCTGATATACAGTATATCAATGTTTTTAAAGTTTTTAATATTCATGCAAATTGTTTTATCTATGCAAATTCTGCCACTAGGTTCCTCCCTTTCTGTAATCTGCTGTGTTACCCACTGTAGTCAAGCAAAATTCATCTCTCGTGTTAAAGAGCAGATGAGACAGATTGCAGGAGGTGGGGGTGTCTTTTCACAGCCTACCCATAGAAGTCTATGGAGAGGGGAGGGGGGAGCAGAAGAAGGGCGCAGGAAGAGAAAGAGACACAGACACGCTGCCCAGAGAAGTCTATGGAGAGGGGAGGGGAGCAGGAGAAGAGAAGAGACACAGGCTGCTAGCAAGATTTATATGTTACCCCAGTGCTGGATTCTGAGCTGCACTGCTCAATACTGCTGTATAATCTCCTCCATGCTGCTGCAGCATATATATATATATATATATATATATATATATACACACACACATATATATATATATATATATATATATACAAAGAAGAAACACAGCACTCAAAGCAAGCTGAATATCAGGCCATGTGCACGTTACCAGTGAAAGGATGAATCAACTCCTTGGTATAGAACAAAAACAACCACTATCACACTCTATATATATATATATATATATATATATATATATATATATATATAAACGGCAAAAACAGAGAACAAGTAACAGCACCAGGACTTCAAGGATGGAGAGATGTTGGTTTATTCACCACAAAGTGAACAGAATGAGCAACGTTTCGGTTCACACCTGAAGGACCAATGAACCAACATCTACCCATCTTTGAAGTCCTGGTGCTGTTACTTGTTCTCTGTTTTTGCCGTTTATATACATATATATATATATATATATATATATATATATATATATGTATATATATATATATATATATATATATATATGAGTGTGATAGAGATAGGGGGGCAGGATTCTCCTCTTTTCTGTATGTAGTGTATGGTGGGCATTATAGCAATTAGGCTTCTCAGACTAGCTCAGAGAAAACTGAGAATTAGAGAAAGAGCCTGCAGAGGGAAAAACGACAAAAACAGTGGCATGTACAAGTCATATAATGGCCAGAAAGAGTGTTATTCTTCATGTGCACACACACATGACAGCTTATTCTGAAGAGTCTATTAACCCATGTATCTTCTGTACAACACTATTATATTAAGCATCAGGGTACAAATTTGAACATATCGAACGAACAACATCCGAGCTTTCAAAAATGGACACCAAAGAATAGGTCTTTCGCATCAAAACATTTCTCTTTATTAATAAATACAATGAGACAATACTCGGTTACCCCCAAGAACAAACAAGATAAAAACATAAAATCTTGCTGGGGTGATATCCACCCATTAGACCATGCTAGTAAATAATCAATAAATACATGCAGTTTTAATCAGAATATATAGGTAATACCAAACCATAAATTAGGCTCTATATCTAGAACAGTTCACAAAGTATCACATAAAAAAGTACCTGTAATAGACATGGTTAGATTTTAGTATTTAAACTCTGTGTGTATTAGCTTTGACAATCCTGAAGACGGTTTCAAAACGCGCGTCGAGGTGCTCCATTAGGTGACTTGTCCCATCACTTAACCATGTCTATTACAAGTCCTTTATCTATGTGATACTTTGTGAGATGTTCTAGGACTCCATTCTACATATAGAGCCTAGTTTAGGAATTACCTATACATTCTGATTAAAACCATACATTTATTGATTATTTACTAGCAAGGGCTGATGGATGGATATCACACTAGGGTGATTTCATGTTTTTATCTTGTCTGTCTTTAGGGGAAACCTAGTATTGTCTCATTGTATATACAGTATTAATAAACAGAATTTATATCAAAGATATTTTTGGAAGCTTAGATATTGTTGGTTCAATTTATTCTGAAAATCACCTGAAATTTAGGTATGCTTTAAATTATTTTCACTAGGGTGTTTCACAATGCAATCTTTAAATCGCTTATATAATACTTTGGTATACTCAGTATACAACTTCTTTCCGCGGTTCCGTCGCTGACCTCCCTTTGAAATCAATTGGAGGCAGAGAAAGCAAGAAACGCTGCATAAACCGCTGCAAGAAAGTGCGGGTAGGTCAAAATCTGCCTCAAAATTCCTGGAGGAATTTTGAGGCAGATTTTTCTGCCTGCAAAAACACTCTGTATGAACATACCCTAAGGCCTCATGCACACAACCGTGTTTTTGCGGCCGCAATTCCCCCGAAAATCCACGGGAGAATTGCGGCCCCATTCTTTTCTATGGGGCCGTGCACACGACCGTAGTTTTTGCGGTCCGTGCACGGCCCGGGAGCCCGGACCGCAGAAAGAACGGGCATGTCTTATTACGGCCCGGTTCTGCGGTCCGGGCTCATTGAAAACAATGGCCGCGGCCATGTGCATGTGCGGGCGGCCTGCGGCTGACAGTCCGCTGACAGTCCGCAGCCGGCCGACCCGAAAATCACGGCCGTGCACACGGCTACGGTCGTGTGCATGAGGCCTAAGGGTAGTGTAACAATGCAACTCTTTGCCAGAGGATGTTGTGATGGTTGATTCATTAAATTAATTTAAAAAGGGACCTGGATGTCTTTCTGTACTACGGATTGTGTATTAGATCACCAGAGATGAGTAATTGATCTTGAGATTTATTCTTAATCAGGAATTCTTGAGAAAAAAAAAGAGGAAAATATGCTTCTTCTACATAAGGATTCTTTTGACTTCCCCAACACTGCAGGATAATAGGTTAAACTAGATGGACATATGTCTTGTTTTAACCTTAGTAAGTTACGGTGTAATATGCTGGAGGATTCCATAAACTTGTGAGACAGGTCTGGGATGTCAAGCGTAAATCTGTATAGCATGCTTATAGAAGGCTCCATGTGAAATGTCAAGAAGATTGTTCATTCTAGTTAAGACATCAACATATGTTTCTTCATGGCACATTGTTTTCTGCACTAGCACGGAGACCTCTCCTTGGTCATTTGTTATCGTAGGATTATTCCCTCAGGTGATATTTCATCTTTTTCTAGTTATTCTGCCCCTTTTCAGATGTACCTTTGCATTTTTAAAAATAGTGACAGTCTGTGATACATCTTTCATGTTCTCATGATGCTTAGGTATTATCTGTCATTTATGATTTTTTTCTTGTCCAGGGACAGTGGCATAATGGAATTCTTGATATCTCCAGAGAGGAGGAATTGACTATGAATGAATTTGGAGGCTCTGAGTTGACTGATCAGGTGCAGATCAATGATAACTTGCAAACAACATATGAGGAAGAGGAGGAGAGATCCATACTAGCCAAACATGACACCGATGCCAATGATGTATTAGATAATGACAACAGTCTTGCAAGTGATTCAGATACTGACCAGAAGAGTGATGGGTCCGGCAAAGTCACGACCTCTGGTCTTTTAACCAAAGATGAAAATTTTCTCCCGGTGAGAGCTTCATATTTCTATCTTTCTTCAGTATCTCATGTTTTATATTTTATTAACTCTTCAATCAGCTTGTTATGTTTCAACTTAATATTAATGAAATAAATAAATATCTTCTGAATCGATGTTCAGACAGGTCAGAAGGTCTTGGGAAAAGTCTGGGAGCCTAGAGCCCCACCAATGTCCTGAATGAATGTGGACCAGCTGTATAGAGAAATGAGCATGGATGTGTGTGTAAACTTACAATGAAATAATTTGAAGTAACTGTAATCCACAAGTATTCTCACTCATAATACTTTCGTGTACATGAAATTACTGGTGGAGCACATTCATTAGCAAGAATTTCCATCTAAAATGTAAAATTGCCATGTGTTAATAAATCAGACGTTAGAAAAGGTGGCCATTTTTGCCAAAGTGACAACTGCCATGTTACTTTTAAATTAGCTTCACTATGCCAGCATGTTGTATCGGTATGACTTTGTTTTCATCTGCATTGGGGGCTCCGTCAGGTGACTCCACCACTGATTACGTCTTATTTGATGGGTAGAGTAGTGCAGCATGCAGCGCTATTCTTCCCATTAAAACGATGGACAGCACAGCGATTACTAACAGACCCCATCGCCCCTTTGATGTCCGTTGTGTGGTGAATTTGTCATAGCTTGAATTAAGTTTTAATGCTCCTATGATGGAACAGAAAAACACAATTGGCAACGCAGCCTAGCAATGTGACAGTTTCTCATCAGTTTTTAAGAAGCAAATTCACATCTCAACCAATATGGCTGCACATCCTGCTGTTAAGACAAAAATACCATGATTACCAAACTTTGGTTTCTACTCTAACTACTGATCTACGCACATGATTTTTACCTTTTGAGTAGAAATCCTCTTCAAGAACATCCATGGTTGTTCCAGCTCCCAAGCCACCAGTAATATGACCATTTGACGCTTCTGAATGGGAACTCCAAAAATACTAAAAGCAGAAACCCCATTAATCTATTAAGCTGGTTGTAGGTACAGTGTTGAGATGTTCTTGCCTTTTTTTTAGATGAAACTTAGGGGGAGATTTATTAAGACTGGCGATTCATACGCTAGTCTTAATAAATAATTTGTTGGCGTAATATGCAACACATTTATTAAGAGGTGAATGCCCACTAATAAATGTGTCGCATCTTTCAGCTGGTCATGCGCCACAATTGCGGAAAAACTATGCACCGTCCACACCCCCAAATCAGACATAAAATAAAAAAATCTGTATACTCACCTTAACGCTCCTCTTCGCTTCTCCCCTCTATGGCTCCCTCAGCATCCTGGGGCCTTATATGCAACACAGCGCTCAACATCATCAGTGCTGCGTCCCATACAAGTCCTTATACTGCCTGGCGTCAGTGTAAGGAGCAGTAGCCTGCTAAGGGAACCTGAGGGGATCGGGGGGGGAGGAGCAAAGAGGAGAGGTGAGCATACTTTTTTTTTAAATTGTCTGATGGGGATGGGGAAGGGGGAGTAGTCCGATCAGGGGGCAAGGTACAGAGCCCAGCACAGACCTCTACCTTGCTACATCACACAGAGTGAAATCTATGCCAGCTAGGGGCTGGCATAGATTTCTGCCAAGTAAATTATAATGAATATGTTGGTTCTCTGTGACCACACCCCTTTTGGAAAGCCACACCTTTTTTCAACAAATGGCGAGGACGTCGTAAAATGCCCAAAACTTGCAATTTTCAATGCAAATAGGAGACTTTTGGGCCCGTTTGTCCTTGGTGTAGAAAGGTTGACAACCCCCCCCCCCCCCCATAATGCTTTTGTTATAGAATGGTAAGTAGGATAAGCATCGTAAACAAACCATGACACGCAATGAAAATAGTAATGTATTTTTCCTAGCAGAATGGCTTTAGAGGTCCACGGTGCTTCATTTTACATAACACAATAATACGTTTCTTTATGGATTTCCTTGTTGGGAATTGTGCCAAAATAAATATCTTTTCACAAAATGTTGTAAACATTAGTCTCATCAAGAAGAAATACTTGGATAAGGAAACATAGGTGTGGTGTCTTCTACAAGAATTTCACCAGATGAACATGTAGCGAACAATGATGCACAGTCTTACATCCAGAATCTGGATCTTCTATCTAACCACAAATGTAGTGGAAGGTTGCAGATAGTTTAGGACATTAGTTTAATGTTTGTAAATGACATTCTGATTCTTCTCTCCAGCCTTTGAGACTACCCCCCACTCCACTTACAGTGCCCCCTTCTTTCAAGTTCCCGCTGGATAGATGCATGTCACTACCTCTGTCTCAGAGCACCCCTTCTGGACTTGATCAAGTTGGATGGATGAAGAAGAAGCTAATGAGCACAGGTTAGTACAGTAGATGAAGGCTGTTCATGATGGTGGGGTCATCATGACAATACATTCCACTTGTTTGGACAGCTGGGATTCAGAGTATAAAACTGAACAAGCTGTGGAGCTGCTTCTAGAAATAGTAGTTCTATTTCTTGCATCATTATGTCTTTTTTTAACAAAACAATCCTCACAACAACACATAAAATTATTTGCTGCACTAATGCTAATCATCGCTCGCATTTATAAAAAAAATTTGGTTTCAACTCTTCTTAAATACATGGGATACACAATGGGTGCTAGCATGAAATGGAGGCAAATATTTTGGAAGATGGGGCTAAACTCCTTTCAACAAGAATGCCTCTTAGATCCTTTGAGGGGCTGTTTGTGTTTAATAAATATATTCTTATAAATATTATAAGAATTAATAAATATATTTATTTCAGGAGAGGATGATCTGGGTTCAAAGACTCTGGAGGTACGGAGAGACAGTAGGAAGGGGAGAAGATGGAAGCCTATAAATCCTGAGTCCCATCAGCTTCCAGTGCACCAGGTATCAGACTATAGGCATCATAACATGTTTTTCATATTTGTATGATTGAGGTTTGGTGAGGTAAATCTTGGTAAAAGTTGATGACTAAAAAAACCTGGTCATGGGAATTATTGAAGTGTGGTGTATGATGGAACTAAATGTCCTAGATGCAGAATTACTGTATGTATTCACATTGATCACATCTATTCAAGAAATATGCTAGACATTGTATTACTTCATTATGACACACAAATAAATATGCAAAATAACATATGGATATTTTTATATATAGAGGTGGAGGTTTTGGGAAAAGAAACTAAAGAGTTGCCCTGTACGAACCAAAACTGTATATTAGCCTTTTGTTGCTCTCGTTTTCTTAGAAGATTAGCTGTGTAGGCAACAAATCAAAGGGTTGCCTCCCTACAAAGATCAGGGCCAGCCTAAGATTGGATGGTGCCCTGTTCGGCACCTTCTGTTGGCACCTCCTCTCATAGTGTGTACGCCTCCTATATGGTGTACTGTCATATAATGTTGCGCCACAACACCAACGAGAAGATGCGAAAGATTTATTAAGAGGTGTGCACCTCTTTATAAATTTGTTGCATCTTGCTCTATCGAAGCAGATAGCTAAGACTGGCATATAAAACAACATTCATAGTAAATTTGCTACATAGTTTACAACAATCTTTCCCAACCAGCATTTCCTGGAGGCCTGGTCCGGAGTTCCCTAGAGAAGGCAAACTGATTTCAGGCGGTCTCCATATCGCAGGCAAATTATAGCTCTGGACAAGAACTATAGAATACTTTACCCACGTCTTTGCGGCAGAAATGAGAGCAGGGTTCCCCGGGGAGTGGAACCATTTTCAGGGGTTCCCCCATGGTTATAGGATTGGGAATTATTAGTCGAGATCTAGAACATTTCTGTAATTTTATAAGAAATCAAATGAAAGATTTGCTCTTATACTTGGAATATATCTAAAATGAGCATTTCTGCACTTAATTCCTAATATTAAAGTCTGTGAATATGCAGCGGGTGCACTAGAAGTTTCCAAAGCATCTAACACTCATGAGCGCTGCTCTAGTTCCCCAGAAAGTTTGCATTATTTATTTTTAATAAGCCTTTAAAGAGTGTCTAGTGGGGAAAGTAAATTTTTGGTTTATTTCAATAGCGTGTTATTTGTTATTTTGTTGTCTGGTAGTTGGGTTTGCCTACAATGAGATGTGATTGGATAAGTCATGCATTACCAATGTCCATGTAGATTAAAGAATTAAACCAACTACCCAGGTTGCCACCTGCTATGGGGTGGAAGTGCTGAATCTTCATATAGATGGGGTGAGAAGCTATTTTTGAGATCAATTAGTATAACACATCCTAAGGGGGCAAACCATTGCGATAACTAAATCAAACAGTATCTCAGTTGCATACAAATAGATCAGGTGCACTGTAGTGTGGGAGTGAGACAACAAATTAACTCTAGTGCATGGGCTGGCAGCACATTGCACAGCATGTCGAGCCTGGCGTACAGGTTTAGAAACGTAAAATCAAATTATTTCAGCATTTTTTTTTCAGAGAACTATAAGTGAAAGCGGGAAATAAAATCCTTTGAAGATAACTATGCTTTGAAGATAGTAGAGGGTAAGCCATGTCTCCTAAACACTGCTGCAGTGACTCAGAGCTCAAGTCCTAGTTTGATTTTCCTGTTAATTGGGCAACACAGAAAAAAGATCAATTAAGAAAGTCACTTCAGCTGAATATTTGTGCAGAATAAATCTAGGGCATTCATTTTTGCATGTGGATTTTGATAAATTGTCTATTTACACGTGATCATGTTCTGGGTGCTCTAAATCTGGTGCACCCACTATCTCTTGAGAGTTAATTTCTGAGCAGCCCTGTTTGATGAAGACCTCAGCAAAGGGAATCAATGCAATAATTACAAGCACCCGTTATAAAAGAAGCGGAGGTCATGGATTGGTAAATAGTTAAGTAGTGTTACTCATTACCATTAATTAACATTGCGTGCATCCTCCTGTCTACAATAGTCTAGGGTTTACCAACATACATGCACTTATCATACATTTTGTTTTACGCTTGATACGTTTGTATTTCCAAGAGGTGTACAGACCCCATTGGAATTATTACACTGGCTTGTACGGTGTGGGCGTTAATGACCTGATTACAGCAAGGAGAGAATTCTGTGTCATCGAAGATTTATGACTCTCATTGATTCTAATTATGTCCCACAGTACCCTTTTTCTTAGAAAGAAACCCAGCCATGTAAAAGCAGCAGGGGAGACCTGTCAGGATTCACCATTACCCGATATTACAGACAGGGTGCTGTGATCCAATCACTGCGTATTATACATCGCCAATTATAGGACGGACTAAGAAGAAAGATGAAGATGTATCCTGGCATGGCTAAGAGTGTTAGACATGAATGTGTAAAGTCTGTTCTGCCCAACACAGGTTACAGTTCAAAATATCTGACTAGTCTATAGCCATTTCTCTCAGCATTTTTACTAGAAAATCTAGATCTTATCTTGACTTTAAAACTTTACATTAACTCCCATTTCTTAATGGCATTTAGGATAGTGAGCGGAGCATTTTAAGTCATGCCTCGTTCCACCTGGAAACAACCCCAAAGTTGCTTAGCATTAACATCCTCATTGTTAAAACAGAGCTGCACACCCAAAAACTTATTTGAAACACCTTTTTTATGCAAGCCTCTTTCATCCCGTGAAAAAAAAGTATTGTTGGGAGTTAGGTGGCCTAATAAATCATGAGATTACCCTTAAAAAAAATATAATCAATTATTATTCCCATCTGTGAATTAAGTAATACATGTGGATTAATATTTAAGGAAATATGTCATGTTTTAGTCTAATTTCATACTAGTGTCACAAAGATCTGTTCTCCCCTTTTATTTATTTTTTTTAAGAAAATTAGCCAAGAGAGGATAAAAAACAAAAAACAAAAACCTTCACTGAGGGAAACTGACAAGTCTATCCTTGAGAAAAGAACCACTGTCTGGATTCAAACCCGGAGACTCCTGTGTCCCAGGCACTAGCTCTACTCATTTAGCCACTGGTGCTATGGACAGCTCCAGGGCTTGGTTTAATGTCCGGCTTTTTTTTTTACTCCTGCCTCTCTGGATTCCTTCCCTTGATTAGTGTCACCATTGTGGCCCCTATATAAGCCTGGACCTTGCACTTCCTCCTTGCCAGACTATTGAGCTTCTGTTTGTGGTCTAATTTCTACCTGCTTCACGTAACTACCTATTGTCATTCATCTGTGTACCAAACTTGGACTGTTTCCTGACCACGGCTCTGCCTCAATTAATTACCTATTACCATTTATCTGTGTACCGAACCTGGGCTTTTACTTGATTACTCTTGCTGTTTGCACACTCCTGGCTGATGGTTTCAGTCCCTTGAATTGAGACTGCACCGTTCAGCCATAACATTAAAACCACTGACAGCTGAGGTGAATAATATTAATTGTCTTAATATGTCCCACCTCTTGGCAGGGGAAATTGTCTTTAGGCAGCAAGCAAACAGTCAGTTTTTTAAGTTGATGTGTTGGGAGCAGGAAAAATGGGTAGATGTAAGATCTAAGCGACTTTGACAAGGGCCAAATTGTGATGGCTAGATGACTTGGTCAGAGCATCTCCAAAGCGGCAGGTGTTATGGGATGTTCCCGGTTTGCAATGGTTAGCACCTACCAAAAGTGGAGGACAACTGGTAAACTGGCAAAATGATCATTGGCACCAAAAGTTCATTAATACACGTAGGGAGCAAAGGTTGGCCTGTCTAAATCGATCCTACAAAATAGCTACTGTAGCACAAATTGTTTAAAAAGTTAATTCTGGCACACAGTGCATTACAGCCTGCTGCATTTTGAATTGCGTTGCCACAGACCAGTCAGAGTGCCTATGCTGACCACTGCCCACAGTCAAAAGCACCTTCAATGGGCACAGGAGCATCAGAACGGCACCATGAAGCGATAGACAAAGGTGGCCTGGTCTGATGTATCAACATTTTTTGAACATCATGTGGACAGCCAGGTGCGCAGTGGTGGATTAGGTAGACCATAGGCCCTGGGCTGTTACCCAAACTTGGGGCCCCCTTCTCCACCGCCACCCTGCCACACCATAACTATTGTTAACACTAACTTTTTGTGCAAGCATTAACAAATGGGTGTTACGAATCCCCATGTCAAAGGGCTGTGTCCCTACATACTGACAGTCTCCAACCATCGCTGACAGTATCACAATGTGCAGGGACACATCCTCCTGACAAGGGGAATGGTAACACCCATTTGTCTATCAGTCTTGGACTGCACAAAGACATTATGTGGAGTACAAGGATTTCCTATAATAAAAATGTAAGGAGAGGTGACAGATTCTCTATAAATCCAGTGACTCACAGGTGACTTTTTCTAAGATTCTAGTAGTTTTCTTTGCCTCTCTTCTTCTCCATCCGGTCCAGATCTCATGACGACTTCTCCTGGCCATGACCTATTTCTGCAGAATGTGCCACTCAGATGTATTCGGCTCCTGACTCTTCCAACATTTCCACACCTATAAACAAAGCTAAAATTCTCATGGTGCTCCTAAATCTAATAATAACCATACACTGCGCCCCTGAATAAAATAATACCAAACGCTGTGCCCCTGAATATGATTGTGTCAAACACTGTAAAGTAAAGCCTCACATGCACAGTGCTCCCTGTATATAGCACCACACACAGCCCCCTGTAAATAGCGCCACCCCGATGTAGGTAGCCCCAAACACAACCCCTGTAGATAGTATCACACACACCTCGCCTGTAGATAGCGGCACATACATCCCCCTGTAGAAAATGCCACCCCCCCATAGATAGTGCCTCACACACAGCCCCCTGTAGATAGCATCACACACAGCCCTGTAGATAGCACACGCAGCCCCCTATAGATAGTGGCACACAGACCCATGCAGATAGTGCCATACAGCCCCCCCTGTAAATAGTGCCAGCCCCCTATAGGTAGCGCCACACAGCCACTCTGTAAATAGTGCCACACCCCCTATAGATAGCACCACACAGGCCCCTGTAGATAGTGCCACACACCCCCTGTAGATAGCGCTAACCCCTGTAACTAGCACCACCCCCCTCTTGTAGATAGCACCACACAGCCTCCGGTAAATGCACCACATAGCTCCCTTGTAGATACAGCACACAGCCCCTTTGTAGAATGCACCACCCCCACTGTAGTTAGTGACACAGTTACCTGTCCCCGTTCTAGCGCCAGCCTCTTCTCCGACGGTGCAGGCCTGGTCATTTTCTGACCAGACCGCATCGAGCAGAGTACTGCCTGCATCACAAAAAAAGGCCGAATGGCGGGGAAGGGAACCGATGGTTCACGTTTTTTTGTCGCGACTCGTGGCAAAAAGTGACAAAACTGCGATGCGGAGGCCCAGGAGCGGCCGCCCATAATGGACCTATGGGGATCCGCCACTGCGAGTACATGTGCTTCGCTTACCTGGGGAAGAAATTTTACCAGGATGCACTATAAGAAGGAGGCAAACCGGCAGAGGCAGTGTGTTGCTCTGGGCAATGTTGTGCTTGGTGATATGAAGAGGTACCTACACAATATTAGTTAGATCGTTTTAATGTTATGGCTAAATGTTTTAGATATGTATGTGTGTGTGTCCTGTACTTGCTATGTAAGCTTATCTTTTACTTCAGTCAAAGTCAATAAACTAATTGAACAATGGCTGCTCAACTTTTGCATGGTACTGTATGAAGATAATAGTGCAATATTCTGTATTTCCTTGCAAACACTTTCCTATTGTTTTTCTGGAAGTGAAGTTTAAAAAATAATACTAAGCATCTGAGAAACCACTGCCTTCTTCTCTGCTTAAGGCCTCATGCACACAGGAGAAGAAAACCCCCTCTATATGACTTCATATGATATTGAGGGCATACAAAGGTACAGTATTGCCCCATAGACTTCTGTGGGAGTCGAACTACGGCTCTGTACATCTTGGAACTCGTATGGAGCCGTATGTTGGCTATGAGCCATGTGCATTATTGTAATAGCCTGACAGAATACCAAACTAATGAAATACTGGCAATTCTTTTGCTTGTTATAATATTTGTCTATACGTTTGGTCTAGCAGAAATACTAAATCTGTTGGATTCGTATACAAAGGGAAAAATATAATGAAATGTTTCTCTTTTGAACATCTTTACCTTGGGATATAAGGAAGGTATTACTATTGTCAAAGCATTTTAGTCTTTCTTTAACGCAAAGACAGACATAATTGTACTATGATTATTCTCAAGTATTTATCTAGCAAATGGTAGAATTTACAAAATTATCCCATAGAACCTTTTTAGAGCTTCTGACAGGTGTACAGGTTTAAATTAATATGATAGAAGTTTCATATCTTAAAAAGAAAATTGATTTATTTGAGAGATTTAGTCACTTTCTATTCCCACAGAGTAAATATGAGTACCCACTATATTATTGCAATATTGTATAATCTTTTTTTTTAAATGGGATTCATAGAGCTTAGCTGTATTCTTCAATAGATTTAGAATTGATTGAACCAAGCCATACTAATGTTTTGTTTTGTGTTTGTTTTCGGTTTCCTTGTCTGTATCACCAATGTGAAATCACAAAGAATTTCAAATAGAGAATTATTGAGAAAGAAGAGACTGAAAATACAATACAGCCTACAAGGAGTATACTCATAATCGCACCTCTTTGTACATTGACTTGTTTGTAACTGGGGTGGGTCCTCTCGGTGTTGGCTCACATCAATTGCCCCCCTTATGCTGGGTCAGAATAGATTGTGCTCAACTGCTGTGTCCTTAACCCTTATAGGGGAGAAAGATGTTTGAACATTAAGCCAATTCCCTAACTCTTGCTTTATAAGGGTGGGTTCACAATCTGCAGAAAAAAAATCACAGCACAAGCTATAAAACCCTGCAAAGCCGTATGTATCAAGATATAGATTTATGTGCAATTTTTTCCACCCATTAGAATAAGCAGAGTGACATATGCAGCCAGAAACTCACAAAAGACAGGACATGCTGCAGATGTAATCTGTACATATTTGAACTTCACGTCAGTGGGGTTAGAAAAATTTTATTCAGCAGCATTTAGTGTACGTTTTGTGCAGATCCAGAATTAATTTTGAAAATCTGCACTAATTCATTGCATGTGATCGAACCCTATTAATGCCTGTGGAGATTCACAATGTGTGCTAATCCCCTTTGGTCATATGGGCCCCACAAAGCAGTGGCGTAACCACGGTTGCAGAGGGTGCGACCTAGCCCGGAAAGGTAGCGGGCTGCAGGGGTCTCACACCAGACACCCTCCGACTCCCACAACAGGCCCCAGCAAAGGTCGTCATTGTGTGCTGCCTCATATACAAGGTCCTGATGCTGCCTGGCGTCATGACCTTATATGTCACGCCGCAAAAATCTTTGTCGGGGTCTGATGGGGATCTGCAGACTAGAGAAGACTGTAAGTAAATTATTATTATTTTTTTTAAATTTACGATCAGGGAACGCCAGTTAGGGGTCCTGCATGATCTGGCTGTAACTTGTTACACCCCTGGTGACCAAATACACATATCTGTGGAAAAATTGATTCACGATTTTTTGGGTCGTTGTCGGATGCGGTCTTGTAAAGTCTTGCATTGCTTTAAAAATAAGCTGTCATTAGAATTTAGGGCACTAAACCACAAGTATGTGGTTATACTATTGGGGTCTATTGTCCTAAACATGTCCCTCTCAAAACTGTTCATTTTAGCATTTTGTCTAAAAAGAACATATAATACAGCGCGCGTTGAAAATAAATTACCGGCGAAGAGTCCTGAGATGAGCTGTATACTAACATTTTCTTAGACAAAATTTTAAAATGGACAGTTTTAAGAAGGGCATGTTTAGGCTGATAGACCCCAGTATATCCACATGTTGGTGGTTTAGTGTCCTAAATTATAGTAACAGCTTTTTAAAGCAGTGCATTGCAATGCGAGACTTTACAAGACTGCACCCGACAATGACCAATAAAATACAAAATATCAAATCAACTTTTCCAGAGACACTGTATGTGTTTTCGGTCAGTGTCTGTCACGCAGAAAATGGTCTAAATCGCCATTTTCAACTAACCAAAATCTGTAATGTATGGGCAGCAGTAGTGCTTAGAATCAGGTGTGGTGCAGGTGGAGGTGGTCTGGGGTCTGTATTTAGGGGGTCTGGTCTGGGGTCTGTATTAGTTTATGGGGTCTGTATTTCGGGGTCTGGTCTGGGATCTGTATTAGTATATGGGGTCTGTATTTCGGGGTCTGGTCTGGGGTCTGTATTAGTTTATGGGGTCTGTATTTTGTGGGCCTGGTCTGGGGTCTGTGTTAGTTTAGGGGGTAAGGTCTGGGGTCTGTATTTATGGGTCTGGTCCAAGGTCTGTATTTAGGGTGCTTGTTCTGGGGTCTGTATTTGCTTAGGGGGGTCTGGTCTGGGGACGGCAATAGTTTAGAAGGTCTAGGGTCTGTATGCATTCTAAATAATTAGTCAGAGTAAAAGAGGTTGTCCGGGCACATCGATAGGTCATCAGTATGAAAAACTGGTCTGTGCCCAGACAACCCCTTTAATGTATGGTCCTGGCCCTTGGTGTTTCTATAGAGGCTGGAAATGGCTGAAGGAATTTTCGTGTTTCTATAGAGGCTGGAAATGGCAAGCGAAGAGCAAAGATGTCTCATACCGGTCTGTGTCAGATGGAGAAGAAAAGGGAATGACTCCCATCAGAGAAGACATCACCTGTGAGTCACTGGATCTATAGAGTATCTGTCCCCTCTCCGGACATGTCTGTTGTAGGAAATCCTTGTATTCCACATAAAGGCTTATGTACCCAGGACTAATAGACAAATGCGTGTTACCATTCCCATTGTCAGGAGGATGTGTCCCTACACAGTGTAATACTGTCAGCGATGGTTGGAGACTGTCAGTATGTAGGGACACAGCCCTTTGACAAGAGGAATCGTAACTCCCATTTGTCAATGCTCGCACAAAAAGGTGGTGTTCACTATAGACGTGGCAGAGCGGCGGTGGGGAAGGGGGGCCCAAGTTTGTGGAACAGCCCAGGGCCTATGGTCTACTTAATCCGCCACTGCTCCCAAGAAATAACTGTTTATTTTTTTGTTACATTTTTTTTTTACCTTCACCACCTCCCTTGAGATCTGATCACTTTTTTGGGGAGGAGAGGAGGTGTTGAAGCGAATGACTGGCGCTGTGGCTCCCTGACTGGTTAGTGTTGATAGGATAGGCAGCCCCTGCTTTAAGCTGCTCCACCTATCAACGCTTGCTTGTCTCTCTCCTCTCTGTCTGCCTGGCTGTGGGGAGTGGGGGGATGAGTGATCAGCGCCACTACCATCTGCCAGTGCCAGCTTGCTAATGCTAAGTACTGGCAGCAGCAGGGGAGGATGGATTATGTCAGCGCCTGAGCTGTGCCTTAGTGGCACTTCCTCAATGCCCTTCTGACAGCTGATAGGTGAAGTAGCCCCTGCTGACTGCTACTCCACCTATCAGCATTTTCCAGAGAGGGGAGGGAGGAGCATCGCTACCTGAGTCCCTCTCTCTCTTTTCCCGGCTGGGCATAAGGATGACTGTCTGTTCAGTGCTGCTGGAGCTTAATTTCATATATGAATCTGATGTCTAAATTAATTTTGGGTGTCTAAGACTGGGGTCTGAATTCATTTTGGTGGTCTGAGTCTGGGTTCTGTATCAATTTTGGGGTTCTGAGTCGGGAGCCTGAATTTATTTTGGGTGTCTGTCTGAAGTCTAAATTAATTTTGGCGTTTTGAATCTTATATTTGAACTGATTTTGGAGGATCTGAATTAGTGGTTTTAATCAATTTTGGTGGTCTGAGTCTGGGGTCTGAATTAAAGGGTTTTTCCGGTCTTTAAAAGTTATGTGCAAATTATTTATCTGCAGAAAGATTAGTCACTTACTAATGTACTGTCTGTAGCTGAAATGTCTCTGTAAGCCAGTCTCACATGCTGTACCATGACCATTCTATTGGTGTACATCTCTTGCTTGTGTGATGTTTCATACACTGAAAACATGGTTATCTTCCCTCTCTCCCTTCCTGAAGTACAGAAGATGACACATCACATTCCTCTTACCTCCACTGATCCCTACTCTCCCCCTGTATATGGAGTGGATTATTTCACATGGTAGACAGCAGAGTAATTACATGCAGCTGTAAATATAGGCTATGTATGTGAGAGGGGAGAAGAATCATGGGAACTGTAGTCCTTTACATGGTAATCCCACGCACAGCAAGCCCTACAAAACAACAAAAACAGCACTGCACACAACTGGGCAACATAATGAAAATGAAAAATAGCTACTTCTGAGCTATGGTGGGATCATTATCTGTTGACCATTCAGATACATGTAGGTGCTTTTCTGTATTTTCCATAATCTCAAAAAATCCCTGGCCATGCGTAAAGATTTTGGTGGGTCGAAAAGGCAGATTTAGACCATTTTCTGTGTGGCGAATGCCAACCGAAGACAGAAATCTGTTGAAAAATGTATCTGACATGTTATATTTTTTCGGTTTTTGTTGGGTGCAGTCTTGTAGAGTCGTTCATGCTGAACTGCAGATTTCCATCGCAATGCACTGCTTTAAAGGAAAGCTGTCACTAGAATTTAGGGCACTAAACTACCAGCATGTCGTTATACTGTTGGGTTTTAGCGTCCTGAACTATTAATTCTACTATTTTGTTCAAAAGAAGTTATAAATTACCGGAGAAGAGTCCCAGCTTCACTTGTTCACTTTTTGGCTGAGATCACATGGGGCGGATATGCTGCGTAAAAGCACACAGCTTATCCGCCCTGTGCGCCGCTGGGAATTCCCGGTGAAAAACCGCACCAAACTGTGGTGCAGTTTTTTTGCCTGGAATGTCCGCTGCAGAAAACTGCAGCCCTTAACCGGCCTGCTAGCAGGCAAGCCTCCTGGGATGACATTTTTATCCCAGGAGACTACTGCAGCCTGTGATTGGCTGCAGTGGCGGACAGACTTCTGGGTAAATATGAGTTGTTGTTTTTTAAATCTGAGCCGCAACAAATGTAACAACTGCTATTTGTTGCGAGTTTTACCTCCCCATTGAATTCAATGGGGAAAACACGCAACAAATAAGCAGCATTTACGCAAATACAATTGACATGCTGCAGAATAAAACTCAGCACCGCAGGTCAATTTCTGAGTGTTTTTTCCGCTCAGTATTTATCTCATCCACTTTGCTGCTACTGTATTTGCTGCGGATTTTCCGCTACAAATTCTGTTGCAGAAAATCCGCAGTATTTAGGCAACGTGTGAACTGACCCTTATTCTAAATTGTGAGTAAAATAAGCTTGTAATTCCTTTCCCAGCGATGCAATATGCATAATTAATATGCTTTTTATCAGTGCCATGCTCATGTGAATTTCAGTAAAATACTCTATTCAATTTTGCTGCCCAGGCATCTGCATAACAAGTACTGTCTACTGCATCCAGTTGTACTGTATAGTGATTTCCCCTGAATCCCCCTCCATCTCATACAGAAAACATAAAACTGATATACAAGGAGGTGATCACATTGGTATACTTGTCCTTCTCAATGAATTAGCATATCATCAAAAAGTTAATTTATTTCAGTAATTCAATTCAAAAAGTGAAAATCCTATATTATATAGATTCATTACACACAGAGTGATCTATTTCCAGCATTTTTTTCTTTTAATGTTGATGATTATATGGCTAACAGTTAATGAAAACCTAGAATATCGTGTCTCAGAAAATTAGAATATTATATAAGCCCAATTTAAAAAATGATTTTTAATACAGATTTTTAATGATTTTTAATGTTGTCCTACTGAAAAGTTTGTACATTATATGCCCTCAATACTTGGTCGGGGCTCCTATTGCATGAATTACTGCATCAATGCGGCGTGGCATGGAGGCGATTAGCCTGTGGCACAGCTGAGGTGTTATGGAAACCCAGGTTGCTTTGATGGCGGCCTTCAGCTCGTCTGCATTGTTGGGTCTGGTGTCTCATCTTCTTCTTGACAATACCCCATAGATTCTCTATGAGGTTTAGGTCAGGCGAGTTTGCTGGACAATCAAGCGCAGTGATACTCTGGTTATTACACCAGGTATTGGTACTTTTGGCAGTGTGGGCAGGTGCCAAGTCCTGCTGGAATATGAAATCAGCATCTCCATAAAGCTTGTCACCAGAGGGAATCATGAAGTGCTCGAAAATTTCCTGGTAGACGCTGCGTTGACTCTGTACTTGATATAACACAGTGGACCAACACCAGCAGATGACATGGCTCCCCAAACCATCACTGACTGTGGAAACTAAACACTGGACCGCAAGCAACTTGGATTGATGCCTCTCCGCTCTTCCTCCAGACTCTGGGATCTTGATTTCCAAATGAAATGCAAAATTTACTTTCATCTGAAAACAGGAGTTTGGACCACTGAGCAGCAGTGTTGGTCCACTGTGTTATATCAAGTCCGGAGTCAACGCAGCCGTCAACCAGGAAATGATGTACTGTTCTGAATGGGCTGTGGGTCCGAATGGCTTGTATCACAGTAATAACCACTGCAGCCTTGATCATCAACATAACTCATCATCCACAGTCTGATAAACATGAAAATGCCGTATATATGCATTGGGTCTTCATGTGTTAAAAAAATGTTCTCTTTTATATTTGCATTTTCTTTTCTCCATCTGATGGAATGTCATAGGGGTAAAAGAAGAGCCTTCCTATATTTCACTGGGAGATAAAAATAGCATCACACAGCTAAATTGCTTAATCTATAGGCTTGTTGCTGCCTGCATTTCATTATAGTCCAGGCACAAGTTCAGATCAAGTCATTTGCACCAGCACATAAAGGATGTGAGCTGATGAAATGAAGGAGAAATTTCAAGAGGAATAGCTGAACATCTAGAGATGTGCGTATGTCTGTGTATCATATCTTGGCTAGTCTGTGCAATAAGGCAAAAAAGAAAGCAGTACAACATCATGGCCATTATTTATTTATTAAAGAATAGCTGGACGCTGCTAACTATATTGAGGTTAGTTCTAGCCTACAAACATCATGTAAAACACTAGATCTTAATTTTCTAAGTCTAGGTAATAAATAGCAGAATTACAGTACTGGGCCTCATATACATGGCAGTATTACAACTCTGGAGAACGTCTAAATTGTACAGAGCCATAATAGAGGACCGATAGACTTTTATGGGGCCCTCATTGTATTTCTACATACACCCAATTTCAAACAGAGTTAGGGTATGTTCACACGTACACGTCCGTTACGGCTGAAATCACGGAGCTGTTTTCAGGAGAAAACAGCTCCGCAATTTCAGACGTAATGGCAAGTGCAGGCGCTTTTCGCTGCCTCCATTATGGACGTAATTGGAGCTGTTTTTCCATGGTGTCAATGGAAAACAGCTCCAATTACGTCTCAAGAAGTGACAGGCACTTCTTTGACGCGGGCGTCTTTTTTACGTAAAAAAAATGACCGTCGGCACAGAACATCGTAAAGCCAATTCAAATGAATGGACATATGTTTGCCGACGCTTTGGTGCCGTATTTTCGGACATACTGTAATTCGAGGTTAAGACGCCCGAATTACGTCCGTAAATAGGGCGTGTGAACATACCCTTAGAATCATGGCACACGCCATAAGATGCTAAATGTTCATTTAAGTAGACCTACGGTGGGGCCGAGGTGTAGCCGCCATAATATAGATTCTAAACGATGGTGGCTGAAATGGGCTTTAGCCTAAAGGTGCAGCTTGTAATATAGACTGTTCAGCCATAACAGGAAAAACTAGAGATCGAATTTGGTCCAAATTTGGCAAATTCCACAACTTTTGGAGTTCGTGGTCGCCAGCCACCATTTTGCAGGTTAGTAACAGGATTACATGACCTTGGATGGGCTTCCCAGTTATGCCTTGCAGAAAGCTTTCCCAATATCCCAATACCCATTGCGATTATACTTCCCTCTAACCATATATATTGCTGTCAATTTGACGTTACTAATGTTTGCTTGGCATTAAAGAGCTTGAAAGGAGTTGGTTACAGTCCTAGAAGACCGCAGAGAGTCAGATGCGATTTTTCAGGATAATCACGGAACTTGCGATGGATGGCCGATTCGATCAAATCAGACCCCAAAAAATTTTGGGAAATAAGTTAATCTTAATTAAAACCACTGGCAGGAGGATATAAGAACATCGATTAGCTTGTTACAATGGCACCTGTCAAGGGGTGGGATATGTTAGGCAGAAAGTGTGCAGTCAGTTAAAGTTAATGTGTTGGAAGCAGTAAAAATGGGCAAGAATAAAGATTTGATCGACCTTCACAAGGGGCTAAACGACTGGTCAGAGCATCTCTAAATGAAAGGTCTTGTGGGGTGTTCCTCGTATGCAGTGGTAAGTAAAAAGTGATCCAAAGAAGGATAAGTTAATTCTGGCTATGGTAGAAAGGTGTCATAACACACGGTTCATCAAAGCTTGCTGCGTTGGATGGATGGTTGAGGAAGAGATGGCACCAGGATGCACTGTGGGAAGAAGACAAGCCGGCGGAGGCAGTGTGATGCTCTGGGCAATGTTTTGCTGGGAAACCTTGGGTCCTGGCATTCACGTGGATGTTATTTTGACACGTCAAGCATCTATGAGATGTGCTGGAAAAACAAGTCCGATCCACAGAGACCGCACTTTGTAACTTACAGGATTTAAAGGTTCTGCTGTTAACATCTAAATGCCAGATACCACAGGACACCTTCAAAGGTCTTGTGGATCCATGGAGGCAATTTATCAAACACCAGTTTTCTGGCTTAGAAAAGTCGCTATTTGCGCAAAACCTCAATTTTTGTGCAAAAGTTTTGTGACTTTTTTTTTACACCGCTCGCAGCACTTTTTAATAAAGTGGGTAGAGCATAGAGGGATAGGGCGAGGCCCCCACGGCCAGATAAATTTACTATAATTTACACCATGAATTGATATATATCTAGAAGACTCTTGGGAAGTTTAGAGTGCCATTAGCTCATCTATCCCTCATTGCAGCCGTTACCTGACAGGATGCTGTACACAACTAGTATTAGTTTGATAACTTGTTTTGTGAGGTTCATCATACCTTATTTGTGTCTAATGAGGTTGCTTATTAACTCTTCTTGTACTGCTCTATTTTAGCAAGTGGCTGCACTTGCAGACTTTTTTGTAATGGCAGCTGATTTTGGAATGAGATACTGTTTGTCCCCCGATGAACTATGATTAATTCATAGGGAAACACGTTGAGGCATTTAAATTTGCTTTGTGGCATTTGTTTGATAATAGCATTTGTGGAATACTATCTGTGCTGTCTTTTTGTAAGGAACTGATTGTCTTTGCTTTCCTTCTGTTAGGGATAGATCCAGGGGTCGCTCTCACAGGGTGGCTGTTCCGCTGCAGGCTGGGTTTATATAGTTAAGGGTTGATATAGGTTGAGATATTCCAATCTACCTAGATGTTCCTCATTAACTACGTCATCCTACTTACCGACCCAAAGTCTATTGTCTTTTTGTAACGGACTGATTGTCTATGTCTTCCCACCGTTAGGGACCTACCAGGGTACATAAAGGAGGTTCCAGAAAGTGGGTTCATCCTTATCAGAGCGGCAGTTCCGCTGCAGGCAGGGTCTCTAAAGTCTATGGTTGATATGAGGTGAGATATTCCTATCTACCCAGATATCCCATATTAACTGCATTACCGAACCTTCCCCTATCTTGTGTTGACTTACTGTGTCCTAGTTATAAATGTAATTTAGTATATAAGTATAGTAAAGAGGCTCTGTCACCACATTATAAGTGCCATATCTGGTACATGATGTGATCGACGCTGTAATGTAGATTACAGCAGTGTTTTTTATTTAGGAAAACGATCATTTTTGACGGAGTTACGACCTATTTTAGCTTTATGCTAATAAGTTTCTTAATGGACAACTGGGCGTGTTTTACTTTTTGGCCAAGTGGGCGTTGTGGAGAGAAGTGTATGACGCTGACCAATCAGTGACCAATCAGCGTCATACGCTTCTCTCCATTCATTTACTCTGCAGATAGCGATATAGCTATATCGCTATGTGCAGCCACATACACAAACACTAACGTTACTGCAGTGTCCTGACAGTGAACATACATTACCTCCAGCCAGGACGTGATGTCTATTCACAATCCTGACACTTCGCTAACGTTTCTGTGAGATTTACAGCAAGGCAAGCGTAATCTCGCGAGATTACGCAGTAAACTGTCATTTACAACGAGATCATGTACAAGATAGGCCACTTATAATATGGTGGCAGAGCCTCTTGTATTTGTATTGATAGTCTTTCTGTGACATGATAAGACTGGCAAAATGAAACGCCAGTCCGAATAAATTCCCTTTTATGTCTTAACGAGTCAGAGCTGTTTTGGTGGCCAGAGGCAGGTCTACACAATATTAGGCAGGTGGTTTGAATGATATTTCTGATGAGTAAATATATATATATATATATATATATATATATATATATATATATATATATATATATATATATATATATATATATATATATATATGGTATTGTACTACAATACACTGGTATCCTCTTCAACTACTGTATGTCCTTTTTCCGTGTGAGTCAATGTAATACTGTATTTTGTGTGTACCAGTGTGTAAGTAAAATTGTACATTTAGAGCATAAGGCGCTGACACTGGCTGTCAGCAGACATAAGCATCAGATGGTATCACTGGTGTAAAAGGGCATATGGTCTTCCCTTTCTCTCACCCACAGAAGGATCCATTTGTGCCTATCTTCATACCCCAGGATAACATTGCAGTGATGCAGACTGCTGAGGTTGCTCATTCTTGCACTAGCTGGAGTAGCATTCACCCATTATTCCATAAGTGCACAGGTTGTGCTGACATTCTGCTTTCACTGGCAATCACTGAGATAATGTTACTAGGATATTTAGTGCAGCAGGGAACATTGAATTCTGCTCATACTGTATAATATAGGCTGCAGAGATAGAAATTCTGTCTACGTAGGTTTTTTGGCTGTTGTTACACATATAATAGGAAACATAACTGCCATTAACCTACATGTCCTGTTTAAATAGAACTGTTCCTGAAAACACAGCAGCAGATGTACTGTATCAAGCCTGACGTTCTTAGAGAAAGTAGAGCTGAGTTTGTAATTTGTCCCAAATCTTTGTGATATCAAGACACTGTTATCTTTTATTCTACATTAGGCTGTGGAAAAATGTGACTGTGTTATCTGAGCACAAATGATGAAGTCCCAGAGAGTTACCTTCAACTCTGCTACAAATGCAAAAGATCTCCCAGACTACTGGAACATTTTGAATGCTGACTTTTGGACTATTTTTTACTTACAGTAATGATAAATGTATAGGATAATAGATAGATAGACCGATAGACAGACAGACAGACAGATAGATAGATAGATAGATAGATAGATAGATAGATAGATAGATAGATAGATAGATAGATAGATAGATAGATAGATAGAAGCAGCAGTTATAAATACCTACAGTTGTGTAAGGCATATGTACAGTCTATGGTTTAGAAGATTTGTACCTGCTCAACATCTGTAAATCACTTCTATCCTTAGAATAATATTTTATAGTATAATCTTATCATCTGTGTTGGGGTCCCGTTCTAACGTTCCGTCAGAGCTTTCCGTCAGAACAGGACCCTGAACAGACACAAACTGACCCAGACGGAAACCAGAGGTTTCAGTTTTCATCACCATTGATTTCAATGGTGACGGATCAGGTGCCCATGGTTTCCGTATGTCTCTGTTGTGCACCGGACCCGTCGTTTTGCCGGAAGCAATAGTGTAATTGGTGATTGAAACAGAATGAAGAGAAGTGTATGACGCTGATTGGTCAGCATCATACACTTTTCTTTACAACGCCCATTTGGTTAAATGAAAAATAAGTTGGGCATTTAGAAAAAAATTGCATAAATCTAAAAATTATCAAAACTTTGTCAATAATAAACGTTTTTTAAAAAAAACAACAACACAGTAGTTATCAGCATCACATCATTTATTAGATTAGGTAGGAGATAGAGAAGTATTAAACTGGTGACAGAGCCTCTGCAATTATCGGGCAAACGCTCGTTCATCAGCTAATCGTATTGTTTTAAAAAAGTTAAATATTATAGTTTTTGGCAGCTCATCTCCCTGTGTAAACAGGGAGACGCGCTGCCGACATGATAATAATGTATGGGGACGAGTGATTGGAGTAACGACCGCTCGTCCTCATCCATAGCTCCGTGTGACAGGAGCAATTGAGCGCCGATCAACGAAATGTCACGTTGATCAGCGTTCACTGCACTGGCCAATATCGGCCAATTTAATAGGGCCTTTAGACAACTAGAAGGAATGGATAGATGATAGATAGATAGATAGATAGATAGATAGATAGATAGATAGATAGATAGATAGATAGATAGATAGATAGATAGATAGATAGATAGATAGATAGATAGATAGATAGATAGATAGATAGATAGATATAGACCCAGGCAGCATGGTGGCCCAGTGGTTGATAGAGTAGTGTGTGTATCTGAGGCAGGGAAATTAGATTGTCAGGGACAGGGACTGATGTGAGTGATGACAATATCTGTAGAGTGCTGCGGAATATGTTGGGGTGCTATATAAATAATGGGAGCAGGAAATTCCCGTGTATATCTATAACAGTGGTAGGTACTGTGGCATAGTGCTCGTGTCTGGTAATTGGGGTATTGTCTAAATGTGACTGTCACTTGTCATGCTCCTCTTACATTACAACCAGTCCATAGTTATAGGTGAGGGATATTCAGCGCACACAGCACAGCATTACATTTACAATCACTTCTGTGTTTTCCTGGGGAATCCTTCCAGGCCTTTCTGCCAGATGGGATGTACAGACACAGCCCCGCTAAGTCAGGGATAAGAAGCCTGGTCAATTTTTAAACAGTTACATAAAACCATGAGAGGATTGGAAGGAAAGATGACAAGAGCTTGTAAGAAGCAGCACAGGAACACAGCGGGATAATTCCTGCAAGCGTGCCCTAAAGCTGAAATAATATCACAGGGACCCCTGCTCCCTCCCCTCTCCTCAGCCTCAGATGCTGCTGTGTCGTCATCTGTGTGGGTGCAAATCTCTCCTCGACTGCTTTCCTCTTACACACGGCTGTGGTTTAGCAGGGTAGCATTACAAATCTCCATTACAGAGGAACATTCAATCAGTCTTGTAGCTTTATTCTGGAAGATGAGATGAAAACAAATGAATGGAGCACTGGTGATAGAATCTTCCAGATAAAAGCCGGCTACATTGTACTGATTTCCACTAGGTACACTGCAGCCAAGCTCCTGGAGATTTTACCTTGGGGTCTAACATTTGACACAATTCCCAGTATAATAGTAAATATGAGCACCTCACGTGCTACGTCCTATATATGCTGTAATAATAGTGTTGCTAAATGGTTTTCCAATAATGCTAATGACATTTTTTATGACATGTCAATCAGACTTCTCCCAGACACCCACCAAGTCTCCGATCTGGCAGCTGAGACCACCACTGATGCCAAGAATGAATGGGTCCTGCTGCTAAATAAAAACCATCAACAAGCAGGTTTGCTGCTGCTGACGGGTCTTATTATGGCTTTATTTTTTTTCTAATTTTGACTTGTGTTCCCTAATGCACCCGCAGCTCAGCTCATTAACACAATCATTTAAATACAGCCATTAACATATGAATGCTTCATATCTGCATTTGGTATTTAATCCATCGTGCAGTGAATAGCCTCAAATCCAGATACATTTTTCTACACTGATACATTGTAACAAACTGAGAGGAGAGAGATTTGTGCTGCTAATATATTTAGCTCAAAGAATATTACCTAGATTTAAAGGTGTTATCCGTTGACATAAAATTGATGGCCTATCCTCAGGATCAATATCTAATCAGTATGGGTCCAACTCTTAGCACCCCTGACAATCATCTGTTCAAAGGGGCCGTGGCGCTCCGGCCTCATTACATTTGTAGCGGCTGTGCACAGTATTAGGGCATGCCCCCACGAGGCGGTTTTCCTCCGCAACTGTCCGCATCAATGCCGCACAGAATCTGCGTTGCAGATTCTGTGGCGGATCTGCCCAAAATGTGCAGTAAATTGATGCGGACTAGCTGCTGCGGACTGCGGTGAAAGTACTTCCCTTCTCTCTATCAGTGCAGGATAGAGAGAAGGGACAGCACTTTCCCTAGTGAAAGTAAAAGAATTTCATACTTATCGGCCGTTGTCTTGGTGACGCGTCCCTCTTTCGGCATCCAGCCCGACCTCCCTGGATGACGCGGCAGTCCATGTGACCGCTGCAGCCTGTGATTGGCTGCAGCCGTCACTTAGACTGAAACGTCATCCTGGGAAGCCGGACTGGAGGAAGAAGCAGGGAGTTCTCGGTAAGTATGAACTTCTATTTTTTTTACAGGTTGCTGTATATTGGGATCGGTAGTCACTGTCCAGGGTGCTGAAACAGTTACTGCCGATCGCTTAACTCTTTCAGCACCCTGGGCAGTGACTATTTACTGACGTCGCCTAGCAACGCTCCCGTAATTACGGGTGCACACACGTAGTCACCCGTAATTATGGGAGCCCCATTGACTTCCTCAGTCTGGCTGTAGACCTAAAAATACATAGGTCCAGCCAGAATGAAGAAACGTCATGTTAAAAAAGCAATACGCATCCGCAGCACACATAACATGTGCATGACATCTGCGGACTTCATTGCGGAATCTAGAATCTCCATTGAAGTCAATGGAGAACTTCCGCAATGAGTCCGCAACCAGTCCGCCACAGTTCCGCAACATCCATTGTATGCTGCGGACACCAAATTCCGCACCGCAGCCTATGCTCCGTAGCGGAATTTTCAGCCTCGTCTAAACGAAGCCTACTAAAAAGAAGTGGAAGGCAATGGAGAAACGGGTCCGCTGCGGATTAACGCTGCGGAGTGTCCGCAGTGGAATTCAAGAGCAATTCCGCCACGTGGGGCTTTGCCCTTACAGTTTCCTCCCATGTTAACTGCTCCATCAAACAGCTGATCAACAGAATGCCGAGGGTCGGATCCTCACCGATCAGCTACTGATGGCCTGTCCTGAGTAATAGCCATAAAATTTTACATCACTGCAAAACTTGCAGTATTTGCCGCTGAATTGCCGCAGAGTTTTCACCAAAATCTGCAACAGATTTTTTCCGTCCTTTGTGGATGTACGATAAGGCCCTGTTCACATGGAGTTTTTTGAAAGCAGAAAATTCTGCCTATAAAAATTAGCTCAGTTTTTTAAGTGGTTTTGCACCACAGGCGGTTTTTGACGCATTTTTTTTCCTGAGAATTTTGGCACGTTTTTTTACGTGTTTTTGTTACCTCTTTCCTCAACAGGCAAAGGAAAAAAACGCAAGAGTTTTCTTTCCGTCTCCCATTGATTTCAGTGGGGTTTTTTTTGAGGCGGAAAACGACTCAAGATAGGGCATGTTGCTTCTTTTTCCCGCAAGCGTTTTTTTCTGCTTAGGAAAAAAGTGCCTCAACCTCCCATTGAATGGGAGTCAATTTCGGCCGTTTTTTGCCGCGTTTTTTTCCGTGGTTTCCGCGGCAAAAAGCACGTCATAAAACTCAGTGTGAACAGGGATTTAAGAGGATTGTCCAAGATAAAATAAAATAAAATAAAAAATCCTTTTTGTAAAAACAGCCCCACTCTTGTCCATGGGCAGTGTCTGGTATTGCAGCTCAGTCCCTATTACTTCAATGGGTATGATCTGCAAGACACAGCCTACAGTAGGGATGTAGACATAGAGTAGCACTGTTTCTGGAAAAAAGTTATATATTTTTCTAATCCCGGACAACCCCCCAGATTTTCAGAAGGTGGTTTGGTTAGTAAATTAGTATCATGTGATTATAGCATCTATTATTTCCACGCATTTAGAAGTTATACTTTCACTCTTCATATGGTTGTATTTGTATTTACCATTGTGTCTTATGTTGTAATAAAATTTTTGGTCCACATCCACCTTTTCTTCTGTGTATGTATAGGATAAATGAGGTGAGCCATTTTTTTAAATAATTTGGATTAAGCTTTCAGGGATATGGAAGTCCCAATGTAATTACTGCTCTTCCGATGTAATTACAGATTTGCATATCTGATGGTCTTTGGGTGGAGGGTAAAGGGAACTTTTTTACACAAATGTTAAGGGGGAGACATACCAACATTTCCAACACAGAATGTAGGCTGTCAGTGATAGCCTTGTGGTCTTATGTATCAAGCATTCGGAAATAATCTGATCCCTGCTATTTGCTACACTTCTGACTGTTTCTCTACAGAAACACATGGAAACTCAGTTAAAACTATCACTAATACTTTTGACAACCCTTGAGTTATCAGCAGGTCCCCCCAATGACTAGCTCGTCATAGGGGGTCCCACTGTTGGGTTCACCGTGATATTCTGTTATCTTTAGAGAGAACTATGCAGCAGACAATCATATGCCCTGCAGTGACACCTTTAAAGATCACGGAGGCTTTTGTCCTCGTAAAATCACGACAGGCTTTCTGCTGACAGTTTCCACATCGCTCGCTCAGATAATGGGACCCAGTGAGTCAAGCAGACTGTGGGGGGTTTTGACATGGGGAGCCCCTTCTATCCACTGTTATTTCGCAGAGAATTACAAAGTGGATTGCACAATTTCCCTGTACCCCCTACAAGTATTTCACTATACCTATTTAAATGCATGCCCATTCTTATCAATAGCTGCCTGTGTTCTTCCTGGGAGCTTTGCTGGTTGCAGCTTTTGCAATTATTTTCATATGCCTTACTGTGGTGCATAGACAATATAGGGTTGTCTGAAAGAGTTTTAATATGTGTTATCTCATAACAATCAACGTAAACATACAGTGAGAATGCATAATGTGTTAAAAAAAAGTTGAGACTTATAACAATGAGTCTGCCGCATTCTATTTTTTGGCGCTTATATGCAAATAGTATAATATTTTTTTGTGCCGTTTGGCATAATATCTTATTGGACTTGTCCATAGAATATAAAAGGCTTAGCCCTTATTCACACGACAGTGTTTCCCAGCCGGGTGACGGCCGTTCATAAAACGGGCATCACCCGGCTGCAGTAGGAACAATAGACCCCTAATGGGGCTATTCACACGATCGATTTTTTGACGGCCCGGGAAACCTGGCCGTCAAAAAATGGGACATGTCCTATTTTCGGCCGTTTACCTGGCCGCCCGGCTCCCATAGAAGTCTATGGGGCCGGGTAATACACGGCCATCACCGGAATGTGTCCCGAGTGATGGCCATGTATTCCGTCGCTCGCTCCCTCCTCACAGCGCAGAGTGCATGTGAGGAGGAGTTTATGCCATTCGGACGAATTGATGTACGCTGGAGGTAAGTTTATACACTGTGTGGCAGGGCCGGGGTGTACAGCAAGTGGAAGGGAGCACTCCGCTGGCTCCCTTCCCCTGCTTGTTTTAAAAGCGCCCTGGCCCGGCGACACCTCCCATGGCCGACGGCGCCGCTAGCAGCTGCTGCTGCTGCTACTACTGTAGCGACGCCACTATAGCAGAGCAGGGAGGTATCTCCCTGCTCTGCTATGTGCTAGCCCCACTTTAGCACCCTGAAGGAGGGGAATCCCCATGTGTTCGGGGATTCCGCTCTTGGACAGAGCGCTTGATGTCTCTGTCCATATCTGGGCAGTGACATCAGGGGAAACTCCTGAAGCGGAATCCCCGAACACTCTGTGACCGGGGATTCCACACCAGGCGAAGCCAGTAACGTTCAGTGTCCATAAATGGACACAGACGACAGGGGCTTTTCCTGAAGTGGAATCACCGGCCCATGGGGATTCCCCTTCAGGAGTTGCCCCTGATGTCACTGTCCAGATATGCCCGGCCCGGAACAGATGCAAAACTAATGCAAACCGGCCGGGAAAGACACTCGGGCTCGGGCGGGACCCTGTTGTGTGAATAAGGCATTACAGTTGTATCTCTATTTTTAACCCCTTGAGGACACGGACAATTTTGGCCTTGAGGACAGAACAATTTTTTTATATTCCCCTCTTTGCATCCCGACGCCCATAACGCTTTTATTTTTTGTACGACGTAGTTGTATGAGACTTTGTTTTTTGCGGGACGAGTTGTACTTTATGTAGGTACCATTTTTTGGTACAAATACATTATCGTTTAATTTATATAAATTTTTATTTTGGTGAAAATGCAGAAAAAAAGCAGTTCCGCTGCAGTTTTAATTAATTTTTTTACACGATACAACGATCATCATAAATAATGTTATTCATTTGTTGTACAGGTTGTTATGGTCGTGGCGATACCAAATATGTCTATATTATTTCATATTTTGGAACTTATATTTTAAAAAGTTTATTTATAATATATTTATTATTAAAAAAAATTGTGTTTCTGTGTAGTTTTTTAACTTAATTTATTTATGATTCATTAAAACATTTTTGCATTCATTTAACTTTTTTTTTTAATCCCATAAAGGGATTTTTCATTTTGATTTTAATTTTTTAACTGTAATGTACTGGCATAGATCTATATGCCAGTACATTAGCCTGTTACTGATTGTACACAGGCAGTTGTTAGGGCATACCTCAGTATGCCCTAACAACAGGAAATATGTTCAGAGAGCCCTGGGATCCTTCAATGGACCCTGGGCTGTCTGGCCATACAAGTTATGGGCTTTGATCACGTCACAGTTATTATCTGTGACGCGATCAAAGTGCAGTCCGCCCTCCTTGAATGCAGCGATCAGCTTTCATCGCGGCATTCAAAGGGTTAACGGCGGAGAGAGGATGTTTCACTTCTCTCCGTTGTCAGAGCGGGGCAGTGGCTGTGTATTACAGCCCTTGCCCCGCTCTCTCGATCGCGCACAGACGGCTGTCACACAGGAGGAGAATGCTCGTCCTAATGCGCCAAGTACTCGCTGCTCAGGACGAGCATTCTCGTCCTGTGTCGGCAACAGGTTAACGGAACAATCTGGACACAATTGATGTACTGTGTTAAGGCCCTTTTACATCGGCTGACACTCGGCTGGTGCAGCGAGCGCCGATTAACGAGACATCAATCATTACTCCGATCGCTCGTCCCCATACATTATTATCATGTTTACACAGGGGGATGTGCGGCCGACAACAATAATATTTAACTTTTTTAAAACTATATGACCAGCAGATGATCGAGCGTTCTATGAACGCTTGTCTGACAGATAATCGTCCGTTGTAAAACCCCCTTAATGCACAGTGCAAGACCTGAAGTGGTGGTGCATGACACATGATGAATTAAAAAGCACCGAATAGAGATTCTCTATGTAATGCACTGCCTCTTTAGGCCTTGCTCTAGGCAGAAAACAGTGTATCAGTTTTATCCACACCTTTAGGGCATGCCCAGACGTGGCGTATTTCTTCCGCAACTGTCCGCATCAATACCGCACAGAATCTGTGTTGCAGATTCTGTTGCGGATCTGCCCAAAATGTGCAGTAAATTGATGCGGACTAGCCATTGAGTATTGAGGTGAAAGTACTTCCCTTCTCTCTATCAGTGCAGGATAGAGAGAAGGGACAGCACTTTCCCTAGTGAAAGTAAAAGAATTTCATACTTACCGGCCGTTGTCTTGGTGACGCGTCCCTCTTTCGGCATCCAGCCCGACCTCCCTGGATGACGCGGCAGTCCATGTGACCGCTGCAGCCTGTGATTGACTGAAACGTCATCCTGGGAAACTGGACTGGAGGAAGAAGCAGGGAGTTCTCGGTAAGTATGAACTTCTATTTTTTTTACAGGTTGCTGTATATTGTGATCGGTAGTCACTGTCCAGGGTGCAGAAACAGTTACTGCCGATCGCTTAACTCTTTCAGCACCCTGGACAGTGACTATTTACTGACGTCGCCTAGCAACGCTCCCGTAATTACGTGTGCACACACGTAGTCACCCGTAATTATGGGTGCACACACGTAGTCACCCGTAATTATGGGTGCACACACGTAGTCACCCGTAATTACGGGAGCCCCATTGACTTCCTCAGTCTGGCTGTAGACCTAGAAATACACATAGGTCCAGCCAGAATGAAGAAATGTCATGTTAAAAAAATAATACGCTCCGCAGCACACATAACATCTACATTACATCTGCGGACTTCATTCCGCAATGAGTCCGCAACCAGTCCGCCACACGTTCGCAACAACCATTGTATGCTGCGGACACCAAATTCCGCACCGCAGCCTATGCTCCGCAGCGGAATTGTCCGCAACGTGCAAACGAACCCTACTAAAAAGCAGTGGAAGGCAATGGAGAAACGGGTCCGCTGCGGAGCGTCCGCAGCGGAATTCCAGAGCAATTTCGCCACGTCTGGCCGTGCCCTTAAGGAAAACTCCTGTGTTATGTTGTATAAAAGAATGTTCCTTGTACTGTGGCTACTCTAAGTCAGCAAAAACAAGTGGTGTCGAGTAGGGGTTTATGCTGGAGATCAGGAGTAGGAACAGTTGTGTAGTCCTGATAAGTCAGCATTACAGTGAATTCCCCAAGGTCGTTTTGTTCAGTCCAAAAACATCCTGTTTATTGCAGAATCATAGACATAAACACACAGTATTAGGTAGCTGATAATGTATCTTTACAAACTATTTAAACAAGAGTTTCTACTATTTCAAACATGCTTTTTCTAGCACCCAGTTTATATATAATAATTACTGTATATTGAAAACTATGGCGCTAATGTCAACTGCCAGAAACAGCACCACTCTCATCCATAGGCTTTGTCTGCTACTGCAGCTTAGTCGTGTGTGCTTTATCCCCCCCCCTGAATAAAAATGCTGCAGCCAGATGTTACTTTAAAATCTATAGTAAAATATGATACAGTCGACATACACAGCATTTTGTTTTTTGGCTTTTTTATAGCGCTTTGTGGGATCAGTGGTGTTTTTATGTGTGGCCTTACAAAATGTAAAAAATTATAGTGAATAAAATAAACACAACAAAAACGCATATAAAAATGCCATAAAAAAAACTTGTTACATTTAAAAAATTCTGGTGCTCTTATATACTTTTTTTCATGCAGTTTAAAATACCAGACAAGAACCCTGTGTGAAGCAGGCATTATGCATGCAGTTTTCAGTGCAGTTTTTGCATGGAGTTCCTTGAGTCAAACACAGGAGTGGACACAAGAGAGAGGAGATGTATCAGTATTTCCTTTATTCTTTTTTGGTAATTATTTTATTTGGATCCATTGCTGGCATTGGCCCGAAAAATTGCATAAAAAACTGCATGTGTTAATCTAGCCTAATACTGTACAATTTGCACTATGAGTATGTTAACAGTGTACCCTGGGTCCAACCTAGAGCTAAATGTGACACCCTGTACTGGGGGCATTGTTGAATCACTCTTCTTCCCCACCATGGGAGTGGATAAGGAATCAAGCTCTTACCCAGGCACAATGCCAACCCATACTATTGTAGCAGCCCTTTCAAGCTTATGCCATACAGAGCAACAACATCAACAAGGCTGGACTTTTGCTGGATGACTTTTTTTGGCGTCCTTCCCTGCCAACATATAACACCCTGTTATACAGCATACAAATAACCATATCAAATAGTGTCTAGTAAGCATCATACAGTGCCAAAATAACCATGCCATTCATTAGCCAAATAATGCTTCCATACAGTTGCCTAAATAAAAAAAATAATACAGAGCCATCACCATACACTGCAAAAATATAATGTACAGTTCCACACAATGTGGGGATACAGTACTCAAATAATACCAATATACACTGACCAAATAAAAGCTCCATGCATAAAGTAATCTAATAATAATGTCTAATCTATACAATGTCAAAATAATTCCGCTTTACAATAAAAGGGGTTGTACCAAAATCAACAATTATCACCTATCCACAGGATAAGTGATAATTGTCTGATTGCTGAGGACCTCACCACTGGTTCCTCTTTACTGCTCGACCGCAGTTAGGATGGCAATGAAAGGAGTGGCGGTCAAATATGGGTGCTGCTGTGCCATTCAAAGTCCATAAGGATGAGGGAAACAGCCGAGTACAGCGCTCGGCTGTTTCTGTCAATCCCATAAACATTCTTGACCACCATTCCATTCAAGCTCCTCCTCACTGCGGTCAAGCAGTGAGGAGGAACGAGGAGTTTGGGACCAACGATCTTGCGATGCTGATAATTGTCGATTATGGGAATGCCCATTTAATATGAAAATTTGCGTTAGTTGTAATACTTCTGCAATCTGCACACCCCTAAAACGAGCCTAATTAAGATTGAATCACGACAAATAAAAGTGAGATTTAGGGATTTTTTTAAAGTTATAAACTTTATAAAAAGCAATTTAAGAATTCAGTCAAAATAATGCAGGTCAAAGATGTCTGTTTATGCTCTATTCTCTGTCTACAGGAAAAAATGGCAAAATGTGTATAGAGATCTGAAGCAGACTGAGAAATTACTCCCTAAGGCCCTGTTCACACAGAGTTTTTTTTGCTGGCGGAAAAGACCTGCATGCACTCTCTTTGTCGTGTTTTTTGCTGCGTTTTTCGGCCGCGGCCATTGAGTGCTGCGGGCAAAAAACGCTGCCAAAACCACTTTCTCTGCCTCCCATTTATGTCAATGGGAAGTCAGAGACGGAACGCCTGAAGAAAGGGCATGGCGCTTCTTTTTCCCGCAAGCGTTTTCTTCTGCTCACAGGAAAATAACGCCTCCGTCTCCAATTGAAATCCATGGGAGGCGTTTTCGGATGTTTTTTTTGCGCGGTTTCCAAAACAGTTTCCGCATAAAAAACAGGGCCAAAAAACTCAGTGTGAACATACCCTTAATATGCAGAAAAACATTTTAGCTCTTTGTGTGCGTGTTTGTTAACTTTACACTAAATGCACATTTATTTTTTTTAAATAAGACGGTAAGAGGAAAGTCTTATACATCACTGACATCAGAAAGACAATTTGTTTTACGTGTACTGTTAAACATCACTTTTTCTATACAGATTTTGACACTATGTACTCTAATAATATGGCAAAGGGGAATCCATTTTTCTTACACTATTGACTTCCTATTCTGCAAAACAGTTGCCTGCTGTGTCTTTCAGTAGTCTATTGTGAGCGTATTGTAAGCCTCAATGGGAGACTGTTGTGTGGAATCAAGAAGACAAATTGCAACTTTTTAGCACTTTGGAACAGCATATAGGATGTCAAGTGTACAGTCATCTGTAGAAGTATATGTATGATTTTTAAAGGAACTTCATGGGATTCGCCAAAGAAGACAAAATTGATCATTTTGTCATTTGCCATGTAATGCTCCCTTTCACCTGTGGTGGCGCTGCAGGAAAGTTAAACACTTTTTGCCAGGTTCCCCCACAGATTACAGCTGATCGCTGGCACTCGCAAGCAGCAGAACTTAATGTAATAAGCTTATTATAAAAAGACTCTTCTAACTAAAGGCTTCGTTCATATATGCGTTGGGACTCCATTCATGGGTTCCGTCTGAGCTTTCCGTCAGAGGAACGCATGAGCGGAATGCAAACTGAAAAAAACGGAAACCATAGGTTTGCATCACCATTGATTTCAATGGTGACAGATCCGATGAAAATGGATCCCTGTTTTGTAAGGGTTCCGCCATTTTGACAAAATGAATAGCGCAGTCGACTACGGTATTGATTCAGTCAAAATGAACCCTTGTACAACAATGACAAATGGAAACCATTTGCACCGAATCCGTCACCATTGAAATTAAGGCTGAGTTCACACGTTGCGGATTTGTCGCAGATTTTGTTGCGGTTTTGACGCAGATCTCACCCTTTTGCATTGCAAAGTGTAAAATCTGCGCTGAAAATCTGCGTGAAATCCGCGACGTGTGAACGCAGCCTTATGGTGATGCAAATGGAAACCTACGCTTTCCGTTTGTTTCAGTTTGGATTACGTTCCTGGGGGTCCCCTGACGGAAAGCTCAGACGGAACCCATGAACGGAGTCCCAACGCAGATGTGAACGATGCCTAAAAGGGATTGTCCAAAGTGGAGCACCCCTTTAATATTCCTCTTAATGACTATTTTCAGTCTGCACACTGTAAAATATCAGTTTAGTGATTTAATATAGGGAATGAAATTTGAATTGTAGACAATCTGAAATACCTTCTTTCACTACTGCATTTGTATAAAGGTTGAGGCCTTGGTCTATGCCGTTGCAGGAATACATGAAGTCATACAGTCTTACTTATATTCTTCCTGATGGCTGCTGTGAGTTTTTTCTTCATTTCTGTAATATTCATTTAGAGAGAAAAAGTCAGGGCAAATAATAGTCAGTAGAACAGTGTGATATGCCAGGGGGTACACTGCAGGGTGACAGATGTCGCCTTGATAGTTGATCATTGCTGCTTAGACAATAATGATGGGGCACACTCACTCCATTAAAAGCGTTATTGCAGTAGCACAGTAATTGCGGGTTATGGCTGCAGCGGATTTCCATTAATCCTAAAAGTGAGTTTTAGGTTTTTCATTTTTTTTTATTTCTTAATTCATGTATCTACTTCCCACCCAAGGCAAAGATAAAACATGTACATTGACTCTCAGCCAAAATCTATGATCAACGTGTGCTATAATATTCTGTCTCACAACTGCTTTGCGTAAGAGACTGAACGCTCTTTGCTTGGATTAAAAGCACAGATTGTCATGTAAATTGAGGTTTGTCAGTTGGCAGATAAGGAACTCACAGGACTACATTTACCTCAGTTCCAAACTCCACTTCACGGCTTGAATTTTAAGTAGAAGCCCACACAGCTAAAATCTTTATTCTACATGCACATATTTAACACTCGTGCATGTCTTAAAGTGGAACAAACACATCTGGCAAAGAATTAAAAAAAAAAGATGATCAGTTTCTGATGGCAGCAAAATCAGAAATGCAGATGGAAATACTCAAGAATACCAAAGTATACTAATATTATGAGAATATATGTATATAGGGGGAACAGGGAAGCCATAGGGAAATCAAACACCCTGTAGCTTCCTCGCAACCCGCCCATCTTAGCTCAGCATGCGGCTTCTGTTCGTAGACAGAATACAGACTGCAGCAACTTAGATTGGAAATGGAAACACCGCTCGCTTTTCACTGATCGATCGCAGGAATAATAGGGGGATAGCGCTTGCTCAAAAAGGGAGTAGTTTCAATAAAAGGAGTATAGTAGGATATTGTATTACTAAGCATTTCAGTCTGCAGTATTAATCGTTGATGTAGCAGGGGGTGGGTTAAAGAAAAAGTCCGGCTGAAGCACATAGTCTGACATTTTAAAGTGAGATGTTAAAATTCGACCATTGAAAGCGGATCTTGGGGACCATAGCTTTTGCTAGTTTATTTACGTATTGTATTCATGAACAAGAGAGACATTCATTGGTCTTGCAGAGTTCTGACCCCTATAAAAAAATTAAGGTACACTTTTTTGCTCTATACAACCCCCATTAAGGCCCTCTTCATCCAAAACACCCAGGAATAATAGCTGTTAACACGTAAAGCACTGTGCGATATCATGCATGTAGAAAGCTAGCGAAGTAAGTATATACTACCAGGGGACATTTTGCTCTCTCTGTCGTGGCACTAATGGACTTTAAAAAATTCCCATGTAGTGGACCTACACTAAATGACCAAAAGTATGTGGACTACTGACCATCATAACCCCTATATGAGTTTGTTGAACATCTCATTCCAATCCATGGGCGTTAATATGGCATTGGGCCCTCTTTTGTGGCTATAACAGTCTCCCCTCTTCTGGGAAGGCTTTTCATAAGATTTTGAGTGAGTCTGTGAGAATTTGTGCCCTTTTAGCCAAAAGAGCATTTGTGAGGTCGGACGTTAATTTTGGATGTTCCAATTTATCCCAAAGGTGTTGGATGGGTTTGAGGTTAGGCTTCTGTGGAGACAATACCAAACTCGTCCAACTATGCCTTTATGGATCTTACTTTGTGCACTGGGACACAGTCATGCTGGAACAGAAAAGAACCTTCCCCAAACTATTCCCACAAAGTTGGAAGCATACAATTGTCTAAAATGTCTTTGTATGCTGAAGCAGTAACTTTAACCCTTCACTGGAAATAAGGGGGCCTTACCAAATGCTGAAAAACTGCCCCAGACCATTATTCTCCTCCACCAAATTTTACAGTAGGCACTATGCATGCATGTAGGTAGCGTTCTCCTGGCATTCACCAAACAAAGATTCATCGTCCACACTGCCGGATAGTGAAATGTGACTCATAACTCCAGAGTAGGGTTGCACGATGCATGGAAATATCAATACTATTTTGATGCCATGCACCCTCAATACCGTTAATTCATGTATTTCAATACAAAGCTGTGCGGCCGCACAGCTTAGTATTGTAACAAATGAATGTATTAAAACGGGGCTGCGGCTGTGTAATACAGCCGTTGACCCGCTCCAAACAAGTGTGCGTGCACGGTCAGCATAAGGTGATGCAACCGGTGCTGCACTAATGAGCGTTGGCACTGAAGACAGAACATGGCGGGCGCACTGCTATACACACCCATGTTCTGTCTTCAGTGCCGGCACCGCCGCTCATTAGTGCAGCACCGGCTGCATCACCTCATGCTGACCGCGCGTGCGCATTTATTGTCAGTAGCGAGGCAATGGCTGTACAGCGGAAATCAGAGAAGCCTTTTATCTCCGTTGCTATTCCTTAGAATGCTGCGATCAAAGCTGACCACAGCACTCAAGGAGAAAATAAGAAGGGGTATGCACTTTGGATTGCGTCACAGGGAATCCCTGTGACAGGATCAAGGGACATACCATATATTGGCAAACAGCCCAGGATCCATTGAAGGACCCCAGGGCTGTCTGACCATATTTCCTGTTGTTAGGTCATACTTAGGTATGTCCTAACAACTGCCTGTGTACTATCAGTACACAGGCTAATGTACTGGTATATAGATATATGTCAGTACATAAAAGTTTCAAAATAGAAAAATAAATTAAAAAAAACGAATGTTAAATAAAAAAATAAAGTTAAAAAAATACACACACATTTTTTACAATAAGGGTATGTTCACACACACTAATTACGGACGTAATTCGGGCGTTTTTTCCCCCGAATTACGGCCGAAAAATGCGCCTCGATAGCGTTGACAAACATCTGCCCATTGAAAGCAATGGGCTGACGTTTGTCTGTTCACACGAGGCGTATATTTACGCGCCGCTGTCAAATGACGGTGCGTAAATGGACGCCCGCGTCAAAGAAGTGACCTGTCACTTCTTAGGGCGTAATTGGAGCCGTTATTCATTGACTCCAATGAAAAGCAGCGCCAATTACGTCTGTAATGGACGCGGCGTTCAAGCGCCTGCACATGCCGTTACGGCTGAAATTACGGGGATGTTTTCTCCTGAAAACATCCCCGTAATTTCAGCCGTTACGGACGCTGTCGTGTGAACATACCCTTAGGGTATGTGCACACGATAGCAGGCATTTACGTCTGAAAAGACAGACTGTTTTCAGGAGAAAACAGCTGCCTCGTTTCAGACGTAAATGCTCCTCCTCGCATTTTGCGAGGCTTCTCTGACAGCCGTAAATTTTGAGCTGCTCTTCATTGAGTTCAATGAAGAACGGCTCAAATTACGTCTGAAAGAAGTGTCCTGCACTTCTTTTGACGAGGCTGTATTTTTACGCGTCGTCGTTTGACAGCTGTCAAACGACGACGCGTAAATGACAGGTTGTCTGCACAGTACGTCGGCAAACCCATTCAAATGAATGGGCAGATGTTTGCCGACGTATTGTAGCCCTATTTTCAGACGTAAAACGAGGCATAATACGCCTTGTTTACATCTGAAAATAGGTCGTGTGAACCCAGTCTAAACATTAAAATAAAAGTCTTAATACATAAAACATACACATTTGGTATTGTCGCAACCGTAATAACAAATTTATAGCGTCATTTATGATGTTTACGCTGTTAAAAAATTAAATAAAAAACTCTTTTCTTTCAATTATTAATGTGAGGCACGAGGTATTATGAATTTTTAACCTCCATGTGCCTCATTTTAATACTAATTAACCCCATCATGTACCTCACACATTAAACCAATTTTGTCCGTCATGACTGTGAGGAACATGATGGGGTTAATTACTATTATTGTGAGGCTCATGGAGGTTCAAAATTTATCACACCATGTGCCTCATACCAGAAAATGGAAGAACCTTTTTTTTACAATTATAGTTAGCAAAGTATCGTTTTGGCATCGAGTATGGCAATACTACCCGAAGTATCGGTATCGAAGTCCAAATTCTGGTATCGTGACAAGCCTACTCCAGAGAACATGTTTCTACTGCTCCAGAGTCCAGTGATGTCATATTTTATACCACTCCAGCTAACGCTTGGCATTGTGCATGGTGACCTCAGACTTGTGTGCAGCTGCCCGATAATGGAAACCCTTTTTAGTGAAGCTACTAACAAACAGTTAGGGTATGTTCACACGCTAGCTTCCTTTTACGTCTGAAAAGACAGACTGTTTTCAGGAGAAAACAGCTGCGTCGTTTCAGACGTAAAAGCTCCTCCTCGCATTATGCGAGGCGTCTTTGACGCCCGTAATCTTGAGCTGATCTTCATTGACTTCAATGAAAAACGGCTCAAATTACGTTTCAAAGAAGTGCCCAGCTGTCAAACGACGACGCGTAAATTACTGGTCGTCGGCAGAGTACGTCGGCAAACCCATTCAAATGAATGGGCAGATGTTTGCCGGCGTATTGTAGCCCTATTTTCAGGCGTAAATTGAGGCATAATACGTGACGTTTACGCCTGAAAATAGATTGTGTGAACCCAGCCTTATTGTGCTGATGTTACTTCCAGAGACAGTAAGAAACTGTGTATTGAGTTGTGCAACAGAAGATAAGCCATTTTTACAAGTCACGCACTTCAACCCTCGTTCAGACAGTGCCACGTTTAAAGTCACTGAGCACTTCATTATAACCCGAACTACTACCAATGTTTGTCTATGGAAATTACATGGCTGTGTGCTTGATTTTATGCACATAGGTGTAGCTAAAACATCTGTAGTACTCAATAATTAGTAGGGGTGTCCACATACAATTGGCCATATAGTGATCGTCTACTCTTAAAAAATACATCAGATTTATTAACTGAATATTTTTTTTTCTATAAAGAAATGATCTATTAATTCAGCAGATATGAATGACAGCAGTTAAGTACAGTATGGTGCCCACTTCATGAGAATCTAGTGTTTCAGTGATGCCATTGTGTCTCATGAACCGGGATTGAACATTTTTTGGTTGACGCTTAGAGTGCATTTAGATGACTGGTGGTTTTCACAGGAACATTTGGAATTAGATGCATCATGAAGTGACTTTTACCCATTTAATACTTTTTTCATTTCAATTTATGATTAAGTTTGTTGAAAACCACTCGTGTCTTCCCACTGCGTATTCTGTGAATAATATTGTATCAATCTAATTACCGCTGATATTTTGTATGTAAGGAGCGTGGACTACAGAAAAGCATGAGAATATATATCCTGGGCTCAGTGAGGCAGACCTGTGAGATTGCGGTTGTTCTCAGCCGGCATCGTCTCTACTGCTGCCCACGCAAGGTACCTGCCCCAGGCGCTGTTTTAATGACAAAAGTGCTGAACGGGCATGGAGGAGAAATTATCTCCTCTACAAAAGAGGGATAATCCAGAGTGACTGGCGGGGAGGTGTGAGCCTGATCCAGAGATGTAATCTGACAATTCATATCCGCGGTACAACCAGAAAGAACTCATTACAAGTGCCGGATTGCTAGACATAAATAGATTAACCCCTTAGCTGTCTGTAACTAGATGCTTACAAACAAGTCATTACTGCTTATGGTAACTACATATACATACATCAACAGTGAGCAAATTTTGGAGTATAATTGAACCATTTTTAGCCACAATTCTTCTTACTTGGCAGATTGCAGGTGTCCTGCTAAGAGGGTGAAAGTGGCAAAGGAATGGCTGTGACCACTAGAGGTCACCAAAGATAATAACCATTACAAATATTCTGTATAAATTGTTTCCTGGGCTAAAAGAAAATAGGCCACTGGAAATAAAGGCAATACTAATAGTTATTTGCCCCACAGAAAAGTGATGCCTTTGATTGAGTTTTGGCTCGTATCAATTTATCCACCAATTACAGTCTGGTGCAATTAGTAAAGTGTGTGGAGTGCCAGGGGAGTTCATAATTTAAGTGCCATGGGGACAACCATAACTTTCTAATACCAGTTACAGTATAAAAGTATGTAGGAATGGAAAATATAGTTTTAAGGCAAATTTAAGCTGTTAGGTAAATTTTTCCTGAAGGTTCATTGTTTATATAATGCATTTTCATCTTGTAATATTTAAGGCCGGTGTAATGTGAGTAGATGTCAGACATTTGTAAGAGGAAATGATTTAGTTACTTTAAGTGAGCGTCAACTTTCAAAATTTTTATTGTAAGACAAACTTTTACAGATCTACGAACGGATTTACAAACAATAATGTGCACTGTGAGCAGACAAATAATCACTTTATAAATATCATTTCCAACACTGCCGTTGCCTGTAAAGGGGCTCTGTCCAACAATTTATGTTTACAGTCTACAATAGTAGTGATATAGAGAAACAGAGAAGAATTGTATAATTATATGTTATAAGCCATTTAGAACGGCAAAACACAATATAGTCTTTCTAAAATAAAAGGTCTTGCCTTGCAGCCTACTCATGTTTGTTTCTAAGCCCCACAAGACAGAAGGCATAGTTTCCATGTCTTGCACTTATAAGGACTAACATGCCTGAAACTGAAATAAATGGCTCTATGTTATACACATGAGTGACACTGCCAGAGTTGCAGTACAGTTGCCACCAAGGCTGTAAACCACTGGCCCAACAGGTATTAACACTGGAAGGCCGGTGCAGGTAGGTAAAGATATGTCACCGCCAATTGCAAGTAATTTGCATAATAGGACATTATGCGCAGTCAGATTACTTCCTGTTTGGATAGGAAACTCCTCCTTTGCCAGGCCGCCCAACCCTAGGAACATCAGCATTGTCAGGACTTGGTCAAGTGTGGGATTGGCACTGGTGAGAGATTGCAGATTGCAGTGGACAAGAGAGCGAAGATCCGGAGACATTCACAAAATAAAGCAGCTGGACATGCACACCCTGCCTGCACATCCCCGAGAGTCAAAAACGGAGGTCAGAGGAAGATGCTGACAGTGTGTCATTGTCGTGGCAAATCTCACTCAGTGTGAAGTCACATCCACAAAACCACACGCACTTGTTACCCGTGTTAGCGTGAATTTACATGTGCTGGTTTTGTGTTGTTTCTTTCCACGATTTGTGCAGAATTGCAGCAAAAAAAGGACATGATACCGGTGTATTTTAATACACACACTACTGGCCGGTATTTTTGGGAGGAAAGAGTGGCAACCCTAGGAAGTAAGTATATCAGTTGCTAAAGGTCCCCACAGCTTAGGAGGCCCATCTCTTTTTAGAAGTTAGCTGCAGTTAGTGAACACTGTGGGTGATGGAAGGGATTAGAGAAACTAAGCGTGCAGAAGAAGAAGAGGCAGGCAAAAAATTTATTGAGAATTAAGGAGGTCATCCAGAACTTTTCACTATCGTCAGCAGGGCAGGGGATAGCATAACATAGCAAACTAGCAGATACTCACCCCTGAAATGCCCCCCACTTCAGCTCCGAGGTTCTCAGCTACTCGGTCCTGAAAGCTCCTGCAACGGTCACTGCAGAATCTTCCGGACTGGAGCTGTAGAGCGCGGGACCACAGCACTGAAGAGGGGGACACTTCAGGGACTGAGTATCAGATAGTCTATTATGTTATGCCATCCACTGCCCTGATGCAGAATGTAAAAAGTCCCAGATAACCCATTTAAATCTTAAGCTTTTCATATCCTAAACTCTATTGCTGCAGTTGGTGATCATGTGGAGTAGGACCCAAATCCAAGTTTTGCTATAGGACCCCTATAGAGTTATGATCTGTTGGACCATGCAAAATTTAATGGGGGGATTTATCAAAATGATTGCAAGGGGAAAGTGGAGCATTTACCCATAGCAGGCCCTCAGTAGAATGAAAGCTGCAACCTGATTGATCGATATGGCAAACTTCCCCATACTTTTTCCTTTCACTAATTTAATCTCCCCATTGTCTTTTATAGTTTACAAGTCTATACAAGACACCGATCTACTTATACTTATAATATAATGAGCACATGGACCTGAATAGGTAAAGACAGTAAGAAAATTGGATATACTGTTTAGCTACATGATAAGTGCTTGCCTTTTTTTTGTCAGAGTATAGCTAAAAAAGTTTGCTTTTTGTACTAAGATTTGGTAAAGTCTTAATTTTCCTCTCTAGATAATATTGAACCATTTGGATTAGTATTTCTGAAGAGGAGTGATTTTTGCCTTCAAAAGAAAATAAATTAATTTTGTTTCGACACTTTTTATCTATGTACCACACATTTTACATCGCAGCAACTGGTCACACCATTTGAGATGGTCAGAAGATAGCATTGTGACCTGGGATCCCCATTTATCACTAAATGAAGGGGGCATGGCACTCTACTGAGAACCATACCTCTTTAGCGCCACTGCCAGGAGATAGCAAATACACAGACCACTTGCTATACTACCTATCGAGTAAATCATCAGCTCTCCTTCAATCAGTGTTGCCATGTTGAGGGTTATAATGTGGAAACCCAGCATACGTACTTGTTTAATCCTCTATGGTACTTTATAGATGCCCTAAAGCTGAGTTCACATGTTAAAGGGGGTGGGGTAATAGCGGGATTCACTCGTTAGTGGCACCCACTATTACTACCGCCTTTATAATTAGGGTCACTAGGGTTATGCCTAGTTCCCCTACCTTTTCCTTATACTAACGTCGATCTAATTGCTTTAGCGGCTACTCAAGGGAATAAGACTGTACAATAAATACAATTGTATAGTAAATAAAGGTAATATTTATTAACATACAGTAATCACTCTCATATGTATAATACAGTAACTAATCACCGTACAGTATAAACACGGTATCAAGATATTATACCGCCACCCACTTACATAAACATACACAGAATACAGTTACGTTACAACACAATACACATAAGTTACTTGTGATTCTCACACGCTCTCTATCTCTATCCAACTCCCTCCTAATATAACTTTCCCTATACACTAAGGGTTAATACGGGATAAGGAGGAACAAGGGGAATGGGTTACTGTGTAAAACAGACAGCAAGGGTTAACTCAGGGACTCTGGGACAGCAAGGGTTAACTTGGGGAGAGCAAGGGGTTAACTTACTCAGGGAGAGCAAGGGGTTAACTCAGGGAAGCAAGGGTTAACTCAGGGAAGCAAGGGTTAACTCAGGGAAGCAAGGTTAACTCAGGGACTCTGGGACAGACTCTGGGACAGCAAGGGGTTAACTCAGGGACTCAGGGAAGCAAGGGGTTAACTCAGGGAAGCAAGGGTTAACTCAGGGACTCTGGGACAGCAAGGGTTAACTCAGGGACAGTAGGGACAGTATCAAGGGGTTAACTCAGGGAAGCAAGGGTTACAGCAGGAGAGACAGGGTTAAGTGTAGCTGCTGCTACACTTGATACTTAGCGTGACTTTGTGGAGCAGCAGAGGCAGCAGCAGGAACCCAGGTCTTTGGAGGAGAGAGAGAGAGTTGAGCCGTGATGTGTGTGTGAGGCAGGCAGGCAGCTCTCAGCTGATCTTCTTCAGCTTCGGCTCCTGAGCTCGGCTCCTGAGCGTACCGATGCAGGGCTATTTAACCCTGTCGGTACGCTTGCAGCGGGGAGTGTGGCGCTTGCCCCAGGCTAGCATGGGTCGGCATGGTGATAATGTATCACCAGCCGACTCATGAGAGCCCGCACGAGACAGTCCGTGCGCGCGGGAGACTTGAAATGGAGACAGGGGATAACTATCCCTTGTCTCCATGGTTTCCTAACAAAGCAGGGACATGCTAATTGTCCTGCTTTGCTTCCAACCGTATTCATGACTAGGGCTGTTGTTACAGCCCTGGCTCATGATACATTATATGTACTATACATGCACATATATATTATATATATATGTGTATGTATATATACACATACTATATATATATATATATACATATATATATATATATATATATATATATACACACACATATATGGACACTTCCCTTTACAATCCCCCTGTTTTCGGGGACTCGACAATGCAATTTGGGGAAGTGTTTGTGGGGTTCTATTTACCCCCTCAACCTCCCCGGTTACTGGTAATGGTCTGAGATGGAAGGAAGTATACTATTAGACCTAGATATTCGACATCAGCTATCTCCTCAAGGACACCTTCCCGCCAGTCCTCTGACTCTGGAGTCTAGTGTCCAAAGAAACGAAACCTCAAAGTTCACAGAATGAAGATGAAATTAAATCTCCTAGTCCATAGAACGAAGTTGAGATAAAACTCACAGTCCATAGAACGAAGCCTCGAAGCTCATCAGACGAAGTTGAAATGAAACCTTCATAGTCCACAGAACGAAGCCTCGAAGCTCATCAGACGAAGTTGAAATGAAACCTTCATAGTCCATAGAACGAAGAAACCTTCATAGTCCATAGAACGAAGCCTCGAAGCTCATCAGACGAAGTTGAAAATAAACTCACAGTCCATAGAACAAAGCCTCAAAGCTCATCAAACGAATAAAGCTCATTTGAAAATCTCAAAGTCCATGAACCGCAGATTTCTTGTTCTTTCTTGCTTGGAGTTTCTTCCTCTTAAGTGGCGTCAGCAGGTCTTTCCAGTGGCCGATCCAATTTTAGCATGCCGACCCGTGTAAGGCTACTTGTGCCCTCATATGGTCAGCCTTGGAATGGCTTAGCCCACCTTTCAACAACCTTTTGTACGTGATCCATTACTTTTCCAACTTTTCCCAGCATCTTGATTGAAGACGAAACAATCTTTGTGGGCCGATATCCAGGTCTTCATCATGGCAGGTTATCATCCCCGAGGAGGAGGTGAGGTCTTGGTACCCAGGAATCTACTGTGGGGTGGAGCATCGCCTTCCATTTCCCCTCTGACATTCAATCCATCATCATATTGACCATACCAGTTCTCAGGTTGAGGTGGCAAATACCTACAAGGGTGTGTGAATACCTTACCTGTCCCTAAGGGTTCCTACACACTACCCAATCATACAAACAAAGTGAAAAATAACCAAACATACAAAAATATTCCCCCACCAACCATAGGTATATGTACATATAGAGATTCATGCTCAAACAGCATCTCACACTACTACAACAGGCTGTAAATATATGCCCGCCTCCTTGTACATACTCACTCGCTGTGGGACGGGCACGTCCTCACTGAGTATGCCTATGTTGCGGACATATATCAACACCTAGAATGTCTATATGTACACCTTGAAAAGTTTGTACGACCCATTGATTAAGATTTACACTTTACAAATATATATATACACATACAATAATAAACAATTCTGGGTCGCAGGACTGTATCACTATGTCCTTAGACCCCGTCTACGAATGTATTCGTGGCTTTCTGCTTGACCTCGTTGTATTTGATCAACCAGTCCTTTCATTCGTCGGTACACGCAGAACAGTCCATCGTACATAATCGCCACAAGAGTGAGAAGGATTATCACTGGGTGGATGAGCAAGTTTGAAGAAGGAAGTGGCCTTGGGACTATATCCGAACAAGCTCTCCCACCAAGACACTTCCGCGTCCATCCAACTGAATAGTGGCTTGGTGTTGGGAATCTTTCAGTTTCTCCACAACATCCTTTTCCTCATTGAAGTCTAGCAGGAGAGTTCGATGCCAAACCCAAGAGGAATCGTCTGGAGTCTCACAGGGGTGTCTGGACGGATGTCGAGCCTTTTTTCAGGTGTCACTGGAGTTCTTCCCTTCTGATCCGCCACATCAACGCCTAATACGGGATTAAGGGTACAGTATGCTCCTGGGAGGAGTATGCCTCTTTCGGTGCAGTTAGTCGCGTGGCATTCTGCATTAGATACCAGCACCAATATCCTTGACCCATGTCTTGAGGAGGGCATTGGATTAGCCTTCATATCACAGGACCCCTCGGTATCCCAACACTGGTGTAGGTCAGGATATCCGAGGGGAGCTGTGGATGAAGCACTGTTTTTGTGGTTCCTCACAATTCTCAGGTTTGTAGAACTATATCCCTGTCTTAGCAAACCCATTATCTTAAAATCAAGATATGGGTGTAATGCCAGGGTTACCTCCCCCTGTACAAAGTTTCCTAACTCCAGTTAAACACAAAAGAATGAGCTATACTGTTATTCGCTGTATTTAATTGCACTCGCATTAGGCCTCAGATGAAGTTGTGTTACCTGTCTGAACCCCCCCAGGTCTAGGTGCACAGAATAACATAAAACACTACACCGTGAACTTATGTTACCTGTCCGCACCGCCCAACCTGAGTTCACAGTATAATAACAACTTCAACGTTATCCTAATAGAGAGCAATTAAAACATTGGGCGCAAATACACCCCTATCCAATGGTTGATTCTCCAGTTGTTTTCCTGGAGTGGTTTTCTAATTATGCATTATAAATACAGGCAACACCCATATAGTATAAATACATATTACTGATAACCAGGAATATACCACAATAGAATATGTGAAAGAACCACAAAATAAAAACACAAATGAAAACAAACGGACAACTGGGGGCAAACACAACAGACCATAAACACACATTACAGACATAACACCAGACTGAACATGCAATTTATGGCCAACTACCTAAACACCTCCCTGGTTGTGGTTTGTCATTTAGACCCTTAAGTACGTGGCGGAGCACATAAGGCTGTAACGAGACTCTTGTGCAGCCATTTTGTCTAAATCCACGTTTTGTTCTGACGTGGCCATTTTCTATTGCAATTTCACTGGGCTTTCCATGGTTGCTTATGCCGTGGCAGTTCCTCGCAATATGTCCCATCTGACCACATTTAAAGCATTTAACAGGTCCACATTTCTTAGTACTCAAAGACTCGCAGTACTTCGCAATGTGGCCTGATCCGGCACATGCAAAACATTTAACAGTACATGCTCTGCTGGACTTAGGGCAGTAAGCAGTGCATGATCTCTTAAAGTTCTGCATGGCTAGGGACGCACTTCTAAATATCGTACGCTTACATCTGCGTAACACTTTCGTAACAATGTTACCTTCAGGATTCCGGATGGGATCACGATTTGTGACATCTGATCCATCACTCTTATTACTCCCCCCTTTTTGCCCTGTAGAGGGCAAACTTACAGCAGAATCAGGCCTTGAAAAAGACAAGGCCGGTAACATTTTTGAGAAATCTTTTATGATGTTTTGCATACTGGCAACCAATTGTGACCTAGCAGCAAGCTCATCATTCAACTTGGCAATGATGGCATCCGTAGAGGCCGCCTTATCCTTAAACGCATTGATCACAGCATAAGACCCAGTCAGCTGTGTATCAATATCATCACCATGATTTCTCAAATCTATCACCTGCGATTCCAGCATGCAAATTTGCTGATCTCTACATTGGACATTCTCTGCCAGTTGTGTCTGCAAATCACAAACCTGCTTCACATTGTTGGCACAACACTGGCAGTGAAGATTTGGGGAATCACTCTTCATTTCTGAGTGATCAGGTTTCCACGTCTCCTCATACACACAGATTAATTTAGCCAGCATGTGGAGACGTTTGGAGGTTTTGTTAAGAACACTCCTCTTGCTAATACACAACTTATCATGTGCATAAGCCTCGTCCAGCAGAGTGGACCACAGCATTCCTGCTGACTTGTATGTCGTGGGTGTTACTGGATTAAATTTACTGTTTTTGGCGAGGTGTTTAAGTGTGGAGAAGTCCATACTCACTGTTCCAGAAGTCATCTCCGTCTGCGTTGTCCTCCTTGTCACCCGCTGTTTTGAAAAAGGTCCTTTTCTTCCGGAACGCCTTTTCCCGATCAGCTGGACTTCACCGGAAGAACACCGACGTTAAAACTTCTGCAAACACCTTTGTATAAGTTGCTCGCTCGCCCGACGATTCGTCGCCGTAGAGCAGCACGCCGCAAAGCAAAATAAAAGACGTTAATACCTCAGAAAATAAAACAAAAAACAATAGGTTCGCTGATCAATTATATCCTGTATCAAGCCTTAAATAAAATTGTGTTACTTGTCTGAACTTCAAAAAGGTCTAGGCGCACAGTATAACCCAACACTACACCGTGTATGTACGTTACCTGTCCACGCCTCGCCGCCTATCTGCAGTTCACGTTTTAACACGACTTTATTGTACAAAAGACAGAAACAATTGAAAGCAGTATGGGCTGGCTCGCCAATGTTAAAGGGGGTGGGGTAATAGCGGGATTCACTCGTTAGTGGCACCCACTATTACTACCGCCTTTATAATTAGGGTCACTAGGGTTATGCCTAGTTCCCCTACCTTTTCCTTATACTAACGTCGATCTAATTGCTTTAGCGGCTACTCAAGGGAATAAGACTGTACAATAAATACAATTGTATAGTAAATAAAGGTAATATTTATTAACATACAGTAATCACTCTCATATGTATAATACAGTAACTAATCACCGTACAGTATAAACACGGTATCAAGATATTATACCGCCACCCACTTACATAAACATACACAGAATACAGTTACGTTACAACACAATACACATAAGTTACTTGTGATTCTCACACGCTCTCTATCTCTATCCAACTCCCTCCTAATATAACTTTCCCTATACACTAAGGGTTAATACGGGATAAGGAGGAACAAGGGGAATGGGTTACTGTGTAAAACAGACAGCAAGGGTTAACTCAGGGACTCTGGGACAGCAAGGGTTAACTTGGGGAGAGCAAGGGGTTAACTTACTCAGGGAGAGCAAGGGGTTAACTCAGGGAAGCAAGGGTTAACTCAGGGAAGCAAGGGTTAACTCAGGGAAGCAAGGTTAACTCAGGGACTCTGGGACAGACTCTGGGACAGCAAGGGGTTAACTCAGGGACTCAGGGAAGCAAGGGGTTAACTCAGGGAAGCAAGGGTTAACTCAGGGAAGCAAGGGTTAACTCCCTTGTCTCCATGGTTTCCTAACAAAGCAGGGACATGCTAATTGTCCTGCTTTGCTTCCAACCGTATTCATGACTAGGGCTGTTGTTACAGCCCTGGCTCATGATACATTATATGTACTATACATACACATATATATTATATATATATGTGTATGTATATATACACATACTATATATATATATATATACATATATATATATATATATATATATATATATACACACACATATATGGACACTTCCCTTTACATCACACGTGGTGGATATGCTGCGTATGAGCACGCAGCGTATCTGCCCTGTGCGCCACAGGGAATTGCGGGCGAGTAACCGCACCAAACTGTGGTGCAGTTTTTCGCCCGGAATGTCCGCTGCTAGCAGGCTGGCCTCCTGGGATGACGTTTCATTCCAGGTGACCGCTGCAGCCTCTGATTGGCTGCAGCGGTCACATGGGATGAAACATCATCCCAGCAGGATGGTACACACATTTCTGGGTAAGGGTATGTTCACACGGCTTAGCAAAATACGTCTGAAATTACGGAGCTGTTTTAAGGTGAAAACAGCTCCTGATTTTCAGACGTTTTTGTAACTACTCGTGTTTTTTTGCGACGTATTTTACGGACGTTATTGGAGCTGTATTTCAATGGAGTCTATGAAAAACGGCTCCAAAAACGTCCCAAGAAGTGACATGCACTTCTTTTTCGCGGGTGTCTTTTTACGCGCCGTCTTTTGACAGCGACGTGTAAAATGACACCTTGTGGGAACAGAACACCGTAAAACCCATTGCAGGCAATGGGCAGATATTTGTAGGCGTAATGGAGCCGTTTTTTCAGGCGTAATTCGAGGCATAAAATGCCCGAATTATGTCTGAAAACAGTGCTTGTGAACATACCCTAAGTATCAGGCCTTTTTTATTTTTTAGAGTTGCATTTTTTGCGTTTGAGTTACATTTTTTGCATTTTTTGTGTACTCCAAGCACTCGCTGTACTACTGCTCCTGCTTGTACATGGAGTAGAGTGGGATTGGTCACATGACGAAAAGTCATAACGTCATAAAAAAAGACTGTGCAACTAGACTTGTGGTCCCCCGGTAGCGCTATAAAAATCTATCAAAATCTCAGAATCAGCGCGACGGGGGACAAGAATGTATATTAGCGAGTGTACTCACATACTGCAGTGAGTACAATGTTAATAATTTTTGCTCCCTGTATAACACCTTTAAACATATTATGACACCAATTACCAATTAGTCAGCGCATAGGGATCCTTTTAGATCGCTATGTGCTGGCTTATACTAACACATTATCGATACTGAAGTGTTTAGACAGTGAATAGACATTCCACGGGATGTCTATTCACAATCTCTGCACTTCGTTACTCTGTCTGTGGTAGTTACAGCAGAGGAAGCGTAGTCTCGCGAGATTACGCCGTAGATGACAGGTTACAACGAGATTACGCTTCCTCTTCTGTAACTACCATAGAAACAGTAACGAAGTGCAGAGATTGTGAATAGACATCCCGTGGAATGTCTATCCACTGTCTAAACACTTTGTGTTAGTATAAGACAGCACATAGTGATCTAAAAGGATCCCTATGCGCTGACTAAATGAATGGAGAGGAGTGCATGGCGCTGATTGGTCAGCGTCATACACTCCTCTGTACAAAGCCCACTTGGTCTAAAGTAAAAACACGCCCACTTGGGCTTTAAGCAACTCATTAGCATAAATCTAAAATCTCTAATAAAGTGGTGAAAACAGATCGCTTTTTAAAAAATAAAAAGCATTACTGTCACCTACATTATAGCGCTGATCTCCTTATGTAGGAGATAGGCCACTTATAATGTGGTGACAGAGCCTCTTTAACTAAAGAGGGCTCACTATATCTTGCTTGTCCTCTATTGCAGAGTTGTGGAGAAGGTTTCTGCTGCAGCAAGCTGCACCCCAGCCAAAATTACAGCAGTCTAGTCCTTGTTCCTTAAATGTATTGCTTGACACGCATTAGCACTGAACTAGGGGATGAATGCCCTCTGAGACATAAAGTTAAAGTGTACCTGTAAAGTTAATAAAGTTTGTATAAATCGTTTCATTTCATGATTCTAAGTATTTTCTCAATATATCGTCTTTACCAAAATACTAGCAATCTTCAGCTTTTGCCCCTTGTATGCTCGTGTCACTTTCTTTATATGTAGCCATTAGTTGTACAGAGTATGCTTGTTGTCTGCGGGGAACCGTAGTATCCAGCTCGCACAGAGACTGGCTACGGATTCTAGGTTGAACAGTTGCATCCAGGCAGGCACAATGTAAACGTGCATGATCCCGCTGCAAGCCTGTTGTATAAATCCACTGCTGAAACACAGCAAACTGAAAGCTCATTGGATTAGCTGCTGAGCGCATTTACGAGAGAACGGTAGGTTAGTATTGGAAGCTGCGCGCTAGGTACAGTTCCCGAGCAGACGTATAAATAGTGAAGTGCCATCCCCTTTCTTTGGTACTAGGGAAGATTTTGAACAAATAGCTGTAACAGTAAAAAACACCATATCTGGGTGGGGGATGTGAATTACACATGATGGGCATTGTTTGTTTGTCTGTAAATGGAGAATTAGATGTTTTCATTTGTTTTATAGCATTATGATATTGGAGGTACACTTTAAAGCTCAGAACCCATTAATTATAGAATATAAACCAGATGTTTTTGCTTTTAAATAATAAATAAAAAAATCTGAATAATATAAATATCAATATATCCAATAAAAAAGAGAAAGGGGGAAAAAAAATAACCTGGCTAGAAATGGTTACAGATTGTATTTTAAAACCAACACTATAGTAAAGCGTTAAATGTCTGTGTGCATGAGCAGTGAAGTGAGAGCGTGCAGCAGCGCTAGTAACTTTGTGTTAGGACCGGGCTGTGGGCTTTAGCAACAGATAGCATTTCTTAGCAACCAGCTTCTAATTAAAGAGAGTGTGGGAGTAGGGAAAGCGGCTGAGAAAAAGTTGAAAGAATAGTGGTCTGTTAAAACAAGCAGTTGTGACTGTTTCCAAACACAGAGAGCTAATAGTATCTCATCTAGCGCTTCTACACTGTTAGGGCACATCCAATAAAGGTCTCTTGGAAACCAGACTGCCTTGTGCAAATATCAGCTATAGGGTATGGATCCATTTACACCCCCCTTTTTTTTTTTTTTATAAAAAAAGGTCTATTTAGTTCAACTTGACTATCTATTTTTGGTGCATTATATTACAAAAATATTCTGATCAGGCTGTAAAAATTAGAACCGGATAAGGCGAAGCGGTTGTCTAGAATGTATCCACTATTCGCCTTGTAGGCCACAGTGAATTCTAGCCAGAGGTTTATTATAAACTCTCCTTTCATTCACGTCACGGTAATGCAATGACATTATCAATCTCGCCTGCATGAAGCCTAAAGGCCGGAAAATGTGGGGTCCGGGTTTCAAATGTGGGATGATTGCCTGCACCAAAATGTTTGCCATGGGGCCCCTACCGACCTTAATCTGACGCTGTTTGGAAGACCTTAGTAATAGCTATATATGAGTAAAAATAATAAATATGCACTTACCCTTAAAAGAACTTGCAATCCTGCGCTAAGAGCTCTGTGGTCTATCTCCCCATCATCACTGCAACCAACCACTGACCACAGCAAAAATTAGCGTTTAGATGGTATGTCACTGTTGTGGCCTATCACGTTGCACCCTATTGCCATGTGCTCCAGTTGGATAACTTAAGAGCAATTTGCAATGCTGTGTACAAGGAGTCTGTCCTACGGCACATTGAGTTCCTGTAGGTCTGTATTACAAAGTCATAGGCACTTTGTGTACCGTTGTATAGTGCCATTGTACGGCATCAAATTCTATCTTGGAAGCAACGCTCCTAGGGGGAAATACTTCCCTAATACCATGTACAATGGAACATGCCGTGATTTCTTATGAACCTATCAAAAAAATATCTTGGTGTGCTTCCATATGAAATGAAAAGTCATACAGAGGTACAGTATGGGTCCATAGATAACGGTGTATGCTGTCTCAAGGTCTATAATACGACGTGTGCATGACCGCTTATTTGAATAATAAGTGGGTGTGCAATACATTTCTAAATTGTTTGACACCTGCTTGGCCTTCTGATATCTGATTTCTTCTGATACTTCTCTCATTAAGCTATCCAATAACTGCTAACATTTTCGAGTCTCAAGGTGAGTACCTCCTATTAAACAAGTGGACCTTTCAATAATTCTTCATACAGCTGGCCTCCGACTGCTCAAAACAATCTTTATTCAAGGGCTCTACTGACTGCTCATTTTGGGTAGTCTCACACCTGTAGTCAGCAGTAGAGAAAGTGCTGCAGTTATGTAAAAAAAGAAAAAACTTAATCCACAGACCTATTATATCTTGTGTATTATTATTACAGTAGTAAATAAGATAGTGAATATATAGGACTCTTATGTGCACACAACAAAAGTAATGCACTGTATCTGTGATAGCCGCTGCAAACACTTTATTCTATAGGTACCATGTTAAATACAATTCATGGTTTCTATCATAATACAGTTGCATAGTATCATGACCGTGTCTGCCTCTCCCTGCTTCCATCGTATACTCACCTCTCCCCGACATCTTCTCTGTCTGTGCCAACGTCACGCAACTCCTCCAGACTGTCCGGATTGCGGTTTCTCACACCTCCACTCTCCTCTAGGTACTCTGCCATCTGCAAGTGCGCACGCTGTCTCCTTCTGCCATAAAGGGCCAGCATGCACCAATTCACCAAGCTTTCCCTATGGCACTGTGACACGTAGCTCATATACAGTGATTGATTACATTTGTTTAATCAAGAACTCAAAATAGGTATGAACACAAGAGCATTACGGTGATATAAGGTCAATAGTAATTGGAGATACAACTTGTTAAAAGTGAATCAGATTCATGGATGGAACAATTCATTTGATAATCTAATGACCTCCATGAGTTTTAACTGATCCAAATGGAGGCATAACAGATCCTGAGAGACCACATTGCTATTCAGCTATTTTGGCTAACAGAAGCCAAACCAATGGCATTTGCCATCAGAAAATTTCACGTCTGCGTTAGAGGCTCCGTATGGGGCCTCTGTCGCAGATCTGGCCGACAATACCAGAAACAATAGCATAGCATGATGTGCTATTGTTTCCGGTAAAACCACGGACACCCTGATGGAAACCCAACAAAACCTATTAAAGTCAATAGGTTCCGTCGTTCAGCAGAAACTGCACTTATAGTATTTTCCTTGTTCTGCTCCTCTGACAGAGAAGAACAATGGAAAGCCAAACGCAGATGTGTGCAGTCCCTAAAACTCTCAGGAATTTGTTTTTTCAAATCTTTTAAATATTCAGTTTCAGTCCTTAAGACATGAAATTGAAGTCGGATTGGTGGAGATCTGGCTGATGAGATCTCAAGATCATGTGGGTTCTGGTTTTCATTCTGGGTTTTAATGGAAAGTTGACTGCATATACATGGTCATTCTGAAGTGAAGGTGAGTACTAGAACCCTACGGGTATGTCCACTGATAGCAGAAACACTGCAGATTTTCCGCAACGCATTTCATTGCGGCAAATCCATAGTGTAATACAGTAGCAGTAGAGTGGAGGAGATGTAAAAAATCTCATCTACACGCTGCGTAAAAAAATCAGCCGAATAAACGTTAATAATTTGACTTCTTAATCCGCAGCATGTAAATTTATGCTTCGGAATCGCTGCTTCTCTGTTGTGGGTATTTCCCATTTAATTCAATTGGGAGGTAAAACCCACAGCAAATAGCAAATGTTGCGATTTCTGCAGAAAAAAAGCTGTGATTCCGCTGCAAAAATCGTAGCTCAGAAAAAAACAACGGATACTTACCCCATTTTATCTAGTCATAGCGACGTGTCCCCCTATTCTCCGTACAATCCGGCCTCCTGGGATGACGATTCATCCCATGTGACTGCTGCAGCCTATCCCAGGCTACAGCGGTTACATTGGATCCCAGGAGGTCGTGCTGAACGCGTCATCATGACTATGGAGGACATGGTAAATATAAGCTTCTTTTATAACTGCTGTTACATTCCGCCCGAAAAACTGCGCCACAATTTGGTGTCTTTTTGGCTGGAATTCCCTACAGGTTCCAGGGAGGATACACTGTGTACTTTTAGGGCATGACCACACATGGCGGAATTCCTCCGCAACTGTCCGCATCAATGCCGCACAGAATCTGCGTTGCAGATTCTGCAGCGGATCTGCACAAAATGTGCAGAAAATTGATGCGGACTGGCCGCTGCGGACTGCAGGAAAAGTGCTTCTCTTCTCCCTATTCAGTGCAGGATAGAGAGAAGGGACAGCACTTTCCCTAGTGAAAGTCAAAGAAATTCATACTTACCGGCCGTTGTCTTGGTGACGCGTCCCTCTTTCGGCATCCGGCCCGACCTCCCTGGATGACGCTCCAGTCCATGTGACCGCTGCAGCCTGTGCTTGGCCTGTGATTGGCTGCAGCCGTCACTTACACTGAAACGTCATCCTGGGAGGCCGGACTGGAGACAGACGCAGGGAGTTCTCGGTAAGTATGAACTTATATTTTTTTTTACAGATACATGTATATTGAGATCGGTAGTCACTGTCCCGGGTGCAGAAACAGTTACTGCCGATCGCGTAACTCTTTCAGCACCCTGGACAGTGACTATTTACAGACGTCTCCTAGCAACGCTCCCGTCATTACGGGAGCCCCATTGACTTCCTCAGTCTGGCTGTAGACCTAGAAATACATAGGTCCAGCCAGAATGAAGAAATGTCATGGTAGTAAAACCAATACGCTCCGCAGCACACATAAGATCTGCGGACTTCATTGCGGAATTTTGACTCTCCATTGAAGTCAATGGAGAAATTCCGCCATGAGTCCGCCACTGCTCCGCAACAGACAGAGCATGCTGCGGACACCAAATTCCGCTCCGCAGCCTATGCTCCGCAGCGGAATTGTACGCATCGTGTAAACGAACACTGCTAAATTAAAGTGAAAGTCAATGGAGAAACGGCTCCGCTGCGGATTAACGCTGCGGAGTGTCCGCAGCGGAATTTAAGTGAAATTCCGCTATGTGTGAACCCGCCCTTATGCAGCGTATACGCCCTTTGTGAACATGACCTATGAGTGAGAGTTGCTGAACCCCTACTGATCTGATTTTCTAACAGTCATATTAAGCAATAAACTTTACACAATAAGGCTGGATTCACACGAGCATGTTCGGTCTGTAAAGGACGGAACGTACTTCCGCCGCAAGTCCCGGACCAAACACACTGCAGGGAGCCGGGCTCCTAGCATCATAGTTATTTACGACGCTAGGAGTCCCTGCCTCTGCGTGGAACTACTGTCCCGTACTTAAAACATGATTACAGTACGGGACAGTTGTCCCGCAGCGATGCAGAGACTCCTAGCGTCGTACATAACTATGATGCTAGGAGACCGGCTCCCTGCAGTGTATTCGATCCGGGACTTGCGGCCAAAATACGTTCCGTCCTTTACGGACCGAACATGCTCGTGTGAATTCAGCCTTACAAAGGTGCTGGTTAAGGGACCACCTGGGAAATAGTGACCAAAATACAATAAGCTTCCACTTGTCTTTTAGTAGGATGTTTTGTTGAGGAGCCATAAAAACACTGTACTTCAGGAAGGTAAAGTTTGATCAGCTTAGAGATGCCTTTAACCTCATTGACTGAGACAAAGTTCTCAAAAGTGGGATATTTTAAAAAGCATTTAAAATTTTCATTGTTAGAGGTACATACCTTATGGGAATAATAGGGTTAGGAACAGGAGAGTACCAATGTGGGTAAATAAAAATGTAAAGGGGTTAATACATAACATAAGAAATGATTTAAACTACTAAAACATGAAGGCAACAAAGAACTAAAAATTGATAAGGAAAAAGATTTATTATGGAAAAAACAGATAAAGGCAGCAAACCTGGAGACAGAGAGTAAAACTAACCCTAAAATGTTCCTCAATAAAACTGAAAGTGTCGGCCCTTTAAAAACTCATGAGGGTGGAATTGTAAAGGGGATGAGGAGAAAGTAATTGTATTAAACATTTTTTTTAATCCCCTGTATTCACAGGGGAAAATTAAAGATCAGGTGAAATGCAGAGATAAAGTAAACTCTACATTAAATCCCACCTGTCTAATGCAGGAAGAAGTGCAGAGACGTCTTACATTTTTTTTTTAAATACACAAATCACCATGTCTAGATGGCATACACCTCTGTGTTTTAAAGAAATTAAGTACAGTGACAGACCATTATTTCTGATATTTAAGGATTCTATAGTGACAGCAACTGTTCCACAGGACAGGGGAATAGCAAATGTGGTGCCAATATTCAAAAAGGGGTCAAAAAGTGAACCCGAAAACCTTAGGTCTGTAGGAAAACCCACTATTGTGGGTAAAATGTTTGAAGGTTTTCTAAGAGATGCTATTCTCAAGTAATTCACTCAAAATAAACATATAACTCCATATCAACATGGGTTTATAAAGGATTAGTCCTGTCATGGTGATTCAAAAAGGATGGTGCAAAATTATAGCCTCATAACCGAGAGAACGTAACACAAATCTATTAACATGAAAAGACACACTATCTATCCAAGTTTTATCTATACACTACAAATGTTCAAAGTGATTTTCATTGGTGACACCACAGATCTCTAGGCGGTAGTCCAGTTCTGTGCAGACGCTTTCCAGCATATCCTCGGATATGGACTCCACTGTTTCAGTGATGCGTTGTCTCAGGTCGTTCATATCCTGTGACTGGGGGGGCAGATACACTGAGTCCTTGATGTAGCCCCACAGAAAGAAGTAGAAGGGGGTTAGATCTAGCGATCGTGCAGGCCAGCGCCACATTGGTGAATCGTGTTTCTGGCGTGGCCGATCCAAGGTTCTGGTAGAGTTTCATTCAGGTATCGGTCAACATCCAGATAGAAATGTGGAAGTGCACCATCCAACTGATAGACTACGTTTGGGAGATCTTCCACTATCTGTGGCATAAGACATTCCTTTAACATGTCCAGGTAGGACTGGCCAGTGACAGTATCCTTGGCAAAAAAGAGACCGTAGATTTTGCACCTTCTCATTGCACAGAACACGTTTACTTTGGGTGAGTCCCTCATGTGCATGATAACGGCACATGGTTTTTCTGAGCCCCAAATTCTAACGTTGTTGCGATTGACCCTCCCACATCACAGAACACCAGCCTGTAAGCAAATTCGTGCTCTTTCAATCAGCCCTGCAAGTCAATGCAAAGGTCACGGCGTTTCAGTTTGCCGTCTGGTTTCTGCTCCTGAAGATGTAATTTGTATGGCTTACAACGCAGACGTTTTCGTAAGATACGCCATACCGTGGTTTGTGGCACCTGTAGTTCCATACTAGTCGGCCTGGTCGACTTTCTAGGACTACGCTCGTACACGACTCAAATCCTGTTCACTGTCTCTTCCGAAGTCTTTGGGCAGCCTGGACTTTTCCCATGACATAAGCACCCAGTGGCTTCGAATTGCTTCACCCAACGCAAAATACAGTTTCTATGCGGAGCACATTTATCATATGTTTTCTGAAAGTTTTGCTATACTAGCACAAGACCCCGTTCTTGCAAATTCCAACAGGCAAAAAGCTTTTTCTTGCCTCGATGTCTCATCTTATGTCACACTATGTAAAGCCAGGTTTGCTTTGATTCTCAGTCACAGGCCATTTACCACTGGTGTTACTTTAACTACAGGCCTTGACTTAAGGTATGTTTGATGACTTTCGCTGTCTACAACCTTACACCCCAAACCCCAATAAGAGACCACACATGAATTTTGGTGTAAAGGCCACAGCAGCCATTTATTAAACACACACCTTTTTCTGATAAAAGAGCATAACCATAAAACACATCATAACACTCCATGATAACATCCTGCTCTATTTCCCAACTCCAGATAAAGGATCCTTGAAGGCACTTCAATCATTAAACTCCATCGTTTCCTTATTAGGTCTGGACCTCTTACCCTACAGCCGTTCTGCACCTGACCCGAGGGCACCAACCATGTCCAAGACCTCTCTCTCCCTTCCTGGGGACCCTGCCCATCAGGAATATATGCCATATCAGCTGGGTAACCACTCCCCAGCCCTCCAATACTATCCAGGGTTAAACGCCCCGAGTTCTCTTGCAACAATCTCCATTGTTGCTTCTCCTTCTTACCATTACGTGCCTCCAAAGACCCCTCCTCCTACCGCCACGACAATCATGTGTGACCCCTTACACATGATTGTCCCTCCACAACTGCAGGGCTTTTTCCATGCCCTCCTTGATGTCCAGGGTCCACATATCAAGACCCACCTCGGTTAAATGAACACCATCCGGCCTGAGGAAACCTACCTCTCTGCCCTCCAACTCCTTATGCCGCACCACAACGCCGCCATTGCGAGCCACAAACCTGCCAACCACCTTGTTCACCTTTGCTCGTGCTTTATTCAAACTATGGACGGAACGTGCCTGCCGCCACACCTTGCGAGCCACAATATCCGACCATACGATCACCACTCCTGGAAAAGACGACCATAACCGCAACAGATCGATCTTAACATCCCTCACCAAATCCCTGGACGACCGAATGCCCAAATCATTACCGCCAAGGTGCACTACCAGAATATCCGGCGCCCTGTCCAAACCTGCATAAAAATGGACCTCTGGTAGCAACCTACACCACAGCATGCCCCGCAGACCCAACCATCTGACCTGAACCTCTGAGTGATCCAGGCCCAACTGCCGTCCGGCCGGACGAACATCTGCACGCACACCTCCCCAGTGCACGTAGGAGTGCCCAACAATCCAGATCAAGCAGGGACCTGCATTTAAAACAACACAAAAACAGCAATGTAACAAAAAACATATCCACCTCCAGCACATCTTATCACCACCACCTCAAAGTAAGTGAGGCCGCACATACAACCTATATCGATCTGACTCCCACCTACCGATCTTCTTAACCATCGCCGGGGATAAACCCCACCGCGCTGCTTCCGTAGCTGCGCCAATTCTAAAAGAGTGAGAGCTAAAACCTGCTCCCCCTCTGCCAGACAACAGGATACATTTCTTGAACACCTGTGAAAACTGGAATTTTGACAAAGACAACCCGTCTGCATGAACCAACAAGGACTCCGGCCCCTCAGGCCTCACCGCAACAAACTCCCGAAAACAGCGGACCGGGCACACCCGCGACCCCGGTAACTCATACAAGCGCACCACAAAACCTCTCCCCTCCTGATCTGTCTTAGATCTACGAAGCAAACAAGAAAGGCAGGAGCCATCCAAATCCACATCCGCGTACAATAAGCCCCCTGCCACACTCTTACTGGCCGACACCAACTCCGATATCCGGAACGCCCCAAAGAACGCCAAAGAAAAGGCCAGTGTAAATAGCCGCTCTTCAAACCCCGAAACACAAACATCCTTCAACAAATCACAAATCGCTACCAACAGCTCAAATGACACCGGCTTCCTGTGGTCCCTAACTGCGGAACCCCTCCTGAAACCCTTCATTGCCTGCCGGACCAGAAAGGACTTAGTCACGTCCTCCTCACCTTTCTTCTTAAACCAAAAAGCCAAGGCCGACAAACTCCGAGCGACCGTTGCTGCAGACGCCCCTTCACTGTACGCCTTTCCTATAAAATACAGCAAACACGCCGGCCGATCTGCAATACCTGCCTGCACATTTTCTAACAAAGCCTCCCATACCTGCCATACCGCACTGTACCTCTGCCACGTAACCGCACTAACAGACCTTTCCACGAGCGACATCGCCATTGCTACACCACCTTCCACAGATGCTCTGGACAAGGCAGGCCATGAGACTCCGCCCCCGGCGCCAGCAGACGAAACCTGTCCCACTGTTGACGAGAAAGGGAATCAGCCACAGAATTAAGCACCCCAGGAATATGCACTGCCACAAAATGCGCATTCAACATCAGACCTCTCAAAACTAAATGTCGCAATAGTCGCACGACTGGCGGAGAATTAGCTGTCTGCGCATTAACAGCCTGAACCACACCCAGATTGTCACATACGAAACGCACTCTCCGGTCCCGCAGACAATCTCCCCACAACTCCGCAGCCACCACAATCGGGAACAGTTCCAGCAGAGCTAAGTTACGGACAAAATCACATTCATGCCATGCCTTTGGCCAAACTCCTGCACACCACTGCCCCTGGAAATAAGCCCCAAATCCGCATGCACCTGATGCATCAGTATACAGCTCCAAGTCCACACTAGACACCGGCTGATACATGAGCACCGACCGCCCATTATAGCTCTGCAAAAACTCCCCCCACACCAACAAATCAGCTTTCAACTCTGCCGACAACCTAATAAAATGATGAGGGGAATGCACCCCTGCGGTAGCACTTGCCAATCGCCTGCAAAACACCCGTCCCATGGGCATAATCCTACAAGCGAAATTCAAATGCCCCAACAAGGATTGCAAGTCCCGCAACTGTATCTTCTTCCTGCGCAGCGCACTCGCCACCAACCCTCTCATCTCCAGCAACTTATCATCAGGCAAGCGACACTCCATATTATCTGAATCAATCATGATTCCCAAAAACTTAATGACCGTCGTGGGTCCCTCAGTTTTTTCAGGCGCCAAAGGTACCCCAAAATCCTTTGCCACTCTCTCCATAGTGTGTAGCAATCCTGCACACACATAGGTACCCAGCGGCCCGATAAACAGGAAATCATCCAGATAATGCAGGGCAGATTGCACCTGCGCCTCCCGACGGACCACCCACTCCAAAAACGTGCTAAACATCTCAAAATAAGCGCATGAAATGGAGCAGCCCATCGGGAGGCAACAATCCACAAAATATTCCTCCTGCCAATAACATCCCAGCAAACAAAAACTATCCGGATGCACCGGCAATAAACGAAAAGCGGCCTCAATGTCAGTTTTTGCTAACAGAGAGCCCTTCCCGTATTTCCGAACCCAAACAACCGCCGCATCAAAGGAAGTGTAACTGACCGCGCACAGGGCCGGATCAATGCCGTCATTCACCGACTCGCCTTCCGGATAAGACAAGTGATGAATAAGGCGGAATTTATTCACCTCCTTTTTTGGAACCAAACCTAACGGGGAAACTCGCAAACTCTGAACAGGCGGGGAGGAAAACGGCCCCGCCATGCGGCCCAAAGCCACCTCCTTCAGCAGCTTATCCGTAACCAGATCAGGCCGCGCCAAAGCAGACGACAAATTACGGACTACCCCATCACGTCCAACCGACGTACAAGGAATCCGAAAACCTTCTGAAAATCCTAACCATAACAACGCCGCCACTTTCCTATTTGGATAGCCCCCTAAAAACGGGAGCATCCTTTCCACCCTCACCGGCGTCGCCCCTCTTCTGCTCAGCATCTCCCTGCCTGCCCTTATGCTTCTTGAAGCATCTGGACAAACCATGGGCGCCTCCGCAACCGGAGCACTCGTGCTTGTACCTGCAGTCTGGGCCGAACTTGCAATGCCCCTCATTATACTGCCAGCAACACCCCTTTCCTGAGGATCCTGACCGACCCGCTGCTGACCCCTGACCGCCGGCCGCATCCCGAAAGGGCTGCTGCCCCTGTTTTGGTGCAGACATCAAACGCATCCACAAACTGATATCTTTGTGGTCCCATCGCAACGACGGGCGCACCGACTTCCGCTGACGAAACTGTTCGTCATACCGCAACCACGCATTACCACCGTATACACGATACGCCTCCCCTACCGAATCCATATAACAGAATAGCGCCGAACAGTTCTCCGGCGCCTTCTCACCCACCACACTAGCCAAGATAGCGAAGGCCTGCAGCCAATTCGCAAAAGTCCGAGGAATCAAGCGATACCGCTGCCGCTCCTCCTCCTCCTTCTTACTTTCATCCGGTTTCCACCGGTCCAAATTAAACTTTTCTAACGGCAGCAAAGAAAAAATCTCCACATATTCATCTTTCCAGATCTTTTCCCTAATCTCCACCTTCAAATGTGCCCCCAGCGGGCCCTCAAAGCACACATAAACCTCACCTTTAGCCGCGTCAGCCAAACGCACATCCTCCACCACTTTCTTAGCCGCACTCGCCGCCGCGTCAACCGCTTTTTCCACCGCCACTACGGCACCCACAACCGGCGCCACTTCACTAACACCCGCAATCCCTGCCGCAGCTGCACCAGAAATCGCCTCATTAGCAACCGCACTCCCCGCCGCACTAGCAGACGCCTCACTAGCAGCGCCCCATACCCTCGCTGGCGACTGCTCTACGCCTGGCACAATTCTCATAAAATATTCCTGCATCCCTCTAAACATCAAATGCATTTGAGACATTGACAACATCCCCCCCACATCCCCCCCCCACACATCCCTGGCACCACATCCGTGGTAGACTCACCTGGCCGTCCCTGAGGTGACCTCCCAGCGGACGCGTCCTCCACTCCTGATGAGCCCGGCGTCGGTCGTGACGATCCTAGGGAGTGGTGCTCCTGCACCCCACGCTCCCCGTAGCTCCGCGCACTTCTGGTCGGTGAAGCTCTAGGCCCAGCGGAACGCGGCCCGTCCACGGTCCTGCCACCCGCTGGTGGCGCGACATATTTGTCCACGATCCTGCCACCAGCTGGTGGCGCGACATATTCAGACTGACAGCCCTGCCGATCCAGTCCTTCTGCAGGGCTGTCAAAAATAAATCTTCTGCTCGTCACTTGTCTCGCAGACCGCTGCCCCCCCTTGTCCAGATGGGGCCCGGCGTCGCTCACCGAAGCTGCCCGGGTCCTTCCGGTCGCTGCCGCCGCCACACGCCTCCCTTCTCCAGCAGGAGGCGATCTCGCTCCCCATCTGGAGGCCGCCCGCCTCTTCCTCCGGATCGGGTCTGATGTCCGGACGTCCTTCTGAAGAGCTCCTCCGGCACCAGGAACATCGGCGCCGGAGAAAGCCGTCACTTCCGGTCCAGCGTGCACTTCCGGTCCAGCGTGCACTTCCGGTTCAGCGTGCACTTCCGGTCCCGCCTCCACTTCCGGTCTTGTCGTTGCAGACAGGAGGGAGGAAGATGGCCGCCGCGGCCCCCCCCTCCTGTCACCTCCGGTCTTGCCCGCCTGATGGGATTCCTCCCAGACCTCCGCGGCCCGTCGCCAGGGTGCAGCTCCGGACCAGCAGGAGGAGGAGGGTCCCTGGAGGGGCTCCCTCGGCGCCGACCAGACCGAGGTGTTTCTGCTGATGAAGGCCTCTCCTGAGGCCTGGAACGCCTGCTGCTGCGTCGCTCACTCTCCTCTCCAGCCGCTGGAACTGGAGGAAGAGCCCCGGCAAACAGCGCATCCAGCCATCCCACGCCATGCTGCTTCGCTGCATCCCGGATCCTGGCCATCGTGGTCTCCATCGCCGCGTCCATCAGGTAAGTGAAAAATATGATATATATATATATATTTTTTTTAAATGTAATAACAGGACAAATTTTTCTCCTGTTGTCCAGCGGGAAAGAGGGCTGCCTCTTCCCCGCATGGACTTATATACTTTACTCTCCACCCACCACATATAGATACATTTTGCCCCATGCCCCTTTTCCTTAGCCCTCCAATCCCTATAACATAGTCTAAAACCTAGTAGCCAAAACATAGCAGCCTAAAAATCCCAAACACCTAGTCATGCGCTTCCTTCATTACGGCTGCGCCTACATTACGCTGGGCTTACTTTACTCTAGCACCATCCTTTTTGAATCACACCGTATTTCCTGATTTTTCCAAAGCATTTGATACTGTGCCGCTTTAAACTTTGGAACATAAATTGAGGATGCAGGGACTGGGGGAAAACAGAGGATGATTATTAATGGTATATACTCAGATTTGTTATTATAATATTTATTAATGACCTTCTAGAGGGATTGCACAGTAACATTTTTTTTTTTTGTAGATTATATAAATAAGTAATTAACACAAAGACGGCATTCTATTAAAAATGGATCTTGATAAGTTGGCGGCTTATGCAGAGAAGTGGCAAATCAGGTTTAACACCAGCAAATGTAAAGTTACGCACTTTGGAGGGGAAAATACCATATTTTTCAGACTGTAAGTCGCACCTGACTGTAAGTCGCACCCAGGTTTTAGACAACAGAAAATAGGAAAAAATAATTTCATATTTCCCTACTTTTACAAAGAGAAATATATTTGTTAAACATTTTTTTTTTCTGATTCACCTTATTCTGAGAGCCATAACTTTTACATATTTTCATCGATTGAGCGGTGTGAGGGCTTATTTTTTTTGGTTGAACTGTAGTTTTAATTGGCACCATTTTTGGTACATATACGATTTTTTGCTAAATTTTTTATTTAATTTTTTTTAGCGCTAAGGTGACCCAAAAACAACAGTTTTGGTGTTTTCAATTTTTTTTACGCCGTTCACCGGGCGAGTTAGAGAATGGTATATTGTAATCAGGGGTGAACCTAGCCTCTCTGCTGCCTGAGGCGAATTTTAAAAAGAGGGTTGCATGGGGGAGTTTTGATTTCAATAAAAAAGAATTCTTATGTCTGTTTTTTTTTAAAACTTTATTATGGCCTTAGTAATGGCTGCTGTCTGATTGACAGCGTTCAATTACTAAGGCTGGGGCTTAGCATTAGCCAGTAACAAGGCTATCACTAACCCTTATTATTACCCCGATTCCCACTGCCGCCAGGGATACCGGGAAGAGTCGAGTACGATTCAGTACCTGGCCATCTGAAACGACGGTTAGTCCGCAGGCTGGTATTATTAGGCTGGGAAGGGCCAAAAAACTTGGCCCTTCCCAGCCTGGTGATGCTAGGCTGCAGCTGCTTTATTGTATCTGGCTAGTTATGAAAAATAGGGGGAACCACACGTCATTTTTTTAAAATAAATTGAAAAAAAAATTATGTGGGATCCCCTCCATTTTTCGTAACCAGCCAGATACAATAAAGCAGCAGCAGCCTAGCATCACGAGGGTGGGAAGGGCCATTGTTTTTGGCCCTTCCTAGCCTGATAGTACCAGCCTGCGGCCACCCCAGTACCCTTCACTTCAGATGGTCGGGTATTGGATCATACCCAGCTCTTCCAGATACGGTGGTGGTGGGTAGTGGGGTAATAATAGGGGGTTAGTGCTAACACTAAGCCCCTTCTTAGTAATGGACGCTCTCAATCAGACAACTGCCATTACTAAGGCGGTAATGAAGTATTCAAAAACAGAGACATAAAAAAAAAAGTTTTATTGAAATAACTCTTCCACTTTACCATTTTATTGAAAAAAAGCCTAAAGTGTAGCTAAACGTTCGACAAACTTCTGACATGTCATAGTGACATGTCAGAAGTTTGGATTGGTTGGGGTTCGAGCACGGAGACCCCCACCAATCACTAGAACGAATTAGCTGAAGCACTCGTGTGAACGCTCAGCCGCTTCGTGTCTGTTCGGCTTTTTCTGGAAATAAATATATCTGTGTACGGGCTCATAAACTTTGTATTTAGTCCATACACATATACATTTATTTCCGGAAATAGTCGAACAGACTCGAAGCAGCTGAGCGCTCACACGAGCACTTCAGCTGCTTCGTTTTAGCGATCGGTGGTGATCTCAGTGCTCGGTCCCCCACCAATGAAAACGTCTGACATGTCAGTATGACATGATAAAAGTTTAGTTACAGTTTAAAGGCTATGTACACCTATAAAAATTTATTTTTTAATATATATATATATATATATATATATATATATATATATATATATATGAATATATCTATCAATGTGATTGGTGCAAGTTTTAATTACTTTTTATTGAAAATGTTTTGTACTTTTTGAGATACAGCTTCTTTGTATTCTGTATACAGAGCCGCTGTATCTAGTGCTGACACCTGAATCCATTAGGTCACCTATTATCGATCACATCTAATGAACTTAGATGTGATCGGTAACAGCTCGATCCTGCCCCTACTAATTTAAAAGGTGTCGGCCGACGCTGGGGGGCCGGGAGTATACTGCCAGGGGGGTTTGGGCATTTTACTGACAGCAGAGGGCTCTAAAGGGGGGAATAATCCCCCCCATAGAATCCTCACTACTTACTATACTGAAAGGTTAGAGGGGTCTGAGCATCCGACTGACTGCTCTAAAGGGGGGGGCAGAATACTTCTCCTATAGAGCCCTCTGCAGTAAGTCAGACGCTCAGACTGCCCCTCCCCTGCACCCCCTATCCTTCCATTATAGTAACGTGAGGGCTCTATGGGGTGGATTATTCCCCCCTCATAGAGCCCTTGGCTGTCAGTAAAATGCCCAGACCTCCCTTGCAGTATGCTCCCGGGTCCCGGTCCCCCAGCTACGGCCGACCAACACTTTTTAAATTAGTGAAGGCAGGAGCGTGAGCATTGTAAGTGGCGCTCAGTTTTCAGTACAGGCCACCGCTCACCTCGTGCATCGTGCATCTCGTCACTCCTCTTCTTGAGGAGAGAGCACTCGACCACTCCTTCTGCAGACCTGCTCCTCTCTGGCGGCGCGTGCTGCGTACAGCATCAGAGAGGAGGAGTGTTCTTACAGATGGGCACCATCATGCGGCACGTCAGGTAACTAAAATAAGCCATGCACCATCCCCCGGTCCAGTCCTTCCCTGGTTCAAAATGCCGCCCAGGGGCGTAACTAGGAAAGACTGGGCCCCATAGCAGGCAGACAAAACTCTTGACTGGGGCCCCCACAGGTGCCACAAGCAGCCCCCCTTATAGATAGTGCCCCCTGTAGAATGTGCCATACAGCCCCCCTGCCTACTGTGCTATACAGCCCCGCCTATAAACAGTGTCACACCCCCCTTGTAGATAGCGACCCCCACCTCCCCCTTGTAGATAGTGCCATACAGCCCCCCTGTAGATATCGCCATAAAGCCCCCCTGGTATATAGCGATATACAGCTCCCACTGTATATAGTGCCACACAGCCCCCCTCCCTTGTATATAGTGCTGCACAGCCCCCCCTTAGTAGATAGTGCCACACACAGATCCCTGTAGTTTGCGCCACACACAGCCCCCTGTAGATAGAGCCACAGCCCTCCACCTTGTAAATAGTGCCACACAGCCACCCCTTTGTAGTGCCACACGGCCCCCTGTATATAGTGCCACACAACTCCCCCATGTGTACAGTGCCACACAACTCCCCTTTTATATAGTGCCACGCAGCCCCCCTTTGTATATACCACATCCGAGAATGTTGTATCAGCCAGGGGATGTCATTCAAACATGGAAAGTTGGGTTTGGAGGCAGGACTATGTGACTCGTCGGATAGCAGCACCGCCCCATGACCCTTTAAGGAGTAATTAGCATATAGTGTGCGCCGTTTTAAAAGTGGATTTTAAAAATGTTGCTGCATCTGAGAAAAAACATACAAGGGAATATTGTCAGGTCATGTATTACCACATGGTGGTGGTTCAAGGGGTTAAAACTACCAGACAGGTTCCCATGAAATATACAATGAATTGAGAACAATTCCATCTGCCCTGCAATTTTGTTATTATAGATATATCCTATATAATTACAGCTCCAGAAGCAAGCTCATACATATATACAGTACCACAACCAAGCTCATATATATGTATACAGTACCACAACCAAGCTCAGTACATAGATACAGTACTAGAACCAAGCACTGACATATATACAGTACCACAACCAAGCTCATATATGTGTATGTATATATATATATATATATATATATATATACACACATATATATATATATATATATATATATATATATATATATACATACATACATTACCGGTCAAAAGTTCAGGGTCACCCACACAATTTAGCGTTTTCCATGAAAACTCACACTTGTATATATCAAATGAGTTGCAAAATGACTAGAAAATATAGTCAAGACATTGACAAGGTTAGAAATAATGATTTTTATTTGAAATAATAATTTTCTCCTTCAAACTTTTCTTTCGTCAAAGAATGCTCCATTTGCAGCAATTACAGCATTGCAGACCTTTGGCATTCTAGCTGTTAATTTGCTGAGGTAATCGGGAGAAATTTCACCCCATGCTTCCAGAAGCCCCTCCCACAAGTTGGATTGGCTTGATGGGCACTTCTTGCATACCATACGGTCAAGCTACTCCCACAACAGCTCTATGGGGTATAGATCTGGTGACTGCGCTGGCCACTCCATTACAGATAGAATACCAGCTGCCTGCTTCTTCCCTAAATAGTTCTTGCATAATTTGGAGGTGTGCTTTGGGTCATTGTCCTGTTGTAGGATGAAATTGGCTCCAATCAAGCGCTGTCCACAGGGTATGGCATGGCATTACAAAATGGAGTGATAGCCTTCCTTATTCAAAATCCCTTTTATCTTGTAGAAATCTCCCACTTTATCAGCACCAAAGCAACCCCAGACCATCACATTACCTCCACCATGCTTGACAGATGGCGTCAGGCACTCTTCCAGCATCTTTTCAGTTGTTCTGCGTCTCACAAATGTTCTTCTCTGTGATCCAAACACCTCAAACTTCGATTCGTCTGTCCATAACACTTTTTTCCAATCTTCCTCTGTCCAATGTCTGTGTGCTTTTGCCCATATTAATATTTTCCTTTTATTAGCCAGTCTCAGATATGGCTTTTTCTTTGCCACTCTGCCCTGAAGGCCAGCCTCCCGGAGTCGCCTCTTCACTGTAGACGTTGACACTAGCGTTTTGCGGGTACTATTTAATGAAGCTGCCAGTTGAGGACCTGTGAGGCGTCTATTTCTCAAACTAGAGACTCTAATGTACTTGTCTTGTTGCTCAGTTGTGCAGTGGGGCCTCCCACTTCTCTTTCTAGTCTGGTTAGAGCCTGTTTGTGCTGTCCTCTGAAGGGAGTAGTACACACCATTGTAGGAAATCTTCAGTTTCTTGGCAATTTCTCGCATGGAATAGCCTTCATTTCTAAGAACAAGAATAGACTGTCGAGTTTCACATGAAAGCTCTCTTTTTCTAGCCATTTTGAGAGTTTAATCGAACCCACAAATGTAATGCTCCAGATTCTCAACTAGCTCAAAGGAAGGTCAGTTTTATAGCTCCTCTAAACAGCAAAACTGTTTACAGCGGTGCTAATATAATTGCACAAGGGTTTTCAAGTGTTTTCTAATCATCCATTAGCCTTCTAACACAGTTAGCTAACACAATGTACCATTAGAACACTGGAGTGATGGTTGCTGGAAATGGGCCTCTAGACGTTTGCAGCTAGAATAGTCATTTAGCACATTAACAATGTATAGAGTGTATTTCTGATTAATTTAATGTTATCTTCATTGAAAAAAACTGTGCATTTCTTGCAAAAATAAGGAAATTTCTAAGTGACCCTAATCTTTTGAACGGTAGTGTATATACATAGATACAGTACCAAAACCAAGCTCAGTACATAAATACAGTACTAGAACCAAGCTCTGACATACATACAGCACCAGAACCAAGTTCATACATATATACACAGCACTAGATCCAAGCTCATACATTAATACACCAGAACCAAGCTCAGTACATATATACAGCACTAGAACAAACCTCAGTACATATATAAAACACTAGAACCAAGCTCAGTACATATATAATACACCAGAACAAACCTCAGTGCATATATAAAACACCAGAACCAAGCTCAGTACATAAATGCAGCACTAGAACCAAGCTCAGTACATATATGCAGCACCAGAACAAATACAGCTCAATTTAGTGCAACCCCTGCCATATAGGCGTAAAACTACAGCTCCCAGCATGGAGAGAACAATGGTAAGGATATGCTGGGAGATGCTGTTTCACAAAAAAAAAAATCATACCACCCATCATCTCGCTGCAGATCATACAGTGACTACAGTGCTGATTAGAGGCAGAATAAACATTTACATTAAGTGACTCACCGGTGACGTCTCAGATTCTAGTTCTTTTCTTCTCCCTCCGGTCCAGACCTCTATGATGACTTCTCCCGGCCATGACCCATTTCTGCAGTTTTCTGCTCAGATGTCTTTAGCTTCTCACTTTTAAAACATCTCTGCACCTATAAATGATGTTAAAATTCTCAAAACCTCTAAATATAATAGCGCCATACACTGTGTCTGTAGACAGTACCTCACATATAGCTCCCCCTGTATATAGTGTCCCACATACAGTTCCCCCTTTATATAGTGCCCCACATCTAGACCCCCCTGCAGATAGTGCCCCACATATAGACCCCCCCTGTATATAGTGCCCCACATGCACACATATAGACCCCTCTGTAGATAGTGCCCCACATCCTCACATATAGACCCCCCTGTATATAGTGGCCCACATCCACACATATATACCCCCCTGTGCATAGTGCACCACATCCCCATATAGACTCCCCCTGTATATAGTGGCCCAGATCCCCATATAGACCCCCCTGTATACAGTGGCCCACATCCTTATATATAGACGACCTCCCCTGTAGATAGAGCCCCCACTGTAGATAATACCACTGACAGTTTTAGTAGAGAAAAAAAATAAAACTTTACATACTCACATGATCCCGTCCGGTGGCAATGCAGATCTGCTTTCTTTTGAGCAGGTCTGCTGGAGATGAACGACACGTCGTTCAAAGACGCTGATTGGCGTTGCAGAATGACTTGCCCTGTCAATCAGAGACTTTCAAGCACGGAAGCGGCTCGATGATGTCATCGCGACGCTAGCGTTGTTGAAAGGCGCTGATTGGCAGGGCAAGTCATTTTGCCCCGCCAATCAGCATCATTGTAAGGCGTTGAATGGTCGGAACATGCCCGGTCATTCAGCACTAATGCATGTATTTGTACCTGCGTGCTATAGACGCAAGTACAATTACTGCAAGACAGGGGGGCTGTCGCTAGCACTGGGGCCCCCTCCGGGGCTAGCGACGCCCCCGGGCATGAGGGGGACCTTGTCACTGGGCCCATAAATGTTAGAGGCTCAGCGGTGCGGGCCCCGTAGTAGAGTTGCTACAGCAGTTGCAGCCATAGCGGCTTCTAGCAGTGCCACCGGGCATATGGGGGGCGTGTCGGCTAGTGGCACAGGCCCAGCTATGGCTGCTACCGCGGTACTTATGCCACTGATGCCGCCCCCCATTTTCAGCTAGGTGGCGCCGCCTGAGGCTGTTGGCTCACCTCGCCTCATGGCAGGTGCGGCACTGATTGTAATAGTTCAGACTTTTACCGACGCAACGATACCAAATGTCTTTTTTTTCTTTTTTTTTTTTACATTGTGCTTGGGGAAAAATGGGAAAAGGTTTTTTTTCACATTTCATATTTTTGTAATTTTTTTACACTCCTGAAAATGTTTTTCACACATATTATTAGTTCCCCTAGGGGACTTCAACCAGCGATCGTTAGATAGATCGTTAGACCGCTGGTACTGTTGTGATTTTTACAGGCTTCTGCTAAGCCCTGCAGGAGGCATGGCTTAGCAAAGGTAGACAGAAGGCAGATCTGGGGACCTTCATTAGGACCCTGGGCTTCCATGACAACCATAGGCGGCCCCCCCCCCCCAATCGCATTGCTGGGGGCAGTGTTGGGCTGTCGGAGGGGGCTGTTTTCCCATAAATGTCATTTTGTGCTCTCCCGGCCACTTAATGATTACATGGTCGAGTTACAGAAACAGTGTATCTCGCTGAGCTACTCTGTTTCTGTAACTCCCATAGTAGTGAATGGCAGTTACCGTAGCAGCGTAGCATGCGAGCTATGCTGCTTCCGTAACTACTATTCAGTTTCTATGTGAGTTACGGAAACAGCGTAGCTCAGCGAATTACGCTGTTTCCGTAACTCGACCATGTAGTCATTAAGTGGCTGGGAGGTCACAAAAAGCTAGAACGGGGTTTAGGGGTCCCCATTCTAGAGATAGGTGCGGGTCCCAGAAGTGGACCCACATCTAACTGTCATTTATGACATATCCTGTGGATATTTTCAAAAGAAGTAGTAGGACAACAGCACATGTCTTCAAATCTTCAAAGTGGTTTTTATTGTCAAGACATCCACAATCGACAGGCAACGTTTCGACCCATAGTGAGTGAGGGGTCTTTGTCAAGCCTGCCTCACTCACTATGGGTCGAAACGTTGCCTGTCAATTGTGGATGTCTTGACAATAAAAACCACTTTGAAGATTTGAAGACATGTGCTGTTGTCCTACTACTTCTTTTTAAAATTTACATCATGCCGGAGTGGGTTTGCCTGGCTTGACAGCGTGCACCGCACCAGATTCGGGGTTAGTGCTGCTTCAAAAATTATTTTTCTCTTGATATCCTGTGGATATGTCATAAATGTCCTTCATGGGAAAACCCCTATAAATGCCGCGGTCGCTATTGACCACGGCATTTAACTAGTGAAACTGCCAGGAACAGCGCGATCACTGTTCCTGGCCGTTAGAGCAGCGTGTCAGCTGTAAAACACAGATGACATCTGCGGTGTATCGAGTGGACTCAGCGCGTGAGCCCGCTGCAAACATCACCGACACGTCATGGGTTGGGAAGGGGTTAATTAAGGAAGCCGTCAGGGGGTCTGGCGCAGCCGGGTCCCTTGACTGCCTACTATAAGACGCAGGGAGTTTTTAGCAAGATTTATTAGAGAATAGGCTGAACTGTACTGGATGGACTTAAGTCTTTTTTCAGCCTTACTATGTTACTATGTCTGATTATTGGACAACCCTTTTACTGGGGAGGGCTGCATATATTTTTTTGTATCTATTTGTTATTTATGTATCCCTCAATTATATTTTTCACTTTGCATAAAAGATACTGTAATGAAACCATTTCTCTCTGCTCATGATCTTGACCGAGGCCAGTAACTAGTTAAGGAATAGGCTACAATGATTCATATTTTCCTCACTTGCCGCCTTCCTTGTGCTGGTTTTAAAGGATTCGTTTTAAACCTCCTCAGAGTGATGAGCAAAATGGTTGAATTACCTAACTGCAGGTCGGCAACAAAGCTCACTGCGCTCCACTGTTTCCGTAACCCCCATTCACGTCTATGGGAGCAGCGGAAACAGCGTAGCACAGTGAGCTCAGCTGTTTCCGTAATCCCGACCACTCCACCATTCGTCCTCCGCCTTTATTCTGAACATGGGTGCGGGTCCCAGATGGGAATACTCCTTTAATTATGGCTGCTTCCTAAATTGATTTCTCTTCACAAAAGCTTGATGGCCAGAAAAAGAAAAACTAAAACAGAATTCCATACAGAAACGAAAGAAACAGATTTGATGTAGCCATTAATTGTACATTCTGAGTTATGGGTCCATGGTTATTCTTTTCACAGATCTCATTCCAATGTATATAACCAGACATGCACATGATCTGTCATCTTTAAAGATAGATTGTTGAATCACTTTCTCTAACATGTCAGAATTATTCAATGACCTTTCAGGTGGGTCACCTAATCCTCCAGTCAGTTCCCTGAGGTAAATTATTTGTTGCACTAAAGGCAAGAAAAGGGCTGAGATTCATTTTGATTGCACACACCTTGCTTTGTATAAAGCTCCTGTTTGTTGAGCATTAAATCCGCCCACAAAGGTGTCTCTGAAGGTTTTGGGAATCAATTGACCCCCTGTTGCCACTCACGCTCCTTGCATTGCAACAGTGTGTGTTTGCCTAACAGCCAATAAGAAGCCAGCGTGGGTACCACTCTGGCAACGGGTGATCTATCACCATGGAAACTGTAGAGCCGAGACATTTCATAGAGATGTGTTGCAGTTAATCTTTATCCCATCAGCGCCGGGAGGGGGGAGTACTTGTCATTATATTTCAAGGGGCATTCACTATTCAGCACTTAATGGGTTAAAACAAGAAAAAATAGAAACAGCAAGCCTATTGCCTGATTGGTGAAATCTGCAGAATACCATTAACTCAACTTTAATTAAACCATTGCTGCTGGCCTGTGGCTTAACTCCGGCCTGGGAGGGGTGAGGGGGCAATATATAGTGAGCAGGTTTTCCTGGGATTTCTCTCTACTATGGAGGTTTCCTTCACGTGCACGTCATTTCACGAGCTGCTTGTTATCCCCCACATCCCCTCAATGTGAAAGCTGCTCAACAGGACATTTCAATGCAGAACTCAACAAGGGACGCAGATGTAGGAGGGGGCAGGCAGCATCTGGCAGGTAAAGAGAGATGTCTGTATGTGGGTAGTCCTACTCGGCAGGCAGTTCTTTCTAGAGGAAAATAAAACACAGTTGCCCTTGGTGTTCTGTCCCTTGAGATGCCAATGTCAGACAAAAAAATATACAACTGATCTTTTCAATTGGGCTACATCAGCACAGTTTACCACAATTATCGTTTTCACAAATTTTTTAGATCTCATCAATGTTGTTCTTCTTTTGAGCCTAATGTATAGCTGTTTGTGGGTATTCTTCTTTTATACTTGTATCTACAATAAATGATAAATAATTGGAGGATTTTTATCATTTTTGCGGCAAACACTAACAAAGCCATCCAGACCCTGTTATTGCAGACATAAGTGGTAGATTAATTAGACCATAGACCTTGGGCTGTTCCCCAAACTTGGGCCCCCTTCTCCATCGCTGCCCTGCTGAGCCATGTCTATAGTTAACACCACCTTTTTGTCTGAGCATTGACAAATAGATGTTATGATTCCCCTTGTCAAAGGGCTGTGTCCCTACATACTGACAGTCCCCAACCATAGCTGACAGCATCACACTGTGTAGGGACACATCCTCCTGACAATGGGAATGGTAACACCCGTTTGTCTATTAGTCCTGGACTACTCAAAGTCTTTTTGTGAAATACAAGGATTTCCTACAACAGACATGTCCGGAGAGCTAACAGCTCCTCTATAAATCTAGTGACTCACAAGTGACATCTTCTCTGATTCTAGTCATACTTTTTCTCTTTTCTTTTCCATCCGGTCCAGACCTCATGACGCTTTCTCCTGGCCACTACCCATTTCTGCAGAATATGCCACTCAGATGTCTTTGGCTGCTCACTTTTCCAAAATTTCTGCACCTATAAACAAAGATAATATTCTCATGGTGCCACACACTCTGCCCCTAAATATAATAGCACCATACACTGCACCCAGGAACATAATAGTACCAGACAACGTCCCTGAATATAAAAGTGCCATACACTACATACCTGAATATAATAGCACCATACACTGCGCCCCTGAATATAATAGCACCAAACACTGTGCCATTGAGTAGAATTGTCAAACACTGTAAAGTAAAGCACTACAAACACAGTGCCCCCTGTAGATAATGCCACTTACAATGCCTTCTCTAAATAGCGCCATTCACAATACCCCTGTAGATAGTGCCTCCTGTATAAAGTGTCCCTCATAGAGCCTCCTGTAGACAGTGCCCCTATAGAGCCCACTGTAGAAAGTGCCCCCTATAGATAGTGCTTCCCACAGAGTCCCCTGTAGATAGAGCCCCCATAGAACACCCTCTGTAGATAATGCCCCCTGTAGATAGTTCTCCCCATAAGGTCCCCTGTAGATAGTGTCCCTATAGAGTCCCCTTCTGACCAGGCCTCATCAAGCGGAACAATGCAGGTGCCACCATGACATCATCATTGGTAGAGTGCCGAATGGCGGGGCAGGGAACTGATAGTTCCCGTGCCTCACCAGCGCTAGGCTAATCAATTGTATCCACGCCCTAAGGATGCGGATACAATTGAGTGCAGGGGACCAGTTCTGGGTCCCGCTTCATCCTGGTTCTCTGAGCTGGCTGTTATTTTCACAACCGGTTCGGGAAAACTGTGGTGAACTGGTCTGGTCCCATGGGCCCCCTGGGAGCCTCAGGCCCTGGGCAGCCGCGTGAACCGCCCCAATGATGATCCGCAATTGACAGACAATCATAATAAACACCATACAACATATTCATCACCAGGTTGTATAACAAAGTAGCTATAGGGGTACTGAGGTACCAGTTTCTCTTGAGCCCTGCTATCTGAGAGGGGCCCAAAGGCCCCTCTGCCACATAGACACCAGTTTTTAAATGGCATATGATAGGTGATCATGTTACAGATTTTGCATTGTGGCCCAGGAGCTATAAGTTATGTCTCTGTACAGAAATGAAAAGGAAAAAAGCTGTAGTACTGGTCATGGTAAAAAAGGCAGATACTTAAAAAACTTATCAGAGCTATGACGTGTTTTATTATCTTAAATAACAGGGCTATAGTATTTCTAATATTTGCCCATATGGACCCTAAGGGTATGTTCACATGCTAAAGTAAAAACGACTGTAAAATACGGAGCTGTTTTCAGGGGAAAACAGCATCTGATTTTCAGCTGTTTCTAAAGCGTCAAATGTTTTTTGATGCGTTTTTGGAGCCGTTTTTGGAGCTGTTTTTCTTTTGACACAATGTCATGCACTTCTTTTTACGGGGCGTTTTTTTACACGCCATTTTTTCAAACAGATGCGTAAAAACATGTCCGTCTGATCGAAATGCAGTTTTTCGCATTGAAATCAATGGGCAGATGTTTGGAGGCGTTCAGCTTCCGTTTTTTCAGGCGTGTTTCGAGGCTTTTACGCCCCGAAAAACGGCTGAAAATACTGTGTGTGAACATATCTTTACACTTTGTTAGTAAAAGTTTCCCATGTGTCCTGTTATCAGGAAACACTTGTTTCAAATCTAGCTAGCCAGTGCTGCCAGGCAATACTGCTAACCAGTGAGGCGATGTTCACACGCTAAAGTAAAAACGGCTGTAAAATACGGAGTTGTTTTCAAAGGAAAACAGCCTGTGATTCTCAGCCGTTTTTAAAGCACCAAACGTTTTTTAATGCATTTTGTGGAGCCGTTTTTGGAGCTGTTTTTCTAATGACACAATGAAAAATGGCTCGAAAAATGGCTCGAAAAATGGCTCAAGAAGTGACATGCACCTCTTTTTAAGGGGTGTTTTTTTACGCACCATTTTTTCAAACGGCCACGTAAAAAAACGCCCTGTCTGAACGAAACAATGATTTTCCCATTAAAATCAATAGACAGATGTTTGGAGGCATTCAGCTTCCGTTTTTCTGGCGTTTTTCGAGGCGTCTATGCCCAGAAAAACGGCTGAAAACACTGTGTTTGAACATACCCTAAGCCACCATGAAAAGGATAACTTCCCACAAACTTTCCACAATGCCCCTTTTACATTGATCCCGACCTGTTACAATATCTACATAATAAATTTTCAAGGTCCCCTCAGAGATCCATCAAAATAGGGAAGTCAGGTAGTCCAATGTGAATGAGTTATATTTGGTTATTTTCTTATACTTTTCCAAATTCAACCTAAACTCTATCCATAAAGTTAAGTTCACATCTCGTTTTATTGTACATCAGACGTGCACGTTTTGGCATGAAAAAACAGTGTCAAAATGTGTACCACAGCCTGTATATTGATTTCTATGGTCAGGACGGATGCCCTAATGGTGTAGTTTGTGCATAAGTTTTTTGTGCTTACGTTGTATCCTTTTTTTTCTCATGTCTTGAAAAGCGTAGTCTACTACACTTTTTAGTACCTTTCCGAAACGTATACCACACGTATACATTTTTATTTGTATTGAAGTCAATGGTGACGTATGGACGACGTACGCAATCTTAGACCCTACGTTTGCATACGTAAAACGTATATGTTTTTTTCACCATATATGGGAAATCTTGACTTTACAAAGTTTGATTTAGCTCAAGAAAAAAAAAAAAAAAAGTTTTTAGAAGTAAGAACGGACACAAACGTATAAAAATATAGGCATATGTTACAAATGCATACGTTTTTGTAACTTTAAACTCGTATGCGTCGTCGTATGCCACACATGTGTGCACAAAACGAGATGTGAACTTAGCCTAATAATAAAACATTCAACAAAATGCTAAAAACCACAAGTTCATATAACAACTGTAAGGATGACTATGACCAGAGGGTATATATATATATATATATATATATATATATATATATATATATATATATTAATTTACACCAACATTTTATTTTACGGGGCTACGCATGAACACGCGGATTACGCTGCCTGTCCCCTGTCAATCAATGTAAGGAGGGAGGGTAGTTGAACTGGGGAGCGACATAAGACCACTTAGTTGCAACGGTGACAAAAACAAAATAAAACTTATTTCTCTACAAAGGAGCCAGTAAGCAGAAATTTAAACTAAACGCTATAAACAGGTTAGTCTCCTCTACAATACCCTGTTACTAGTTTAATATGGACATTCTGGTGACAGACTCCCTTTAAGGTAATATTAGGCATTCAATAGCTTTTTGCTTCAGTCTGCAAGATCACCCTATTGAAATTCATGTTTGACTTAGTTCATCAAGGATGTTAATTCCCATGGAAAAGGAATACAGGGAAACATAGGATTAATCAGTTAGAAAAGTGTCTGATTGTCACCATAGGCATCAGATTGTGACCAGTTCACATGTTGAGATTTACCAACACTGATCTACTGGCTTCCTTGGGTCTCTACATTTCACCACAATTTAGAATATGCTAAGCTTGCTAATAACTACCCAAAGAATATATACGCTTTCCAAATTGGAAATATCTAGTATAAAGCTCTTTGAAAATGTGAAAATACAAAATTGACTTTGCATATTCTATCAAGACTGCACTAATAAGAAATAATGAAAAAGAATATTACCCCAAACTTAATAATACAGTCATAGATTTAAATAGTTAAATATCTTTATTTCTAGCCTTAGAATGGGACAGGATCCCAACGGGATTATGCAAGGAATGATGGGACTTGTTGGGCCGCAGGATCAGGACAGCCTGAAGTTGCATATATTTTGTGCCTCTGTTACTTTAAAGGTTATACATGGTTTAGTAGTCTGTTAGTTTATACTTTATATTCATGGTAGTTAGAACAGGGCAGTATTTCTATGTGTGGCTTAGTTTTCCTAATTTAGGTCATTTTAGCCTATTTTTTCCCGTCACGGACCATCTAGTCAATTTATTACTGTAAATTTGTATATTTTTTTTATATTTTCTTTTACAGTTAATTGTCCTATTCTGTTACATCAGTAACTTTTGGAGAATACATCAGTGTGATTCTACTTCTATTCTCATTGGCAGTGAGGAAGTTAAGGAACAGGCATGTTGCCAAGTGAATGGGCTACAATTATCAGCTTGATTTACCCTGTGAGCAGGGGATTTGTTGAGAGTGGAGAGCTAGGTACATTTGGATTCACAGAGGACAAAAGATAATTTCTCTGGACCTATTATAGGGGAGGTGTCATTAGATCACATCTGGCAGGGACTGACACCTGAGCTGGGTCATTATCCCATCACTGAAAGAGCAGGCGTCAGGTATGGACTCTGGCCAACCTTATGAATACAGTCGCAGTGAAGGGAAAATCACCATCCTACGCTACATATACTCCAAGAAACTGTGTTTTGCTAGACAAACAAGTATCAGGAGAAAAAAGATGGCCATCAATGTGTTCACTGCTAACATAATGTAAATGACACATATAGTTTGGTATCTATATTCAATGTTATATTGTCTGAGTCATCAGGGAATTCCTTTTCTCTGTTTTAATCAATATATGTTATCCATATGGAAGGTTGCAGTTCAAAGTATGGTCCCCCAAAGATGGTCGATGCTGCAGATGTTAGGTATAGGCAATATGAGGTCTAGGTTTGTAACCGACAGGCAACGTCAGGTCCGAAAAAACAGTATCAGGAGGCAAGGTCAGAGTCAGGCCAGAGGTTGGTACACGGATTATCAGATCAAGAGATCAAGCAAAGTCAAGACAAGCCAGGGTTGAGAAAGAATTCCAATAAATTCCAGGAGCATTTCCAATTTAAAATCTTTAGCTTTTGACATCACCTCCTACAGCCGGGCTTCGATCGTGTGGCTCAGCCGCGCAGAGTGAAAAGCAGGAATCTGGGTGTCACCCTAGCAAAAGGATTCCACATCTTCAGATTCCAGACGCCCCATTGAATTGACAAAGCACCGCAGCAGGCTGGTGCGATCCGGGCATGGTGTGGCATGGGGGATTGTGCCATGTTGTGAACCCCTACTTTTCTAGTAGACGTTAGGAAATCGCATGAATTGTAACTAGTACTTATTATAATGTTATGTTCCAAAGCTTGAATTCAAGGCTTCAGTGAAAGCTAAATTCTCCTGATTTGACCTGCAAGTCATGGAAATTCTGTTTGCTCACAGATCACAAAGCAACATCAAGTAATTTCAAAGGGGTTGTCCAGGACTGGAAAAAAGGATCTGCTTATTTTTTCTCCAAAAACAGTGCCATTAGGTAACTGAATGGCACTGAGCTACAATACCAGATACAGCCCATGTACAAGTGTGATGCTGTTTTTAGACAAAAAAAAAGAAGCAGATCCCAAATCCTGGACAACCACTTTAATTTCCCAGCAATATTTTATTTTGTTATTGGACACAATGGTAGATAGAGAGATTCTCATAATGAGATTTTTACAAAAAATTGCTGTTGTTGCAATTCCCTAATATATTTTTCAAGACGATCTCATGCTTACTCCTAATTTCCTTAGCAGTGAGAAAGTTAAAATTTCCAGAGCCAACATTTTACATCTTGCTATCTGATAAATTGCTTATGCATCAATCAGCAAGTGAAAAGCTTGAAACAAAAGGGGCTCTTGAGACTGAAGTAGATGTTACTAGAAAACGTGCCATCCAAAATCTGTTAATTATAAGAAAATACTTAAAATGTGAACCCATTTCAAAGGATGCTTGGGACGGCCTGTAAATGTTATTTTTGTACCATATGCCTTCCTGTACCTTCTACCCGTATTGCCGAAAACAGAGAACATTCTAGGAATTCATCTTCACATTGGACAATGCAGAATAAAATACTTGAGGACTATGTATAATATTCTGTTGTTGGGACATTACATGAATCCTAACAGTGGTTATTTATATAAATCAGTTCTCTATGAATGATGTTCAAAGGTTGAAATTCACGTCAAGCTACAGTAAATGTCAGTCTGCAGCCATTTACACAGACTATATATTGTTGTAAAACAGTCTATGGCTTTCTGAAAGATGTACAGGGAAACCATTTTAATTTAGAATAAATTATTTTTATTAAACAGCGAGGTACATTCTCTGCCATGGTGCCCAAGTATAATATCACACCAAGTAAGGCTAGGTTCACAACACAGTTGGGCACAACTTTTGATGTGCACGTTTAAAATTCAGCCAAACGTACGCCCCAGATGTACATTTGCATATGTCTGCTATTAACTGCACGGAATATGTCTATTTTGCATACAGTGGGCAAATTAGACGTATATTTCAGAAGCATTTCCTGGGTATATGCCGAAAGTAGCCCCATATAATAAATATTACACCAGTACAATATGTTGCTGGAGTTTACATGAGCAACAAAATATCCCTCGGAAACCAGAGGGAAAGAATCTACACAATAGGGGGGACCCCAGACTTTAATGCCCAACTGTCATATAGTATAGTGATTCTATGGACCCCTGCAAATAATGAACCCAGTGCTCCAAAACTGTATAAAACTGTCAATAGGGCAAACCTGGGCAGATGTAAATTTATATTATTCTTGGGGTACCCATTGTTATTTGGGTAATGTTTTATCCTGATCGTGCTGCAGATGGATGGACAGGCTGCCCACTGTTAAGGCCCTTTTACACTAACGAATTATCGGGCAAACGAGCGTTAACAGAACGGCCGTTCCCGATAATTGCCCTGTGTAAACTGGGCAACGATCAGCAGATGATCATCGGCTGATTGCATAGTTTTAAATGCATAAACTTTTATCGTTGTTGGCAGCACATCTCCCTAAGATGTGCTGCCGACATGATAAAAATGTATGGGGACGAGCGATCGGAGTAAAGAACACATGTCCCCATACTAGCTCCTTGTGAAAGGAGCAAACGAGCGCCGATCAACGTGCTGTCTCATTGATCGGCGCTCGTTTACACGACCCAGGACGGGTAATACGGGCTTTATTCTGTCATCCAAAGATCCACATACACCTAGAGCCAGCAATACATTACATTATAGAGTTTCTATACTTTTTCTACCCAGATAAATACAGCTGAAAAAACACATCCATTTTTTTTATAGCATATGTTTACGTGTGACAGGACAGCGTTTCTGTGTCAGCTTTCATCCTAAGTTACTATAAGACTGGTACCTAATGTACAATTTCTAACATGATCATTACCTTAGTCATCTAAACTTGAAGAACAAATGGCTGTGTATGCTTCCCAAAATGCTCATAGAGTTTCATGAAATTGTCATCCTCATTGTCTTGCTCCTCTCTTCACGGGAATGTTTTCCTTATGCTTATGATCACTTGTGAAGCATTTATTCCCATTATGCATGTTGTTTTGTCTGGTAATACCGTGAGATATTATATACACATATGGCAGTATACGTACACACACACAACCTGTCTGATAGCTGAACATATTCAGGAAGGATGATGATTTTGACTCAAGATTTTCGCATTGTTAAAGCACAGAATCTGATTCACTGGTAAATCTACTCTAGAACGGGCCTACCCGCCTCCATTCCATGCCCACCTATCTACACATGTTTTCTGAGCCTACCTGCCTCCATTCTATGCCCACCTATCTACACAGGTTTTCTGAGCAATACTCTGCTACAATACATACTGCCTTATTAATTAGAGACATCGTCAAACCATTACCTGTGGCCTCTTGTTGAAGATGTAACCTAGGAAATCTCAAAAGGTTTCACAACCCATGGAACCTGCGGTGACTCAGAAAGAGAATTATAAAAAGGAATTGTGGAAACCCTGGTATATACTGTATTATGACAGATGAGTAACTTTATTTATCATTTTAAGAAGAAGAAAAAATGTGTATTGTAAGGTGTGTTACCTTGAAGAAATCTTCTCCCATGTTCAATTAGAAAGGATAAAGTAAAAACCATATAGAGCTAGGCCATATGAACTCGAAAACAAAGTACTATATTCCGACTTGTGTAATCATGATATAAATCACAGGTATCGGCAGTGCACCTTATGTTATTTCCCACTGACAATATTTCTTGTGGTGTACCCTGTGGTTCAGCATTGTCAGTAGCATGTCCTGTGGGTTCTACTTCATTTTTTATTTCCATTGACTTGAACACTGAAAGGTTATAATACAGGAAAACAGGGAACCTCTGGTTAAACCATAGCGTCTCATGTGAATCACATGCAATCATGATGTCTAATGTCACTGTGGTCTCTGGGTATTAAAATGTCAGGTAAAATGTGCCTTGGCTGCGGCATAGCAACAATCCCAGAATGCATTTTGTTGTTTTTGCTGAATCTCTTCCAGGCTTCTTGCTGTAGAGGATGTAAGGACTTTGTTAACCAATCATCTCTGTCCTTCCCTGCTGTGGGACCTAGTTTACACACTGCCTGTGAGATGCTGCTTGCTGCTGCACAGGGAACAGTCTGCAGCCTCTCGCATGCATTTTTCTGTGCCTTGGACCTTCATCTATGGCTCTCCTGCTCCTTCTAACAACATGAAGTGATCTTTTTAATTATAGTTTCTGATAAATGTGATCTGGCCATACCTCCGGATCCGATGTCTGGGCAAGGAATCATAGGACATGCAGTTGCAGACTGCATGACATTGATATTTACAATCAAGATGGTGGGCATAAACTGGATTATTAGAGGTGTCATGGGGGAAGGTAGAAGAACACTGCTATAATATGGACTGCTGGAGTTTTTAATAAAACCATGATTAGATAACACTTTTTTACTTAGAAACCTAGGATTTTTAAAGAATTAGAATTAGAATATGGTACGTACTGTTGTTTGCCTTTGGTTTTGTTGATATTGTGCTGGTCATTGGTAAATATAATGTATTTGGCCATATTTGATTTTTCGTGTCATCCCTCTATGCATTGTCAACGTGTCATTTAATACTTGAAAGTCACTAGAAGAACAGGGACATGTTCTGGCGCTATTGTAAAAAATTGATTTAATTCGCCCTATGTCTGACATTTTTATTAAAGTGTTTCATAATAAATGTCTTAATTGGAACTTTATTAAACTTTTACGATAGCAACATCTCCCATTATAAAGCAAAAGCAAGCTCTACACCAGTTATGATTACCAACCTAGAAAGAGAATAAAAAAACATCCTATGCTATATATTTTCAAAGCATCAAAGTACCAAATACTTGCAAGTGCATAGATTGTAAATATAAAAAGAATCACTATACTCCATATAATATATACTGTAAGTCCAAAACAAAAAATATATACTGTAGATGCTAAAATACCAAGGCAGGCACTTAACTACCAGGATAGCAGGCAGAAAGGCTCCCATGGGGCACAGCAACTAATTGGGCCTATTTCCACTAAGAGGCAAGATGCAATTGAGAATGATGGAAGGGGAAATTGGGAAAATGAATGCAGATCACTGGGAGACTAAGGAAAGAAATAAAATACACTGAAGACCAGAATAACTAGAAGCCTTTCATGTCCTGCTGAAAGGGGGCCCCACTTTAAGTTTTGCTTTGCGGCCCCCTGGTTATTTGTTACACCTACGTACCAAAATGGCATCTCGGAATACTAATCATCTTGTGACATATTGTAGTAGTAAAAAGGTAAACACCGCCCAGGACCCGCTAGGATCCTTTCCACTATTACAACATGTCATGACGTAAATAGTATAATAACCTGTAATCCACAGTATTACTTTTATTATGGTTAAGCCGGTGTTAGAGCTAAGTCACAATGACACATTTCCAATTCTTTGTCTTCTAAAAGCTTTGAAACAGCACAAAGTGAAATGCACATTAAATATTGATTCACTTGTGTCGTACAGTATACAGTAAGGCTTATTAACCAACTCCTGAATAGGTAGATACAGCAGGGTGTGCATTTCCATTTTCTATAAAAGTTTCAACTCATGAATGTAAGGTGTAACTTTGGAGGCTATATTTTTACTTTTTTTATGATTGATGTTGATACACAGCTAAACCACATGTAGCGCAACTAACTGGCGTCATGTCTTTGGATTTCTACAGGAGCCATAAGTGATGTTATAGGATCTTAACAAATCCTGAAGGATCCCCATTTTATTTAAAGGGTCCAGGTTTAGAAAAACATGGCTGCTTTCTTCCAAAAATAGCGCCACTACTGTTCATGGGTTGTCTGGTATTGCAGCTCAGCTCTACTGGAGTAAATGGGGCTGCAATACCATACACAACCTGTGAACAGATGTGGCGCTGTTTTTTTAAGAAGGTAGGTCACTTTTTTATCAACCCTTTTAACTCCCTGAGGCTGCATTTCTAAGTTAGGAAAACGGAAAACCTTACTATTAGACCTATGTCATATTGTGATGTCATGAGGAGTTGTGTCAAGTGACTAAAGGTCTGTGGCTTTTGGATGGATAAAATAGTGCTGTATTTTATCCAGTATAAAAAAATTAAAACCCAGTGGTCCCAGTATAAAGGGCCTTTTACACCTGCCAATATTCGGCCGGTGCAGCGAGCACCTATCAACAAGACATCGTTTATCGGCGCTCGTTTGCTCATCTCAAATGGAGCTATGTATGGGGACGAGTGGTCGTTCCCATACATTATTATCATGTTGGCAGCGCGTCTCCCTATTTACACAGAGAGATGTGCTGCCGACAACGATAATATTTCATTTTTTTAAGACGATACGATCAGCAGATGATCGAGTGTTTGCTCGTTCATCTGCTGATCGCTGCCCTGTTTACACAGGGCAATTATAGGCAACAAGCGTTCTATGAATGCATGTCTACCCGATATTCGCCCAGTGTAAGAGTGGTATTCCTCAGGAGCTGTTAAAATCCTTTAACATCTGTCATGGCTCCTGTAAAATTCAATCTATGATGCCAGTGTCAACAGTTTAAAGCTGGCCATACACTTTAGATAGTTGTAAGACGAACGATCATTCGGCTGACAGATATTCCTAACGACTCTGGCATACACGGCCGAGCATGCATGTGTTTTCTATAGGGAGAAAGTCACTGCCAGACTCCTCTGGCAGTGTATTTTTTCCTTACAGACCAAAGGATCGAGCATGTTGAAATTTAACAACTCAATCCTTCTCTCCCCCGACATCTGCCATTGGGACACGGCCATACAAATGAGATGGTCAGGTGGTTCCACCGCCATCGTCAGGTTCAACTACCGTACATCTAATGTGTATGGCCAGCATTAGACTGTCCTTACACTGTGTAGGGAAGATCGCTCTCCCACGCATCCTTTTTTTTTCTTTGTTATTCAAATTTAAATGGGATCACAGAACAAAGGAAAACGGCATTATTTCCTCAGGTAATGTTTGAGAATGTGTCAATTTTCCTTTGTACTACTTGTTTAGTTTATTTCCTGTAGCTTAAATAGCACCCACATATTTTGCAGCGCTGCACAGAGATTTTCCTCACTCATATTAGTTCTTGTCCCAATGGACACACTCACAATCTAAATTTCCTATCGCAAACATATACGCACCAGGGCCAATTTAATAGAAAGCCAATTAAAGGGGCTATCCAGTGACATAAAATTGAGGCAATCAATATCTGAACAGTGGGGGTCCGCCTCTGGGCACACATGCCGGCCAGCTGTTTGAAGAGGCTGTGGCGGTCAGTTGAGTGTTGCTTCCCCTTTATCGCTTACACAGCTCCATACTACATAGTGTCTTCACATTTGTTGTGGCTGTATTACAGCTGTTTATCTAGAATGGGAAGATAACCGGATAACCCCTTTAACCTATTAATATGTTATTGGAGTGTGGAAGGAAACCAGAGTACCTGGAGTAAATCCCATGAAAACACAGGGAGAACCTACAAACTTCATCCACTATCATTTTTTATGAGAGAAGCCTAACCCGCAATGCTGTTTTAGACAATCCTAGCTCACCTGTATCATCTGTATTTGTACACAGTCACTAGAATACAAACCACTTTTACATTGTCAAGATCTCAGCTTGCTGTCAGAGAATTTAATTTTTCTCTTTTACTTTGAGAACGCCTAAATACCTGTCCTGATCATGTACAACTGATACAGATGCAAGGCTCATTACAACAGAAAGTTCTGATACTCTGTTACAAACTGTGCACCTGTGTAAGTAGGACATGTCTGTATGGTTTTTAGCCTCCGGATGCAAACAAGAACTTTTTGATTCACTGACAGCAACTAGAGATCTTGAAAATGGCAAGTAATTGAAACACATGCTATGTCATTATATAGTGAATAAGCTTTATATATATATATATATATATATATATATATATATATATATATATATATATATATATATAAATGTAAGCCAGCTACTAACTCTGCTACCCAACTAGAGAATACCTTGAGGACATTTTCTATTTTCATAGACATTTATGGTATATTTACAGGATATGCCATAAATTGGTGGATATGCCATAGATAGGTGGAGGTCTCACCTCCGAGACTACTATCTCTCTAAAGCAGGGGTCTCAAGCACGCAGCCCGCGGCCCCTGGGGCTGTCATCTGCGGCCCGCGGGACACAGAGCCGCTAGTATCGGCTCTGCTCCGAGACTCTGGAATTCCCTGACATCGCTGTCCACATATGAACAGCGATGTCTGGGGCTTCCCCAGAGCCGGAGTCCCGAGCAGAGCGCTGGTGTCGGCTCTGCTCCGGGACTCTGTGGAATTCCCTGACATCGCTGCCCATATATGGACAGTGTGTCAGGGTCTTGCCCAGAGCGGAGCAGAGCGCTGGTGTCGGCTCTGCTCCTGGACTCTGTGGAATTCCCTGACATCGCTGTCCACATATGAACAACGATGTCTGGGGCTTCCCCAGAGCCGGAGTCCCGAGCAGAGCGCTGGTGTCGGCTCTGCTCCGGGACTCTGTGGAATTACCTGACATCGATGCCCATATATGGACAGTGTGTCAGGGTCTTGCCCAGATCGGAGCATAGCGCTGGTGTCGGCTCTGCTCCTGGACTCTGTGGAATTCCCTGACATCGCTGTCCACATATGAACAGCGATGTCTGGGGCTTCCCCAGAGCCGGAGTCCCGAGCAGAGCGCTGGTGTCGGCTCTGCTCCGGGACTCTGTGGAATTTCCGGACATCGCTGCCCATATATGGACAGTGTGTCTGGGTCTTCCCCAGAGCGGAGTCCCGGGCAGAGCGCTATTATCGGCTTTGCTCCGGGACTCTGGGGAAGCCTCTGACATCGCTGTCCATACATCGACAATGATGTCAGGGGCTTTCCCAGAGCAGGAGTCCCAGTGATGTCAGGAGCACAGCTGGAGTCCCAGGAAGAGCCTACTAGCGCTCTGCCTGGGACTCCAGCTCTGGGCAAGCCTCTGACATCACTGGGGCAGCCTCTACAGAGAGCACTGGGGCAGCCTCTACAGAGGGCACTTTGGCAGCCTCTACAGAGGGCACTGTGGCAGCCTCTACAGATGGCACTGGGGCAGCCTCTACAGAGGGCACTGGGGCAGCTTCTACAGAGGGCACTGGGGCAGCCTCTACAGAGGGCACTTTGGCAGCCTCTACAGAGGGCACTGTGGCAGCCTCTACAGAGGGCACTGTGGCAGCCTCTACAGAGGGCACTGTGGCGTTATCTAGAAGTGGGTGTGTGACAGTATCTGAAGAGGACACTGGCATTATCTAGGGGTGTGTTGCATTATCTACAGAGGGCACTGTGGCCTTATCTACAGAGGGCACTGTGGCCTTATCTACAGAGGGCACTGTGGCCTTATCTACAGAGGGCACTGTGGCCTTATCTACAGAGGGCACTGTGGCCTTATCTAGGGGTGTGTTGCATTATCCACAGAGGGCACTGCGGCAGCATCCACAGAGGGCACTGCGGCAGCATCCACAGAGGGCACTGCGGCAGCATCCACAGAGGGCACTGCGGCACTATCTAAAAAGGGGCTGCCCAATCTTGACATGTGTGCTAACTGAACCGCCGGACTGCATTTAGCGACACTTAAACTGGAAAGCTGGATTGTTGAAATAAGCACGTGGAGAAATATCTCAAATTTTAAACCTAGCGCTATTATTATAGTAATGTAGTATTATTATTATAGTAATATAGTGTTATAGTAGTTCAAATAACTAATTGATTAACAATAATTTTGTATTGTATCAAATTTGAAAGTAATGCGGCCCGTCAACTTCCCATTTTTTCTATATGCGGCCCACTTACCCGGCCGAGTTTGAGACCCCTGCTCTAAAGAATGGGGCGCTTTGACCCCTTTTCTGCCAGCAAATTGGCCTGATTTATGTAAGTAACACATATATGCCATAAATGATTTTTGAGTCTCTTATATATACTTTCTATAGTCTATATTGTATAGCATCATGAAAAGATCTGCAGCTTTCCATTAGCAGCTCTTCAATATACTATATGTGTCAATTCCTCACCGTATTCAAGATCTGTTTGCTGACAGTGAATGGGAACAACCAGAAGCAGAAAGCCTTTACAGACCTAGTACTCACAACTGGGGAAAGGTCAAAAGTAAGTAAAAGGTGCGTACAAGTTTTCAGGCTCTGAATGTAAAAAAATTTCCTATTCACTGACAGCAACCAAATATTGAAATAGTGAGAAATTAAAACAGAAAGTACATTAGAAAGTTGCATAGCTTGTCATTATACAATGATTATATAGAAGCAGAAACCCCTTTAACTGTTCATTTTATATGTAGCTCATTAAAAATTCCACAAAATCTTCCTTAGGGCCGATTCACATGAACGTGAATTGCTTCCGTGCAGGCCGCGTGGTTTTCACGCGGCTCGCATGGACCAATAGAAGTATATGGGGCAGTACATACAGTCCGTGCTTTTTGCGCAGCGTTTGTCCGCTGTGTAAAAAGCGTGACATGTTCAATATCTCGGCATTTTTCGCACATCACGCACCCTTCCGTGCGAACTGGCTGTTTCGCGCAACAGCTGTCAAAAGGATGAATGTAAACAGAAAAGCACCACGTGCTTTTCCGTTTACAAACATCCGAATGGCGTGTCATAATGATGGTGGCTGCGCGAAAACCAAGCAGCCGCGCATCATATGCTGCTGCCACACGGAGCTGTCAAGTGGCTTTTGCGCAGGCAAAACGCCGAGTGTTTTGCCTTGCGCAAAAACGCCACGTTCGTCTGAATCAGGCCTTATTCTTCAAAAGGATCTTCATATGGAATTCTAATCCGAGCAATCTGATCCATCCAAGTTCACATAGATCATCACCCAGGAAACCTCCCCCCTTGAAATGGTTTCATCCAGACATATCTGCATACTGTATTTGATTTTCCCATGATACATCGTCAATAGTATGACAAAATAACCAAAAGTCCATAGAAATATTATCCTACCCAATATTTTTATTAGTAATTAGATAACTTGGCATCAAATGTAATTTCATATATATATATATATATATATATATATATATATACATACATATACATATATATATATATGTGTGTGTGTGTGTGTGTGTGTTTAGCCAACTTAAGCTGTAACTTCCTCTTGATCTATTCTCATCATTTTATTGGTTCAGATCTTCTATATTTAGGGGTTTTGTCCCAAAAATAAACGAATGAAATGTCACAGTTAGGAATTAAATAAATGTCTGGTCCTAGTAAAGAATATCTAAATTAAAATAAGATTTCTCAACATAACGCAAATGATCGTGTTATTAGAAAAAATTGACTGAATCTAGAGATGAGAATAAATGGAAAAGACTGAGAATAAAAAGGGTGAGAAGGAGGGGAGTGAGAGCGAGACGGAGAGAGGGGGAGGGGATGTGTGTGTGTGTAAGAGAGTGAGAGACACACAAAGCAAAAGGGTCTCCTTCAACCACCCAAGAAAACCCCCCAAAGCTAGGAGCCAATGTGCTGATAACGCAGAGGGAGGCAGATGTGAGTCTGCAGCTGTCATTGAGGGGGGTAAAACCCAGGAGTAAAAGGGGCCACAAGCATCGCTCAGGATGGATCGGCAGAACCTTGCATGGACCAGCGGCAGAGAGGGGATGGTGAGTCCAGGTAGCTG